>NC_083582.1:27587963-27922963 GCF_027579695.1 Neoarius graeffei | reverse complement strand
AGATAACTCGGTGAGATCAGGGGGCTCGGCAGGAGACACAGGAGAGCTAGAGAGCAGACAAGAGGCATGGCATGCAGGGCCCCATTCCACAACCTGGCTTGTTACCCAGTCTATGCGAGGGTTGTGGCGAGTAAGCCAAGGAAGGCCTAGAATAACTGGGAACTCAGGTGAAGGAATCAGGTGCAGGGATATTTCTTCCTTGTGACCTTGAGACTGGAGGAAGACTGGAGAAGTAACTTGAGTGACTCTTCCATCACCTAACGCTTGGCCATCGAGGGCAGACACAGACAGAGGGACTTCAAGAGGTGCAGTAGGTATATTGATGCTTTGGGCGAAGTGAATATCCATAAAGTTCCCAGCCGCCCCTGAGTCTATCAAAGCTTGACAAGAGTGGACAGACTCACCCCAGGAGATGGAGACCGGGATGTAGATTCCTTGGCCAGGGAGTCCGGGAGAGAGGGTAGGCCCCGTCACAACCCTCCCTCGGCTGGACGGGGCGGTCCTTTTCCCAAGAGTTCGGGACATGATGCTCGGAAGTGACCAGGCTTGCCACAGTAGATGCAGCACTTGTCCCTCCTTCTGCGCTCCCTCTCAGATGCGGAGAGACGAGTACGACCCACTTGCATGGGTTCTGGACAGTCACTGAAGGAGGTAGACGGTCTCCAGGTAGAGGTAGGGAGGCTGGGGGGGCTCAAGGCTTGGTGGCGTTCTCTCATCCTGTTGTCCAGACGAATAGCATGTGAGATGAGGGTTTCGAGGTCACTTGGGCATCCAATAGAGGCCAGACCGTCCTTGATGGGGTCAGACAGACCATGGTGGAAGGCTGACACCAGGGCAGTCTCGTTCCATCCACTTACTGCTGCGAGTGTTCGGAACGAGATGGCGTAATCTGCGACGCTTCCTCCTTGCCGGATGGACATGAGCTTTCGGGCTGCGTCGGTACTGATGTCTGCCTGATCGAAGACCCGAAGCATCTCTTCAGAAAACAGCTGGAAATCAAAGCACTCAGGTCCCTGTCTTTGCCAGATAGCAGTAGCCCAGGCTCGCGCCTTACCAGCTAATAAGGTGATCACAAAGGCAATCTTGCGGCGATCCGTAGTGTAGGTGGTAGGCTGAAGCTCAAAGGTGAGTTGACACTGGGTAAGGAACTCTCGGCACTCACTGTGCTTGCCGTCATACCTCTGTGGTGCAGGAAGGCTGGGTTCGCGAGGTGAAGAAGGCAGCATGGCAGGAGGCACTGGAGCAGGAGTGGGAGCTGGATCAGGAGCAGGAGATGCAGGCAGAGATGTCAGCTGTGCCAGGGTTTTCCCAATTTGCTGAAGCAGTTCCTCGTGGCGAGCAAGGGCCTCACGTTGGCTGGTGAGCGTACGTCCATGAGCATCCATGGTCGCTCCAAAGCGTGTCAAAGCTGTCATAATTCCCTGAAGGTTGGCCGGGTAGACAGTTGAAGCAGCCTCTGCTGAGTCGGTCATGACGGAGTCTTTCTGTTAGGGTTTTGCTGGGATTCGAACCTGGTTCGTTGGTGTGATGATCCAGCAAACCCCCACTAGGCCACCAGGGGAATGACTCAAATGCAGAGGCGTGAGGCGGAAGTAGAAAAAGTAACAAAAGGTTTATTTATACTATGTACACTATATACAATCCAGGGCAAAACAAAAAAACAAAAACAAAGAGTATAATTCAAAAAGAAAAAGGCAAAAATGCAAAAGCTCAGAAGATCCACAAAACACAGTACAAAGGAAACTGGAGATAAACATAACAGCACAAAGACTCCGTGACAAGAGGACTGAACTCAGGGGTATAAATACACAAACTAATTAAGGACACAGGTGAAGATAATTAGGACTAACAGGCAATTAACAAAAACACAAAACACAGGAACAGTGGCGGCCTCTAGAGGCCAAAATAAACAAGACACAAAAAGGAAATAACAGCGGCCTCTAGAGGCCAAAACAGTCCAAGTCCTAACAAAAGTAACAGGTCTATTAATGATAATAATAATAATAATAATAATAATAATAATAATAATAATTATTATTATTATTATTATTATTATTATTATTATTATTATTATTTTTTACTGAATTCCTCACCACCCGCTCGGTGAGTTGCTTTTGTGTCTTCTTCCTTTACAGGAGAGAAAGTGTGCCATTTATGCTATTTGTAAAGAGAACACATCTGAGTGCTTGTTTCGTTTCCCTGCAGTCTTGACGCACTGAGATTGTTTCTTGTTTTCAACGCGTTTATTATATTTTCCTCCAGGAAGCTCTTCGCAACATGGTTGCTTGAATGAGCTGCTAAACTGTCATTTTAATGAGAACACAGATCAACAAAGCAACTTTGTTTTATTAAAAAAAAAAAACGTGCCAGGCACCATTGGAATATCTCGCTGCGAAACGTGTTCAGTGCATAAAAGACCTTTACTTCAGCCCAGACTGCTCAACGACACCGACAGACTGCTCCAAGTGCAGCCATATTCAAAACAAGCAACAGATCTATGTCAGTTATCTACATTATGCAAAAACACTCTTTAGCCAACAACACTTAGGCTATTACATGGCCAAAACAGAGAATAGCCGCGGATGCGCACTTGTGCGCCTGAAGACACACTATAGACAGGGTGAACCACTGTTGAGCGCTTATTGTTTCATGATTAACAACCACCACCCCACCCCGCTTTTTTTGACAAATCGCACCCTGACTACATGCTTTGCTGTACAATTAAATTAGGCTAAGACATTATAATGCTGACTCGTTTTCAGAATAGTGGAAGTCATAATTTTTCTCCCCCCGTTTCTGCGCCCCTGGATGGACGCAGCGCCCTTAGCATTTGCCTATATTGCCTATGCCACGGGCCGGCTCTGATCAAGAGCTTCAGTTAATGTTCACTTCAAACATCAAATTGGGAAAAACTGTGATCACACACTTTCACTGTGGCATGAGTGTTGGTGCCAGATGGACTAGTTTGAGTATTTCAAAAACTGCTGATCTCCTGGGGCTAATCTCCTGGGGTCTCTAGAGTTTACATAGAATGGCTTAAAAAAAAAATAGAGTGAGAAGCAGTTCTGTGGGTGGAAATGTCTTGTTGACAAGAGAGATAAGAGAATATCATGACTATTTGTATTTATTTTTGTATATTAATTTTTTTATATGATCAACAGGCAAACAGTCTGTCAATAGTCAGATTGTCAGTGTTATAGAAAATACAGTGAAATACAGTGAAAACAGTTGTTTGTCTCTCTGTGTTAGCCCTGCGATGCCCTGGCGACTTGTCCAGGGTGTACCCCACCTCTCGCCCATAGTCAGCTGGGATAGGCTCCAGCTTGCCTGCGACCCTGTACAGGATAAGCAACTACAGATAATGGATGGATGGAGATCTGTTTCGACCTCACTCTGACCATCACTACGGTCTAAAAAAGGAATGCTCACCTTCATTCTGCCCATCACCGAGACCATACTGGTATGTCAACAAAGTCATGTCCATGACCTCCGGAAGCAGAACGACTTGCGTTATAAATAGCAGAGATTGCTCCTGGTTCAGTCTCTCACCTTGATCGCCTCGTACGAGACCGTAAGTAAGAGACCCGTAAGGTAAGAAATCCTGATTTCTTTGCTTTACATTCCACTAATTCATTACCTGCATGGTACAGGTGCCTTGTGTCCCCGAGGATTGTTGTGGTTTGTGTATTTCTGAGCTACGTGCTTAGCTTAATTTGCCAGCAGCCTGTAAGCTTGTTTTTTCAGGTATCCTTTTTGTTTGACATTATATGCGCTAGATTTCCGGGTAATCTGAGTTTGTTACCAATGTGTGCCTAAACCGCTGTTCGCAGCCGTGGGCTTAGTGCGAGCCCACTAAATGCGTTCGCGCGCTGGTGTGGGCAGCTGTAATACCTATGTTCTGTGTTTTTTACTGCTGTTGTCACAGCTGGAAATTGTGTGAGCCTGTCAAACTGCTGTTACAGGCCACCTAGCGCTATACTTGTTTGAATTGTTATCATAATGCATTGATTTGTTTGGATTTGTAATATACTCTTACTATTGTGTTGTGCCTTTTTTTTGTTGTTGTTCACTGGTGTAGCCTGCTAGGTGCGTTTGCACGCTGTGCAGGCCTCGGCAGTGTTCCCGTGCCACACCCTATACCCCTGTCTGCAGCTGGTGGGGCTAGTGTGCACCCGCTAAGTGCATTCGTGTGCTGGTGCAGGCCATCATAATACTGTGCGCTGTGCTTTTCCTGTTTCCATCAGGTGCATTCAGGTGCAGGCCGTGACAGTGCTCCTCTGCAGCGCCCTCCTCTGCCATGCCCTATATCCCTGTTCGCAGCTGGTGGGGCTAGTGTATGCTGGCTAAGTGCATTCGTGTGCTGGCGCGGGCCACCATAGTGATCCTGTGGCATAAACTAGACCGCTGTTCGCAGCCGGTAGGGCTAGTGTGTGCCCACTAAGTGCATTCGTGCGCTGGTGTGGGCCATCATAATACTGCGTGCTGTGCTTTTCCTATTTCCATCAGGTGCATTCAGGTGCAGACTGCGACAGTGCTCCTCTGCGATGCCCTCCTCTGCCACGCCCTATACTCCTGTTCACAGCTGGTGGGGATAGTGTGCGCCCACTAAGTGCATTCATGTGCTGGTGCGGGCCACCATCATGATCCTGTGGCATACCCTATACCGCTGTTCGCAGCCGGTGGGGCTAGTGTGCGCCCAATAAGTGCGTTCACGCGCTGGTATGGGCCACCATAATACCTTGGTGGACTGCTCAAGGAGGAATCCAGACTTCAGACTGCCTAGGCCTCTGTGTGGCTACAATGGCTTCCCACTACTGCAGGATTTGCAGGGCCTCAATGAGTTCCAGAGATGAGCACAGAGTGTGTCCAATGTGCCTTGGAGCTGCCCACATGGTGGAGGATGTGGACAACCCCTGCAGCACGGCCTGCGACCTCTCCAGGGGGGAAAGACAGCGCCAGGCCAGCCAGGTGGGCGGCCATGTGCGCGAGAGCTGGAGAGAGAGGCGATGCTCCCCCAACCAGCCGTCCCTCTCCAGTAAGCATGGGCATAAGCACAAACGCAAGCATTCACATGATCGGCAGTGGGAGTCCCCCCAAAGGCCTGCCCAAAGAGAGGCGCCCAAACCTGCTAAGCGCCCTGCCTCAGCTACGGTGATGGAGAGTGGTAATGCGTAGTCGCTCCAGATCCTCTTGTTTCTCCAGGCTCTGTCACAGAGGATGGACAGGCTGGATGGTCACCAGGGCTCGTCATCTATTTCCCTGCCCCCGGGCCAGGGGGGTACCCTCTCATCCAGGCCTGAGAGCTATGGTGACGAGGATGGGCGGGGCGATGTGGATGTGCTATCCTTCTACACTCCCCACACAGTGACGGACAACAAAACAGGCAGGGACGGCCTCAGGGTAGACCTGCATTCTGGCTCTGCAGAGCTGGCTGACGGCTCCACAGGGACGGAAGAGGCCCCTGCCAGCTCCATGGTGTCACGGGTGCTAAGTGCTGCCAAGGTCCTGGGCCTGCACCTGCCCCGGCTCCTTTGGGAGGAGTTTGGAAGAGCATCTCTCGCGCTACCCCACCACCTCCTATACCTGTGGTGGATGATTATGCAGCAATGCTCAAGTCAACATGGGGTAAGTCATCGCAACGCCCCCGGTTTCATGCAGGCTGCCACCAGCTGGCAACAGCTGGTTACCCGGTTGAGACTGGACTGGGGGGCATGCCACCAGTTGAGCCATCAATGGCCGCATTGATGTCCCTGGGCCTTGCCCGCGTATCCCCCAATCCATGTTGCCCTTGTAAGGAGTGCGCCAAGATGGACCGCCTGGCCACTCACTCTTTTAATGCATCGGCATGAGCGGCCTGAATGGGTAATGCTCCTGACCGAAGTACAGCCCCAAATCCCCAACCCAGGGGAAGAAGAGGACTGCAGCGGGGCACAGGCAGGGGTGCAGGCCGCGGCAACAGTCCTGCATGGGAGTCTTGGGTCGCCCGTCGAGTGTCCTTCCCAGCTGTCATGGACCTCCTGGGAGGGGATTGCACCAGACCCTTGGGTTGTGGCTATGGTGGCTCGTGACTACCGATTGCAATTTCAACAGCGACCCCCCTACGTTTTCAGGGGTCAGGGTAACATCCATAAAAGACCCGGCTTTGATGTCCATACTCATCAAGGAGGTTCAAGAGTTACTTCTAAAAGGGGCCATCTCAGAAGTACTGCCCAGTGCACAGCTCACTGGGTTCTACTCCAAGTATTTTATTGTTCCCAAAAAAGATGGCGGTCATTGGCCTGTTCTCGACCTCAGGCCCTTGAACCGATATCTCAAGGTGCTGCCTTTCAAGATGGTCCACACAAGAGTGGTGATGCAGTCCATCTGGCAGGGGGAGTGGTTCACATCTCTGGACCGAAAGGATGCGCATTTCCACATCCCAATGTGCCCAGAACACAGGCCCTTCCTGCGCTTTGCCTTCCAGGGCAGGGTGTTCCAGTTCCAGGTCCTTCCTTTTGGCCTTTCCCTGGCCCCAAGGGTTTTTACTCACGTGGTGTCAGCCACGCTGTCCCCCCTCCAGGCTCGAGGTCTGAAAACCCTACCCTACCTGGACGATTGGCTTATCTGCGCCCCTCCCGAGAGCAGGTAGTGCACGACACAGACACAGTTCTGGTCCACATCCAATCCTTGGGCTTCACTGTCAACCACAAGAAGAGCAACCTGCAACCCCGCCAACAGGTGGAATTCCTTGGCATCTTCCTCGACTCAGTCGGCATGACGGCATCTCTCACTCCACGGAGAGTGGACAGCTTGATCGAAATGCTGAAGTATTTCCACTTGGGCAGTCTTGTTACAGCTCACAGACTCCAGAAGCTGCTGGGTTTGATGGGCGCGGCAGCAGCAGTAATTTCTCTTGGCTTGCTGAGGGCACACCCCCTGCAGTGCTGGTTCAACGCTTTCCATCTCCATCTGAAAGACGACAGGCAGATGAGGCTGCGTGTGTCTCAGGCTTGCATCCAAGCTCTACGTCCTTGGAGGGACCGGGAGTTCCTGCTCCGAGGTGCCCCACTGGGGGGCCTTCCCCACAGGAGACAGGTCATCATGACGGACGTGTCCCTGACAGGCTGGGGAGCTGTCTGGTAAGGACGGTCGGTGAGGGGCATGTGGGAATCCCCGTGGATGTTGGAGCACATAAACGTCCTCGAACTGAAGGCCATCCATCTCGCTCTTCGAAGATTCCTGCCGGTGTTGCAATACCAACATGTTCTTGCGCGAACAGATAGCACCTCGGTGGTGTATCATGTGAATCACCAAGGGGGCATGAGGTCCCGGCGGTGCCTCCAGGTGGCGGAGGAGTTGCTAACATGGGCATGGCCACGACTCTCTTCACTGAGGGCAGGTCACATCCCCAGTGTGGAGAACAGAGCGGCCGACATTCTCTCCAGGACGGGGCCACTCCCGGGAGAATGGAGACTGAACACGAACGTCATCAGCCAAATCTGGATGCGGTATGGTGTTGCACAAGTGGATCTCTTTGTGTCAGCAGAGACAACACACTGCCCGGAATGGTACTCCCTCACGGGGCAGGGGGGCAGTCTGGGCCTGGATGCTCTGTCACAAGAATGGCCAACAAGCTTGTTGTATGCTTTTCCTCCACTCCCTCTCATAGCTTATGTCCTCCGGAGGATCGGAGAGGGCCAACACTCAGTCCTGCTGGTTGCTACATGGTGGCCGTCGAGGCCTTGGTTCCCGGACCTGCTCTGGCTGCTGCAGGGTCAGCCATGGCAGTTGCCATGCAGAGCGGATATTCTGTCACAGGCAGACGTGCGGATCTGGTATCCGAACCCAGGTGCCCTACGTCTATGGGTTTGGCCCCTGCAGAGTCCATCACTGAGCAGCTAGATGAGTCTGTTCAAGAGACACTCGATAACACCAGGGCTCCATCTACTAGAGCTTGCTATGCACTCAGATGGAGGATCTTTTCAGATTGGTGTGCCGGCATGGGTCTTGAGCCAGCAGTGTGCCCTGTGTCATATGTTTTACGCTTCTTGCAGTCCCATTTGGATCAAGGTAAGGCAGTCAGTGCAATAAATGTCTATGCTTTGGCCATTTCAACCTTTCACCAGGGCGCAGACAACAGACCCTTGGGTAGGCATCCTTTGATTGGCCAGTTCTTGAAGCGAGCCTGCCGGTTGCATCCAGGTCGCACCTTGCAGGCGCCAAGCTGGGATCTGCCCACAGTCTTAACATCACTCACTGAAGGTCTGTATGAGCCTATTTCAGATGCAGATTTGCGATCTTTGTCCCTTAAGACTGCTTTTCTCTTGGCACTCTGTTCAGCAAAGCAGGTCGGAGAGCTGGGTGCTCTCTCCATTAGCGACAACTGTCTAAGGTGGCAGGCAGGAGGCACTGGCGTGTCGTTTTGGCCAAATCCAGCTTTTCTGCCAAAGGTCCTTAATCAGCAGTCCATCAGCCAGGTTCTGGAGGTGTCCCAATTCCAGCCTTCCTCTGCCTCGCAGGCAGAGCAGGACAAGTTGCTCACTTTGTGCCCAGTCAGGGCCTTGAGAGCTTATCTGGCCTGTACACAGTCCTTGAGGAGAACGCACTCTCAACTTTTTATCTGTTATGGGGCGGTGAAGCGCGGGCTGCCGCTTTCCAAACAGAGGCTGTCTCATTGGTTGGTGGAGGTTATTTCCCACGCTTACAAGGCTCAGGGGATACCGGTCCCTTCGGGTATGAGGGCTCACTCTACCAGAAGTGTAGCTATGTCTTGGGCTGCCCTTAGGGGTGTGGCAGCAGGCGATATCTGTGCAGCGGCTTCATGGGCTACGCCATGCACTTTTACCAGATTTTACAGGGTGGACGTAACTCGCCCAGCTCCGGTCTGCGAGGCTGCCCTCATGTCCGTGACCGAGCGAGGTTCTAATGATTAATTCTGGGTTCCTCGCGACTCTTTTGGTATGTGTCATCCCTTTCTTAGACCGTAGTGACGGTCAGAGCGAGGTCGAAACATATCATATGTTACGAAGGTAACTATGGATCTGTGAGACCGAGGAATGACCATCACTATCCTTGTCACTTGGACCATCCTGAGGCGCTCAAGGTAGGAGACTGAACCAGGAGCAATCTCTGCTATTTATAACGCAAGTCGTTCTGCTTCCAGAGGTCATGGACATGACTTTGTTGACATATGGTCTCAGTGATAGGCAGAATGAAGGCGATCATTCCTTTTTTAGACTGTAGTGACGGTCATCCCTCGGTCTCACAGATCCATATTTACCTTTGTAACTTACGTTTTAGTCCATTGAAATACATGGACAATTAATGGGATAATATATAAGAATAACTGCAGCACTTTGGAGAGTTAAAACTCATAAAATGTGATCTGTCAAAGTTTTCATAAATCAGTATGGGTTTAAAATGTTTTGAGAAATTCTTGACACTGCTTAAAAAGTGTCTTTTCCACTTTTGGTTTCATAGATTTGTAAGCAAATGACAGACATGCAGTCCTTTGTGAAAATCTTCACAAATCATCTTGGTTAATTAGGGATGGATTTTGAGTCATGGGGAAATCCAATGTTGACAGTAGTGGTGTTTTTTTTCTTTTTTTTGTCAGTGTACAGCATTTTTGTAGATTGCAGAATTCTGAAAAGCTAACTGCAAACTAACTTTACCAAGCTTACAAAAAGGATATTACACCATAAGTAGCTGTGTAATAAATGTGGTAATATACAGCTACTTACAGCTTTTCTCTCACTCATATATATCCTGTCTCCTGCTGGTTATAATCTGATGTCGTCAGATGCTTTTTTTTCCACAGAAGTTGTCTTTGGAAACTGGCATTAAAAAAAAAAAAAACTCACAGATGATGGGATGAACCTGTTAGGACTTGGACTGTTTTGGCCTCTAGAGGCCGCTGTTATTTCCTTTTCATGTCATGTTTATTTTGGCCTCTAGAGGCCGCCACTGTTCCTGTGTTTTGTGTTTTGTTAATTGCCTGTTAGTCCTAATTATCTTCACCTGTGTCCTTAATTAGTTTGTGTATTTATACCCCTGAGTTCAGTCCTCTTGTCACGGAGTCTTTGTGCTGTTATGTTTATCTCCAGTTTCCTTTGTACTGTGTTTTGTGGATCTTCTGAGCTTTTGCATTTTTGCCTTTTTCTTTTTGAATTATACTCTTTGTTTTTGTTTTTTTTGTTTTGCCCTGGATTGTATATAGTGTACATAGTATAAATAAACCTTTTGTTACTTTTTCTACTTCCGCCTCACGCCTCTGCATTTGAGTCATTCCCCTGGTGGCCTAGTGGGGGTTTGCTGGATCATCACACCAACGAACCAGGTTCGAATCCCAGCAAAACCCTAACAGAACCATCTACTTGTCACCATCTGTCCCGGGCTAACTTTAACCAGGTTCCCCCAAAGGACACCGATTGGTCTGTGGTTCAGCCACAAGCACATAGCGCATCATTGCAAATGGAAAGCATGAAATCCAAACAGAAAAAAAAAAGTGTACACTTACCACACTGGGAGTTGGGGGGTGCGACGGCATATTAGGGCCATTATAGGCTAAAAAAAAAAAAACCTAAGGGAAAGGGTAATATTCTGACAAAAATACTTATTAAGATTCAGGTAGTACATTTATGAGGAAAAAAATTTGGATATTCTCTGAAATTATGTCATAAATTTGTGAGGGAAACCCCCCCCCCCCCCCCCAAGAAATTCCAAGATTAAGAACACACAAATTTATGAGAAAAAAAAAAACAACAACAGAAATTCTGTGATGAAAAAGTCATAACTTTATGAGAGAAAAAAATTTGGAAAAATAGTGTTTTTGTCAAGGAACCAGATTGCTGCACTTTGCAAGGTTGGCTCAACATCACATAAGAGATGCCACGGCTGAACTGAGAGTTACGTGCACTAGCCACTTTATTAGGTACACCCATGCACCTGCTGTTTTTCTGCAGTTATCAAATCAGCCAATCCATTGACAGCAGCACAATGTATAAAATCATGCAGATACAAATCAAGAGCTTCAGTCAATGTTCACTTCAAACATCAAAATGGGAAAAACTGTGATCCCTCTGGCTTTCACTGTGGCATGGGTGATGGTGCCAGATGGACTGGATTGAGCATTTCAGAAACTGCTGATCTTCTGGTGTTTTCACACACAACAGTCCCAAGAGTTTACACAGAATGTTGGGGGAGGAGGATGGGGGGGGGCAAAAACAAACAAAACAAACATTGAGTAAGCGACAGTTCTGTGGGTGGAAACATCTTGTTGATGAGAGGTCAGAGGAAAATGGCCAGATTGGTTCCAGCTGGCAGGAAGGATATAGCAACTCATAGCAACTCTTTACAACCATGGTGAGCAGAAAAGCATATCAGCATGCAACAACAGAAGACCACGTTGGGTTCCACTCTTGCCAGCCAAGAACAGGAATCTTAGAACAAATTCTAAATCAAGAAAAAATTCCTATTAAAGTTGCCAGTGAGTGAAAGTCCCAGGAACATTTTTTTAACAAGATCACTGAGTGTCAAGCATGAAGATTATTTAACCAAAAAGGGTTGTCATCGAGTAATCAAATTAACTAACTTTTGGAAAACCTGGGTGAAGGAAAGCTCCCACAAGTTCCCACAAATAAGGCAATAATCGTGTTTGGGCTTGCCAAATTTTTTATTTCTGGCACTGTTGGCACTCATCAAAAGAAACGCAGGAAAAATAGACTCTTGAAGCTGGAGAATGAACAGCACAGGTGAACTGGCAAATTGCATGTGTAGGGGGTCTAGATTAGGGTTGGTTCTGTACCAAAATTTTAGTTTTGGTATGGTACTTGGCAGGGTAGAATGGTAATGGTTTGCCCATGGGAGCACCACTCTTCTCCTCTTCATGTGTCTAATTAATTTGCTCTTCTCACTGAAATGCCCAATCCAGAGCCAAGGCCATGGAACAGAGAAACAGGCTAAACCGATC
Organism: Neoarius graeffei; assembly: GCF_027579695.1. Classification (NCBI taxonomy): domain Eukaryota; kingdom Metazoa; phylum Chordata; class Actinopteri; order Siluriformes; family Ariidae; genus Neoarius; species Neoarius graeffei. The sequence goes on along the minus strand of NC_083582.1, from coordinate 27,911,013 downwards.
ATCTGCTAGCTGCCTTGAGTAGTCACTCAGGTTCCATTATATTGTGTCTGTTCTAGGGTTGGTTCGATACCAAAATATTGAGTCCGTTATGGTACCTGTCACGGTTGAATGGTAACAGTACTAGTTTGGTATTAATCGATCAATCAATAGTCATACAAACTGATGAAATGAATAATATGTTGTATTGTTTAAACACTATGGTAAATGAGTGAAAACAGTGACTTCCTACAACCCCAATTCCCAAAAAGTTGGGACGTTGTGTAAACTGTAAATAAAAACAGAATGTGATAATTTGCAAATCATGGAAACCAGATATTTCATTGAAAATAGTACAAAGACAATATATCAAATGTTGAAACTGAGAAATTTGATTGTTTTTTTGTGATTAACATTTTATTCTTTTAACAGCATAACAGAGCTTGGTATTACAGTACAGAATGAAAGACTCACAGCATATTCCCCCCCCCACCACCACCACCACAAACGAGCCCCTGTAAACCATTACCACCAAATGCTGATCCTTCTTTGGTTGTTATTTAACGTCGCACTCCTTCATGTATAGCAGACCTGTCTCTAGTAACTACAGCCACACTAGCTGTACCATTAATGAAAATGAAAAAATAAATAAATAAATTCAATAAATGCAGAGCATAACCCATAATTATATAAATCAGATACCTCTATCAGATACCTCTATCAATACACCTTCATGTACAAATACACATATGATTGTATACACACACATGTACATACCTAGATGAAATCTATAAGCACAGCATTAAGAGATAATCTACAAAAAAAAGAAAAAAAAACCCACACACACAAAAAGAGCATCAGCAGCACAGATATGCAATCCTCCACCCGGAAACTCAGAACTTGCGTCTCTCCCCTGTATAAACCCTTTCAGGAGCCCTTTAAGAAATTTAAGTATTTCCTCCCTTTTCCTTCATATACATCCAGTCTACCCAGTTGTTTATATAACATTTTTTCAAATGCTGCAACTCGTGCCATTTCTGCAGCCCATTCTTGCAAAGAGGGCACCCCCTCTGTCTTCCAACCCCTAATAAGTATCTGTCTACCTATCATAATACTGGTTTGGACCCAGCTTTTAATATGTTTATCCTGTCCTGTCAAAACTGAATGATCACCCAAAACAAATAGTCTTGGGTTAAATGGGATTTGTGTCTCTGTAATCTCACACAGATTATCATAAATATTGGTCCAGAATTGTTGGACTTTGCCACAGGACCATAAAACATGAACTAAATGACCTTCCTCAGATTTGCATCGCCAACAACTTGATGTGGGCAATAATCCTAGTCTGAACAATCTGGAAGGAGTCCAATAAAACTGATGTATAATCTTGAATTGAATGAGGCGTACCCTTGCATCCCTTGATACTACTTTAACATTTTTACAAATTCTATCCCAACCCTCATCAGTGATTGTCAGGTTCAGATCCCTTTCCCATATATTCTTCAGAGCTAAAATGGGCCCATTACCAAGAGTCTGAATCATCATAGAATAATAGACAGATGCCTCATGTCCTTTTCCATAACTCATTAGAATCTTATCTAGGAGTTCTGCATTTTGGGGAACTGATGTACTGGATCCAAAAATCCCTACCAACATATGGCGGAGTTGCAGGTACTTAAAAAAATGAGACCTAGGAATATTGAATTGTTGCATTAAATCCTCAAACGATTTTAGGGAACTATCACAATACAGATCCCCTAATATGCCCATACCATTCTCCAGCCATACCTTCCATAAATGGGGAATTTACCAATTTGTAATTTTGGCTTTAACCAGATACTTGAAGAAATATTTAGAAAGGGATCACATTTAAATATTTGAGCAACCTTAGTCCAAATTAATTTAAGATGAGAGATTATTGGATGCATTTTTGCTTCTTTACTTAATTTAGTAGACAAGATTTGCATGGGTGACAGAGGGGCCACTACAGCTTGTTCCATGCAGTACCACGGAGGGGGCCCTTTCGGGAGGGAGAGACCAATGGGCTAGGTGTCTTAAATTAAAAGCATAGTAGTAAAACAACATCTTTGGCAGCCCCAAGCCTCCTCTATCAGCTGGTCTTTGTAACTTGCTGTGGTGCAGCCGGGGGCGTTTATTATTCCATATAAATATCTTGGATATCCTGTCAAACCTTTTAAAATAATAATGGGGAATTTCTAAAGGGAGGGAGTGAATAAGATAATTAAGTTTGGGGACGCAGTTCATTTTCAGAACGTTAACTTTACCTGCCATAGACAAATTAAGAGTTGACCATCTCTCCACATCGCAGGAATTTTTTTGTAATAATGGGTCAAAATTGACTTTGATCAAATCTTTCAGCTGTCTAGGAAACCGGATACATGATACCTTGCTCAGGCCACTGAAAAGCACCTGGATGGAATGCAGTGCAGGGACAATAAGCTGTTAAGGGAAGTGCCTCGGATTTGGACCAGTTGACGCTGTAATCGGAGAATTTTGAGAATGAGTTTATGATTCCAAGAAGACATGGTACAGATTTGCTGGGGTCGGACACCAGTAATAAAATATCATTGCAGCAACTGGGGACTGGACATCAACCACAGACCACATGACATCAACAAGGCATCTAATATTATCCGAAGAGCTACGACCACAAATGAACCCTACTTGGTCAGTATGGATCAATGACACAATTACACTGTCTAATCGGTTTGCTAGAATTTTCGAGATTATTTTCACATCTATCTGCATTAATGAAATAGGACGGTAATTCTTGCATTTATCCAAATCTTTACCTTTCTTAGGAACTAGACTAATAAGGGTCTGTCTTAGAGTTGGTGGCAGTACACCCCTCTCTAGTGCTTCCTTATACACTTCTAGTAAAGGTGAAGCTAACTCTGTCGCAAAGCTTTTAAAAAATTCCCCAGTAAAACCATCTGGCCCAGGTGCTTTGCTTGATGGTAAAGCCTGAATTACCCCTTTAATCTCCTCAATAGTATTATCTGAGTTTAAAAAATCCCTCTGTTCATCCGTCAATTTGGGGAGTCCTAGTGGTTCTATAAACTTATGAATTTCTTCTTCATTAGAGGTAGATATTGAACTATAGAGATTACCATAAAATTATTTAAAAGCCTTATTAATATCTACAGTCGCAGTGAGGAGGTCGCCACCCGGTGACCTAACCGCCAGAATAGTGGAAGCCAACTCCCTCTGTTTTATATAACTGGCAAGTAACTTTCCTGCTTTGTCCCCCGACTTGAAATATGTTTGTCTAGTCTTAAATAAATTAAATTCAACCTTTTGGGATTATATGTTATAATACTGGTATTTTAACTTTGTCAGTTTTCTCATGCCATATTGTATCATTTGTTGCTTCAACTCTGTTTCAGCTTGTTTAATTTTATTTTCCAATTCTAGCAACTCTTGTGTTTTAATTTTTTTACAATATGAAATGTGTTGGATAAGACGTCCCCTAATCACAGCCTTTCGGGCCTCCCACACCACGCCCACCGATGATACTGACTGCCAATTAATCTCTAAATAATTCTTTATTTCTGTCCTTAGCCACTCTACATTTACTGGGTCCTGTAAAAGGGATGAGTTAAGATGCCACCTGTAAGACTTTCTTCTCTCACTTTGGGGTAATAGGTCCAAGCCAACCCAGGCATGGTCAGAAATGAGAATATTCCCTATTTCACCACCCACAGCAGAAGTGAGTGCTTTAGATATAAAAAAAAAATCTATTCGGCTATAAATCTTGTGTACTGGTGAAAAATGTGTGTAATCCCTACCAGAAGGGTTCATGATCCTCCAAATGTCTATTAATCCTAAAGATTTGTAAATTCTCTGCAATGTCATAGTGGCCTCGGTCACCTTACGCAACCCTGCCCTGTTGTGGTCAAGAGCTGGATCCATTAAAAGATTAAAATCCCCTCCCAGAACAACAGCATATTTCCCAGCAGCTTGAAGCTTCCTTTCAAGATCAATATCAAATTCAAGATCATCCAAATTAGGTGCGTAAATGTTAGCCAAGATTAACTTTTGAGATTGTATTTCAGCCAGCAAAATAATCATCCTTCCCGAATTATCCTTAATTTTCTTGAGACATTTAAACATGTTTACTTACCAAAATTATGACACCCTTGCTTTTACTAGAGCCTATACTGTAAAATACATGTCCAACCCATCCTACACAGAGCTTCTCAGACTCCTCTGTTGACATGGGTGTTTCTTGGAGAAACACCACATCATACTTTTTACTCTTGAGCATGGTCATGACCTTTTTTCTCTTAACGGGGTTCCCCAATCCATTTACATTCCAGGTAGAGAGATGCATTAAACCTATTTGAGAGGACATGCCTGCCTACACAATGACACAACCATACCGTATATCAAAAACAGTATAGTTAAGCAGTGGTGATGACTAAACACAAACATACCCCTAAAACTAACAAAATAAAGAGTGTGCAACTGAACCTGAACTTTGCACATTACAACCCCTGTGAAAGTCCCCCCAACGGAAATCCGACGGTCAGTGTCTGGTCCGTGAGGCTCCACTCGTCGTGACTCCTCCTGCACCGCTACCATGAAGATAAGTCTACACCAGTGTCTTTAGTTTAACATTCATGTGCATAAGAAGAGGATGGGAACACATCAGGGTACCTTTGACTCGGAGCTGAACCCAGTAAAAAAACACAAAGCATCCTTACTCACTGCATAGCGTCTATGAAAGCCATGGCCCTCCGGGGACAGTCAAAAGCCTTTTCACCCTCGCAGGTCTCAATTCTCAGTTTAGCCGGGTACAGCAACCTGAAGCTCACCCCCCGTTCATGCAGTTTTTTCTTGCACTCCTTGAATTTGTCGCGCTTCATCTGGGTGGCTCTGGAGTAGTCTGGGAAGAGCATTATAATAGTGTTTTCCCAGCTCAGCTTGCCTTTGTTCCTCGGTGCCCGCAACACCGCGTCCCGATCCGATGATCTCAAAAAGTTGGCCAGTATTGGTCTGGGTCTGTCTCCAGGTGTGGATCGCTGGCCAGCGACTCTGTGTGCCCGCTCAATCTCTCGTCTCCCCTCGATGTTCAGCAAATTTGGCATCAACTCCTCCAGAAATTTCACCACGTCTCCTCCCTCCTTACCCTCCAGAAAGCCGACGAATCGAACATTGTTGCGCCGCGAGCGATTCTCCATGTCTTCTAATTTTTCCCAGATCTGTCCGACGTCTGTCTTGCTAGCTGGTGGGTTAGCTTGCCATTCCTTCTTGGTCGTTTCCAAATATTCCACTCGCTTCTCAACGTCATCCATTCTTGTAATTAGAGAGGAGAGTTTAGTCTCCACCAATGCAGTGGTACGACGTATTTCTGCCAGCCCCTCCAAATCCTCAGAAATCTTTGTTAGTGCCATGTAAATGTTACTAATATCCTGGACTATGCCGTGAACTTGTTGCTGGTCGGGCTCGCCACCACCATCTTGGTCTTGCATCATGGCGTCAGCCCCGTGTGATCTTGGATGTCTTTTAATATCTCCACAGGCCGAAGACTTGGAAAGTTTCGACATCTTTTTGCACCCCTGTTAGTTAACAAGTATACTGGATACTAATATCTCTGGTGTAAATGTTTTAAAGGATAAAGGCAGCAAAGCATTGCGGAGCTCCCTACTCCGTGGCTCCTTCTCGCATCGCGTCATGTGACTCCCAATTTGATTGTTTTTTGAAAAATATATACTCATTTTGAATTTGATGTCAGCAACACCTTTCAAAAAAGTTGGGACAGAGGCATGTTTGCCACTGTGTCACATCACCTCTACTTTTAACAGCACTCTGTAGCTGTTTGGGAACTGAGGAGACCAATTGCTGTAGTTTTGAAAGAGAACTGTTGTCCCATTCTTGCCTGATATACAATTTCAGTTGCTCAACAGTTTGGGGTCTCCTTTGTCGTATTTTCTGCTTCATAATGCGCCAAATATTTTAAATGGGAGACAGGTCTGGACTGCAGGCAGGCCAGTTTAGCACCCAGACTCTTTTACTACAGAGCCATGCAGTTTTATTATGTGCAGAAAGTGGTTTGGCATTGTCTTGCTGAAAGAAGGAAGGCCTTCCCTGAAAAAGATTTTGTCTGGATGGCAGCATATTGCTCTGAAACATGTATATATCATTCAGCATTAATGATGCCTTCCCAGATGTACAAGCTACCCATGTCATATGCACTAATGCCCCCATACCATCACAGCTTTTGAATTGCACACTGATAACAAGCCAGATGGTCCCTCTCCTCTTTAGCCTGGAGGACATGGTGTCCATGATATCTAAAAAGGATTTCTACTTTTGATTCATTAGACCTCAGGACAATTTTCTACCTCGCCTCTGTCCATTGTAAAAGAGCTCGGGCCCAGAGAAGGTGGTGGTGTTTCTGGATATTGTTTATATCTGGTTTTAACTTGCATTTGTGGATGCAGTAATGAACTGTTTTCACAGACAATGGTTTTCTGAAGTGTTCCTGAGCCCATACAGTGATTTCCACTACAGACACATGTCTGCTTTTAATGCAGTGTCGCCTGAGGTCCTGAAGATCACAGGCATCCAATGTCAGTTTTCAGCCTTGTCTCTTGCATACAGAGATTTCAAATTCTTTGCAATTTTACATTGAGCAACGTTAAATTGTTGCACTTTTTGCCCACGCAGTCTTTCAGAGCAGTGAACCCCTCTCCATCTTTACTTCTGAGAGACTCCGCCTCTCTGGGATGCTGTTTTTATACCCAATCATGTTACTGACCTGTTGCCAATTAACCAAATTAGATTTTTTTTAAGCATTACACAACTTTTTCTGTCTTTTGTTGCCCCGTCCCAACTTTTTTGAAACGTATTGCTGACATCAAATTCAAAATGAGCATATATTTTTCAAAGAACAATCAAATTTCTCAGTTTCAACATTTGACATGTTGTCTTTGGACTATTTTCAACAAAATATAGGGTTTCCATGATTTGCAAATCTTCACATTCTATTTTTATTTACAATTTCAAAGCATCCCAACTTTTTTGGAATTGGAGTTGTACTTCTGTCTGTCTGTCTGTGCAGAAAGAAGGATTTATCAGCAGCTAATTTTACAAACATCTGACTAAGGTTGTTTCTATAACCTTATCATTCTTTCATTCATCAGTTCATTCAGGAGTAAACTGCTAAGTAGGTTAAGGCTACATCCACACTATGTTTAGTTTTAGTTTAGTTTTAAAAAGGAAATGATCTACATCCAGGGCAGCATGGTGGCGTAGTGGTTAGCGCTGTCGCCTCACAGCAAGAAGGTCTGGGTTCGAGCCCCGTGGCCGGCGAGGGCCTTTCTGTGCGGAGTTTGCATGTTCTCCCCGTGTCCGCGTGGGTTTCCTCTGGGTACTCTGGTTTCCCCCACAGTCCAAAGACATGCAGGTTAGGTTAACTGGTGATTCTAAATTGACCGTAGGTGTGAGTGTGAATGGTTGTCTGTGTCTATGTGTCAGCCCTGTGATGACCTGGCGACTTGTCCAGGGTGTACCCCGCCTTTCGCCCGTAGTCAGCTGGGATAGGATCCAGCTTGCCTGTGACCCTGTAGAACAGGATAAAGCGGCTAGAGATAATGAGATGAGATGAGATGAGATGATCTCCATCCAGATGAGCATTTTGGCTCCATATCAGAAATAACCTCTGTCCATACTCACATGTCTGAAAATGCATATCATGTGACCATTTACATACACTGGGCATGTGTGTGCCAGTATAAACAGCTGATGCTGTTTGTTTTGCTTCAGGAAAGAGTCACATGAGTCAGCCCTGTGATGACCTGGTGACTTGTCCAGAGTGTACCCCGCCTCTCGCCCCTAGTCAGCTGGGATATGTTCCAGCTTGCCCACGACCCTGCGCAGGATAAGCGGTTACAGATGGATGGATGGATGGATGGATGGATGGGGACACACACACACACAATTACTTTGGCTTGATACAATAAATCCCCAGGTGTGCTCCTAGCTCTTATGACATGTTTTTGAAGATCAGATCAGCTGAAAAATAAGTATCTCATACACCATGGGACATGAACTAGACTGTCATTCCAGCTGTGGACACAAAAGGCATAGCCTTGCAGGTTTGTATATACAGTATTTGTTAGTATCTGGTGTGGTCCATTGCCTTTGTTGTCTCTCATCTTTTTGATAGATTTTCAATTCTAGACAAGAGAGGCTCAGGATCCAGATCTTCTGCGATGGGATATTGTGGGATCTCATTGTTGCCTACTACACTGTGTTCATTGAAAAGGCTGCTGGGATGCTTTTACCAGTGGACATTTTTAGCAACCTTATTTTTCAAGGTTACTGACCTGTGTTTGGAATAGACAGTTGAATTGTGTTTGTGGACCATAAAGCATTTGAGCCATCCTTGAAAAATTCATGGATGTCAATGGAGTGTAAAAAAAAAAAGTATTTCATGGCATTCCTTCTGTACTAGATGTTTTCAGTTGAACACACACTCAGGCCTCCTGAACATTGCCAAGTGTTTTCAGCGAGATCTTCTCTCAGTTGTTGTTTTGTGTGTGTGTGTGTGTAGAGCTGGGTCTAACAGAATGATTATTTTGATTCATTCTCTTTAAGTGTGGCCATTAATTAGACTTTTGGCCTGGGGCAGCATGGTGGTGTAGTGGTTAGCACTGTCGCCTCACAGTAGGTTCTGGGTTTGAGCACAGTGGCCAATGGGGGCCTTTCTGTGTGGAGTTTGCATGTTCTCCCCATGTCTGCGTGGATTTCCTCCGGATGCTCTGGTTTCCCCCACAGTTCAAAGACATGTGGTTTGGTTAACCTGGGGCGGCCTTGGGCCAAAGTGCCCTTGAGCAAGACACTTAACCCCCAACTGCTCCCCAGGCACTGTAACATGGCTGCCCATTGCTCTGGGTATGTGTGTGTGCTCATTGCTCACTTGTGTGTGCATGCACGTGTTCACTGCTTCAAATAGGCTAAATGCAGAGGACGAATTTCACTGTGCTTGAGTGTGCTTGTCACAAATAAAGTCTTCTACTTCTTATCATGATGCATGTGATGTCAACATGTACGTGATATTTTCCTCTTATCATCACATAGGCTAAGAAGCACCACTGGCCTTGAGTGGAGGTGGTATCAGGAGATCTTAGACCTCTTCCTATGTGATGTTAGGGTGTTCGTTATTGTCACTCTATGCACAGATCAGTAATTAGTAGGAGGTGACTGTTGGAATTTGACAAACCAATGCTCTCTTTCCCATTCAGTCTTTTCTACAAGGGGTGATATCTTGCAAGTGTAGTTCGTAAATCCCCGAGAGGAATCATCTTATTTCTTTTTTGATATCTAATGGAGAGAGTTGTTGAGTTGGCCATAACAGGTATTCTTCATCAAAATTCAGAGTTGAAACCTAGGCGTTGGTTATGGTGGAATGTTGGTGCTTCATACTTTCAAGACAGTGTTAAGAAATGCTTGTTGAAACTGATGCTGTGTTAGAGCTTGAGCAATCATATTATTGCAAAAACAACACCATGAGTATATGGTTCGTGTGTTGCTTTTCCCTTTCAAAGCTACAGCCCAATGAAGAAACAGACTGAGGAGAGGTGCACTTAATATTTAGGTAGCAAGATTATTAGCCAATCAGCTACAACTAGGCTCTGATTGGCCAAGATCTGGTATAGACAAAGGCCCGACATGTGTGCTGATATCTCCTTACATTTTGGATTTAAAATGCATGTTCTGGTTTCCTGTGTATCAGCATGATTAACTGATTATTTGTTTGAAGGATGTACTTGTAGAAAACATACCCATTTCCTACAACCTTAACATATATTTATGGTTCAAGATTCAAAGTTTTTTTTTTCTTGTCAGTGACTTTAAAGTACAAAGTTGTGAGGTCTTGTTTGAATTCATCTTGGAACAAAAATGAAAATAAATGCATGAACTTTATTGACATTTTTGCAGTAATTTTTAGGAAATAACCAACATACCAGGAGAAAATATAATGTATTACACAAACATGTATATGATGGTTTTAAACACTAAAATAGTTTTTTTCCATGAATATGTGATTAGTGATTATTGAAATAATGTGTCATATTTTTAAGCACTGTCTGATGCCAGCAAGATGATGACTAAGCATCAGCGAAATATAACTCAAAAATAAAGAATTTAAAGGTTTTTGAGACAGACTATTTCCATGAATATGTATTTATGAAATGAGGTAAAGCAGGTGAAGTTCAAAAATCTAGATCAGGTGCCTGGTCATTACACAAGAGCAAAACATGTTGTTGTACTGAGATTGTACTGAGTTGATCAATCAGTAACCCCACAGGCCAGAAAACAATCACTATCTCAGAATCAGATTTATAAAAATAAACATAATGTGGCATGAAGCACTGACATGAATTACTGCAATTTGCTCACCACCCAAGCTTGTAGTTGAAGGCAAACACTCTCTATTGTGTTTTACCCTTTTCCTCAGTGACAGACCGTATCACTCTCATGAGTTTTCCCTTGTTGTTTATCACATTCTCGCCTGCTTTCTCAATCAGCTTGATGATCATGTCACCACTGTAGGGCCCCTGAAAGGTTGTATATTCTGTCTCCCACTCCTTAATATGACCTAAAAAAAAGGTTGAAAAGGTAAAGAAGGTTGTCCAAGGAGAGCAGAATATTATGGGTATTTGTGTTTATCTTTGCATCTTGATTTTTAAAATATGATCAACTGGCAAACAGTCTGTCAATAGTCAGATTGTCAGTGTTATAGAAAATGCAGTGAAACACAATCCACTCCACTGACCACTGCCCTTGAAAGATATAAACTACAAAATCCTGTGTGAATTTAAATAGGGTCAGTTACCATCACAGTTGACTTTGTTGAAAAGGGGAATGTGGATCACAGTTGGAGCTCCGTTCTTCCCCTCAAAACAATAGAAGTCATCTGGCTCAGAAGACTTTGGTGGTGGTTTTACCTCAGGGAACGGAATCTTCAATTCCCTGCACATTTCAGAAGCTTTAACCACAGTCTGTGAATGAGGAGAACATTTGTTGTGTCATTTCATCCAGAAATAATGGAATACAGTTATTTTAGGTTTAAATGCATGGGTTACTGTCCTCAATTCAGATGACAGGCTTTCAGATCCAGAGACTGAGATTACTTTTTAAATGGGCTAAGATTACCCAACCTGATTTGTGAAAGTCCAAATAAGTATTAAAAATAAAATATTTTAAAACAAATAAATATTTTAAATGAATTTTGAGTCATGCAGAAGTCCAATGTTGACAGTCGTGGTTTTGTCAGTGTAAAACATTTTTATAGATTGCAGAATTCCAAATAACTAACTGCAAACTAAGTTTATCAAGCTCACAAAAAGAATATCACAAATAGCTGTGTAATATGTGTGATAAAGTACAGCTGCTTACAGATTTTCTCTCACTCATGTATCTCCTATCTCCTGCTGGTTATAATCGGATTTTGTCAGATTCTTTTTTTCACAGAAGTCATCTTTGGAAACTGGCATTTAAAAAATAAATAAAAATAAAATACTTGACAGGTGATTGGATGACTCATCTATCACCATCTATCATAGGCTAAATGCAACCAACTTCCTTTGCACTGTCTTGCTGAAATAAGCAGGGAAGTTGCTGAAAATGATGTGTGATCTGGATGGCAGCATGTGTGGCTCTAAAACCTGTATGTGCCTTTCAGCATTAATGGAGCCTTTACAGATGTGCAAGTTATGCCTGCCATGGGCACAAACACACCCCTATACCATCACAGATGCTGGCTTTTGAACTTTGTGCTGGTAACAATCCGGACAGTCATTTTCCTCTTTAGCCTGCAGGACACAACATCCATGATTTCCAAAAACAATTTGAAAGGTGGACTCAAAGGCTTTCACTTTGCATGGTAGATGCAGCAACAAACTGTATTTATGAACAACGGTTTTCCAAAGTGTTCCTGAGCCCATGTAGTAATGTCCATTATACAATCGTGATGTTTTTAATGCTGTGCCACATGAGGGACTCAAGGTAACAAGTGTTCAATGTTGTTTTTTTGGCTTTGCCCCTTATAGAAATTTTGCAGGTACTCTTATCCAGAAAGACATACAACAAACCCAGAACAGCCTGGGGTTAGGTGCCTTGCTCAAGGTCACTTCAGCCATTCCGGCTGGTCCAGGGAATTGAACCAGTGACTGTTGGGTCTAAAAGCTACTTTTCTCACCATTTAGCCATGGCTTCCCCCGTGGCCTTATGTGCAGAAATTTCACTGGATTCTCTGAACCTTTTGCTGTTATTATGGATTGTTGATAGTGAAATAATTAAATTCCTTACAATAGTATGCTCAGAAACATTGTTCTTAAACTGGTGGATTATTTATCCACACAGTTTTTCAAGTCCAGTCAAGTTTATTTGTATCGTGCTTTTAACAACAGACATTGCCACAAAGCAGCTTTACAGAAAATTAAAGATGTGAAACATGAGCTAATTTTTATTCCTAATTTATCCCCAATGAGCAAGCCTGTGGTGACAGTGGCAAGGAAAAACTCCCTCAGATTACATGAGAAAGAACCCTTGAGAGGAACCAGACTCAAAAGGGAATTCATCCTCATTTGGGTGATAACAGATAGCGTGATTATAAATAACTCGCTTCCACAACTGCCATCCACATCAGATCTGCTTTAATATCAACAGATCTTCGATTAAGGTACATGAATCATGGCACACCTTCAGCTTGTTCATTGTGCTGAGTGCAGGATGTATAGTCATTCTTCCTCCATCAGTAGTGATAGCTTTATTTGTGATAAGTGCAGATTAGTTAGTTCTCTGATGGAGAAGATTGCAGCTTTGGAGGGGCATATCCAGACTTTAGAGAAGGCTAGTGAGAACGAGAGCAGTATAGTTTCTGCAGGGGAAAGTCTGGATGCCCTAGATGGAGTTAGCAATCATCTAACTCCGGCATTAGAGCCCTCACCATGGGGCGAATGGGTGATGACTTGGCGGCATAAATATAGAGCCAAAGCTACCACTGAAGCTCGCCCACAGGTGCACCACTCCTCTCCACTTCACATGTCAAACAGGTTTGCTCTCCTCAGTGATGCACCCACTGAGAAACCTGAAAGAGCTCTGGTTATAGGAGACTCTATCATATGGCACATGAAATTAGCTTGGCCTTTAGGGGCACCAGCAGCTTTAGTCAGGTGTATACCGGGAGCCAGGGCGCCGGACATAGCAGGTAATCTTAGGGTCCTAGGCAAACAGGTTCTTAAAGATAGTTATCCATGTAGGAGCTAATGATATACGCCTTCATCAGTCTGAGGTTACTAAGAGTAACTTTGTAAAGGTGTTTAAATTAGCGAAGGCAATGTCCAATGTTGTTGTATGCTCTGGCCCCATCTCAATGCAGCATGGTGATGTAGCTTACAGCAGATTTTGGTTGCTGAACTGCTGGTTGTCCAGCTGGTGCTCCAAAAACAGTGTGGGCTTTATAGATAATTGGACTAATTTTGAGGGCACTGTTACAGTGGGACGGTATCCATCCCACTCGGGAAGGTGCTGCTCTCATTTCTTGCAAATTTCTTGCTCATAGTCTCAGAACAGGCCTAGTTAACTTCTGACAATCTAGAGCCAAGGCCAGGGAGCAGACAAACAGGCTAAACTGACTGTCGACTAGCTGCACAGAGTCGTCACTCAGGGTCCACTACATCGAGATTTGTGTTTGTTCCCTGAGCTAAACAGAAAAGTAGAAATACTCAATTTCTTCTTGTAACCTAATTAATATAAAATTGGATCATACTGACTGTACAGCCATTGCCAGCACCTTTAATCTAAAGGTAGGGTTATTAAATATTCGATCTCATACATCTAAAGTGCTAATTGTTAATGAACTTATTACTGATCAGGAGTTTAATGTACTGTGTTTAACAGAAATATGGATTAAGCCAAATGAATATATAGCGTTCAATGAAGCTCGACCTCCTGGATACAATTTTATACACCAGCCTCATCTAACTGGCAGAGGAGGAGGTGTCACGGTTATTTATAATGATTATCTAGGCATAACACCAAAACCTGGTTATAAATTTAATACATTTGAAGTTCTTCATACTAATATAATGTATGTAGCCTCAAAAAATAAGCCTACCCAGTCAATTCCGTGACATTATTTACAGGCCCCGGGGCCATTCACCCTAACCTGCATGTCTTTGGACTGTGGGGGAAACCGGAGCACCCGGAGGAAACCCATGCGGACATGGGGAGAACATGCAAACTCCACACAGAAAGGCCCTCGCTGGCCACGGGGCTCGAACCCGGACCTTCTTGCTGTGAGGTGACAGCGCTAACCACTACACCACCGTGCTGCCCCAAAATTGAAAATATGACAAAAATTTCAAACTACTAATTTAAGGCCAGGCAATTTCAGTAACCCTGTAGTTAGCAATATAACTATCAGATCAGCAATTAGAATGTTTTACTCCCCTTAGAGAAATCGAACTAATTTAATTAATCTATACATCAAAATCCGCAGCTTGTGTATTAGGTCCCTTACCTACACGACTCTTCAAATAGATAATACCAGAAGCAATTGAACCACTTCTAAAAATAATAAATTCTTCCCTTAGAACTGGCCATGTACCCAAATCCTTTAAACTAGCAATTGCCAAGCCTCTGATTAAAAAAACCTGACCTTGATCCCTGTCAGCTCTCTAATTATTGGCCAATATCAAACCTCCCCTTTATCTCCAAGATCCTAGAAAAAGCTGTGGCACAGCAGTTATGCTCTTATCTACATAGAAATAACATCCATGAAATGTATCGTCAGGATTTAGACCTCATCAGAACACAGAGACAGCACTGGTTAAAGTAGTAAATGATGTACTGTTGGCATCTGATAAGGACTGTCTCCCTGCTTGTATTGCTAAACCTTAGTGCAGCCTTTGACACCACTGATCATTCCATTCTCCTGGATAGACTAAAAATGTTGTGGAAGTTAAGGGAATGGACCTCTCCTGGCTCAGGCATTATTTAACTCATCACTATCAGTATGAGTATGTAAATGGTGATTTTTCGAGACATACTGAGATAAAGTTTGGTGTCTGTAAGATTGTATGTGTGTTCTCGTGCATAGCTGTACTGAACTTATGACCTGTTCACATCCTGGTAAACGTGCATAGCCGCGAGAACATACTCTTCTGCTCTTCTCTGTACCTTCTAGTTTCGCTGAAACCACATTCCTGGACCCTCCTGTTCTAGGGGGTGTACATTCTGCTCTTTCATGTATAATAAAAACGACTCCTTATCTGGCGAGTTCACCTTGTGCCCCCGGGCCCCTTACCTATCTTGTCACGAAAGCTTCTGATGTATATAAACCCTGCTCTTTTTGTGTATCACTGAGCAGTGCCTGAATAAACCAGATTGATTTCATTCGTGTGGTTTGTTTTCTCCCTGCTCCAGAGCGCTCTTACGTCAACGCATCTGAACTGAGACAGACACAGGTTCTAACAATTTGGTGACCCCGACGTGATACTCTCAATCAGGTAAGACATGTTTGATTGACTACCTGGTTGGCAGTAGTTTCGTAGTGTCCTACGGAGGACAGTTTTCCCTGGTTCGAGTCCAGGAAGAGCGCGCTATACAAATTTGTACTATATTTGTTGTCTGTTCCTCTTCAGATCCGTTTGTTGTCATTGTACGATGGGAAGCTCGTTCCCTAAGCCTGCGCCAGGGGAAACCCCGGCCGAATGGATGACTAGGTGCGGTTTTGCTTATTATGTTTCTCCCTGGCTCGATAATTTGGCAGGTTGGACTGAGGCCAACCCTCAAATTCCTTCCTATCCTCGTCAAGGTACATTCGATCCTGGTTATCTTGCATCAGCCTATCGCATGATTTATGAGGGATTAGGGGACCCCGGTTGGGATCGCCCGTATATGCGGGAGGGTTACGCTAAGTGGTATGACATGAAAAAGGTATGGGATAATTTTAAACAGGCCTATACTCCCCGTTCAGTCTTGAAGTCCATCCCGAAGCCTCGATCTGCGCCCGTTACTACAGAAACGGTGGAGGCGGCGTTGGGAAAATCTAAATCTCCTTCTGCTCCTCCAGCCTCGTTAGACAGTAAACCTCCGCCTTACAGTAAGACCGGAAAAGCTACTGGTAAATCGTCGTCATCTGTAAAAACGATTCCTAAAATTTATCCGTCCCTGGCTGCTGTGTCTGCGTGCCCCCCCCCCACGGTTGACAGAGGGCAGCGCCCTGGAGGGATAAAAGGTGCGCCTGCATCAGCCAAGACCGGCAAAGACGAAGAAAGCAGTGACGACACCGATGATGACACTGATGATGATGATTGGGATAATCCCGATGGTGTGGGTCCAGACGCCGGCTCGCGTCCTTATCCGCCACAAAACGCTGCTTGTGTATGGGTTGCAAAGCGCAGTGGTATTGATATAACTCCTCCGTCCCCGTCGGCTCTTAAGGACATCATCTCACTTCTTCCGTCACCCGACAAGCCTCTGCTCTTCGTTGATCAGTTAATTAATGTTTCTCGTAACTGTCAGCTAACGGGAGCCGACTACCGGTTTATTCTGCAGAATAAATTAGGAGGCGCATACGATGAGACGGCCCTGTTAGAAAACGTACAGGTCCTCCGCCCCGTCAACGATATTGCTGTTAATGTTAAGGAGGAATTGCCTCCGGTAGGGGAAAACGGTCGCCCTCGCCAGCGCACCGTGTCTACCTTCTTTTGGAAAGACACGCCGGACGCGCTGCAGCAGCTTCGCGAGCAGTTGACGCGATACCTGCTCGCCTTAAAACAAGCAAATAGAGACCTGTCACAGGTCACTAATTGCAAACAGGAGCGTTCTGAGCTGACGTCGGCTTTCTGGAAGCGCTTTGGGGAAGTTTGGCAACATTTGGGAGGTCTTGAACTTGATTTGGCAAACCCGAACCCAATGTTCTTGTCCACCTTTCTGTCTAATTGTCGCCCCGAAATACAGAGCGTATTAAAACATCACTGGAGTGACCGGAATAATCTGGTCCTCCGTCAGGCCGGGGAGCGGGTGCGCACGTTGGAGAGCGATGGTCTTTTAGACTGTAAAACGAATAAAGCATGTTTATCCGTCGTGCCGGGCGGACGAGCGGAGGGACGACAGGAGAGGGGTCGCCGAACGGGACCGCGCGGCGGGGGAGGGAGGAGAAATGGAAAGTGCCACTATTGTGGAAAAGAGGGGCACTGGATAAGAGAATGTCATGCGAAACAGCGAGATGAGCAGGAACGCGAGAAACCCGTCATGCGCGCCGGTTCAAGCCCCACAGGGCAGAGAGATCCTGCCCGCCCATAGGGCTGCCCTCAGAGCGATGAAACCCCGACCATTGCTATGTTAAATCTTTTATTCAGCTCCCCTCTTAACGAAGATCTTCCCACTATTGTTTTATGCCTGGCAGGGACTGAATATCCTTTTTTACTCGACACCGGGGCTACCATGTCCTCAGTGGGGAGGGAATATGCGGGTCCTTTATCTACACGGTCTGTAAGCTCTGTGGGAATAGAAGGGGTTCCTTTCCATTCCAGTTGCACGCCCCCCCTTTCTGTTACTTGTGCCCTTGATCCTTTACTGAAGTTTTCTCACTCCTTTGTTTGCATGCCTGATTGCCCTTTTAACCTGCTTGGACGGGACCTCATGAGCCTCCTAGGGCTCTCTATTTCTTTTAGTGGCTCACACATGGTTGTTGACATACCAGACGACACTTCGTCGGCTGCTCTTGCCCTCACCTCCCTTTCTCTTCCCCATAACCTTCTCAATGCTGCTTGTGCCGTTACCCACCTCACACCCTCTCTTTCTGACCTTCCAGCTTCTCTTTGGGCGGAACATAAGGACGAGGTGGGCTTTGTTAACTGTACCCCTTACGAGGCGGTCATTAAACACTCTTCGCCAGTATATGTAAAACAGTACCCCCTTTCCCCAGCTAAACTGTCTGGCATTGATGATGTTCTGTGTTCTCTCCTAGAGCAAGGTGTGGTTGTTCCCTGTGTCAGCCCTTATAACACCCCAGTGAACCCGGTGCAGAAGCCCAACGGCACGTGGCGTTTCACCCAGGACTTGCGTAAGATTAATGAGTTAATTATCCCAGTCGCCCCATTAGTTCCAGACGTTCCCTCTCTTATGGCCTCGATTCCGTGTGAACATGCGTTTTTCTCTGTGATTGACCTCTGTTCTGCCTTTTTCAGCGTCCCTGTGGGCTGTGAGACACAGCCCCTGTTTGCTTTTACGCATAGGGGTAAGCAGTACACCTGGACCAGGTTACCTCAAGGGTATGTTGATTCTCCTGCGGTCTTCACAGCCGTGGTTAGGGACGCCTTGGCCGATTTGTGCCTCCCCTCGGGCTCCTCCGTGCTCCAATACGCGGATGATCTTCTGGTAACGGCGGAGGACGAGGACCTTTGCGCTAAAGCCACACTCGCTCTCCTCTCTCTTCTGGCGCAAGAAGGTTTCAAGGTCTCACGAACTAAGCTTCAGTTCTGCCTCCCCACTGTTCGATATCTGGGTCACGATCTCTCCCAGGGCTCCCGCAGGCTCAGCCCCGAGCGTGTGCAGGTCATCCTAGACACTCAGGTGCCTGCCACCAAACACGCCCTCATGGCTTTTCTGGGACTTATCAATTACTGCCGCCAGTGGATTCCTGACTGTTCCACCTATGACAAGTGTCTGCGCTCTGCAATTCTGCACTCGGACCCTTTGACTCAGCCCCTGGTGTGGTCTGATGAGATGCTGACGGCCTTCAGGGCCTTGAAACAGGCTTTATGCTCGGCCCCTGCTCTCGGACTTCCGAATTACCGTTTGCCGTTTCATTTATATGTGTGCAACCAGCAGGGAACTGCGTCTGGGGTTTTGGCGCAGGAGCACGGGGGGGGTATGCGGCCTTGTGCGTTCCTCTCTAAAACTCTTGATTCTGTGGCACAGGGTCTCCCTGCTTGCCTCAGGGCGGTGGCTGCATGTGCTGTCATGGTCACGGACGCTGAACGGCTGGTTTTGTCTCACCCGCTCGTTCTCCACACCTCACATGATGTAGTGCACGTTTTAAAGAACCTCAGTACCCAGCATTTATCTGCGCAGCGTCGCTCTGGATACGAGTCTATTCTTTTGGCCACCGAAAACCTTACTGTTAAGCCCTCCTCCTCCTTTGATTCTCTCGCGCACGCGCTTCAGCGCCTCCTCAATTCACAGGATGATTTTCTTCCTTCTGAAACACACGACTGCATTTCTAGCATTCTTTTCGAGACAAGTATCCGCCCCGACTTACGCTCCACCCCGTTACTTTCAGGTGATTCGCTGTTTGTGGACGGCTCGTGCTCACGCCCCTCTGACGGCGTTTTCGTGTGTGGTTATTCTGTGTGCCGCCTTCCTGATGAAACTGTTGAAGCTTTTTCTCTTCCTTTCTCCTCGGCTCAGGCTGCCGAACTATACGCTCTAACCCGTGCATGTGTTATTGCTCAGGACACAGACGTCACTATCTACACTGACTCACGTTACGCTTTCGGCGTTGCTCACGACTTTGGTCGGATTTGGGCTTCGCGTGGGTTCACCACTGCAGACGGTAAGCCCATTTCTCATTCTTCGCTTGTTACTGATCTTATTACAGCGTGTCTTCTCCCGCGCTCTTTAGCCATTGTTAAGACTCGTGCTCATTGTATTGGGGACTCTTTTGAGATCAGGGGAAACTCTCTCGCCGATCGCATTGCCAAAGCCGCGGCTGCCTCCGGTGTTTTTCCGCCTTCGCTTACTCTCTCCCTGGTCTCATCCAGCCGTATGATTAGTGCCGTTCTTCCGGACATTGACTTGATCTCCCTCCAGGCCTCCGCTTCGGCCTCAGACAACCATTTCTGGGACTCATGCGGCGCGCAGCCGTCTGACGGCGTTCGGATCGATGCTCAGGGCCGCCTTTGTTTGCCTAGACATTGCACTCCATTTCTCGTCCGCGAGTTTCATGGTCCCACTCACCGCGGACGAAGGGGGGTAGTGGAGGATTTATCCAAAATATTTTGCATCGACAAAATACACACCGATGTACATCACATTCTAGACAGATGTTTAACGTGCGCCCAGAATAATCCATCTAAACCAGGCGCGGTACATCAGCACCTTCCCATACCTGACACGCCGTTCCAGGAATGGCAGATTGACTTTACTCACATGCCAAAACAGGGCCCCTTTAAGTATCTCTTGGTCATGGTCGACAAATTTTCACGATGGGTGGAGGCTTTCCCTTGCGGGAAAGAAGACGCTCGCACGGCGGTAAACAAATTGACGCAAGAAATCATTCCGCGTTATGGTCTCCCGGTAGGGATAGACTCTGACAAAGGTACGCCGTTCACCTCTAAGGTGACACAAGAACTGTGTAAAGACTTAAAGATCCATTGGCGTTTCCACATCCCGTACCATCCGCAGTCCTCCGGCATTGTGGAGCGCGCAAACAGAACAATCAAGGGTAAGCTGCGTAAAGCCATGCAAGAAGCTGGTACTAAAAATTGGGTACAAGTTTTGCCTTTAGTTCTCGCTGACATGCGAATGACCGCTCAAGTGGCCCTCGACAACCTGTCTCCGTACGAGCTCGTGATGGGCCGGCCTTTTCCTACACCCTGGCGCAGAGGTGTGCAGGCTATAGGAACGAGTGATCTTGATGTACATCTCAGTGAGTACGCCGTGGGTCTCATGCGGGTGTTGGATGAGTACTGGACGAGACTAAATTCCAAAAAGCCTCCCATTCCTGAGGCACCCACTCACCCCTTTGAGGTAGGGGATAAAGTGTTGGTAAAGAAATTTGCGAAATTAGGCGCTCCTTTGGAGGAACCGCCCTACAGTGAACCCACGGATGTGCTCGCTGTAACTCGAACGGCTGTACTAACTGACCTTTTTCCACAGTGGATCCACGCCAGCCGAATCAAGAAGGCTCCAATAGTAAATTGAATCTATGATGATGATGTCTAATAGGTTTTTGTGTTACAGAAGGTTGTTGTGACAACAGCTGACGGCCTTTTCAGGGATCCTCTCCCCAGCATCTGGAATAATCCGGTTTCGGCTGATCTACAAAGAGGGGATGGTCGGTGAGTCCTGCAGACTTCTGGGCTAAAGAATCTGAAAGACACGTGAGCCTGGGCTACCTTCAACTATCTACATCCTGTGGACACAGAAAGAACAAAGTCAGTGACCAGTATGACTTTCCTTCTGGTATTGGTCTTAGTGCTTGGAGCAGGGAATCCCGCTCAAGCCAGCCACGAGGACAACGTTTTTTGGCAATTTGCCAACTGGACTGCTAAACAACATACTAATGAATCATGTTATGTCTGTCATTTAATGCCTGTGAGCTCAGCATCTGTGTCTCTCGCTCCTAGGTCGCAGAACGGCTCGTTTGGCGCCTTACAACAGTTAGCTCGCTCATGTTTAACTTTGGTGTGTCTGGGAGGGTATACAGTTAATCAAACACACACTCATTCCGAATTCTCTAACCACTCGCAGGTAAAAGGCTTGCACAATTGTCACAAGAACACGTCGAATAACCTAACTGATTGCTTAAAATCTATACGAACGATGCGGAAGTTTTGGATTCCAGAAATGTTTCGACCTCAAGGGTTGCGCACTCTGGTTACACCCCTATGTCTGCCAATACATTAGAGTCTAAACTGTAGTTATACTCTGTAAACAAAGTATAAAAGAGGGGATTGTAAGATTGTATGTGTGTTCTCGTGCATAGCTGTACTGAACTTATGACCTGTTCACATCCTGGTAAACGTGCATAGCCGCGAGAACATACTCTTCTGCTCTTCTCTGTACCTTCTAGTTTCGCTGAAACCACATTCCTGGACCCTCCTGTTCTAGGGGGTGTACATTCTGCTCTTTCATGTATAATAAAAACGACTCCTTATCTGGCGAGTTCACCTTGTGCCCCCGGGCCCCTTACCTATCTTGTCACGAAAGCTTCTGATGTATATAAACCCTGCTCTTTTTGTGTATCACTGAGCAGTGCCTGAATAAACCAGATTGATTTCATTCGTGTGGTTTGTTTTCTCCCTGCTCCAGAGCGCTCTTACGTCAACGCATCTGAACTGAGACAGACACAGGTTCTAACAGTGTCCCACAAGGTTCTGTCTTAGGCCCACTGCTTTTTTCTTTATACATGTTACCTTTGGGTGATATTATTCATAAGCATGGTATTAGTTTGCACTGTTATGCTGATGACACACAGTTGTATGTTTCTGTAAAACCAGATGAGAGACACCAGCCTAATAGAATTGAGGAATGTGTAAAGGACATTAGACACTGGATGCTTATTAACTTCCATCTGCTTAAAGGGGAAGAAAAGGCAATATATACAGTTGCTGATGTGACAAAGTAACGTATTCTTAAGTATTCTATCAAATTTATGTACTAGAAAACAACGAAATATCTTGGTAATTGTAAATATAATACTTTATACGCTAAACCGCACAAGAGTCGCCATTTTTAAAAGACCGTGACGTCAGCGCTACCCACTGCACTAGGAGAGAGAGGGCGCACGGCCAGAGAGAGAGAGAAAGAGAGGGGGCACAGAGAGAGAGAGAGAGAGAGAGAGAGCGCGGCCAGAGAGAGAAAGAAAGAGAGGGGGCACAGAGAGAGAGAGAGAGAGAGAGAGAGAGAGAGAGAGAGAGGGCGTGCGGCCAGAGAGAGAGAGAGAGAAAGAGAGGGGGCGCAGAGAGAGAGAGAGAGAAAGAGAGGGGGCACAGAGAGAGAGAGAGAGAGAGAGAGGGCGTGCGGCCAGAGAGAGAGAGAGAGAGGGGGCGCAGAGAGAGAGCGCGCGGACTGAGAGAGAGAAAGAGAGGGGGCGCGCGGCCAGAGAGAGAGGCGCGTGGACAGAGAGAGAGAGAAAGAGAGGGGGCGCGCGGCCAGAGAGAGAGAGGGCGCGTGGACTGAGAGCGAGAAAGAGAGGGGGCGCGCGGCCAGAGAGAGAGAGAGACTTGACTTGACTTTCAAACTTCATTTAATACAAATTGCTTATACATGCATACCATGTCCTTAAAACAAAGTCTTTACCAGTATTTAAAAGTCATTAAAAAATAAAAGAGTAAAAATGCAGCCTAAAATAAATAAATAAATAACTAAATAAATGCACAACTCTGATAAAATTAACACAGTTAATCAGGCTGCAAGTCCTCTAACAGGCTGTTAAAATTGAGTGTATCATCCTCCAGATAACACACAGCATCTTTATAACACCATATCCTTTCAAAAGCCCCAAGATCATTCATTTCACTGTAAAAACGAAAATCAATAAAAATTCTTGATTTCACCAACATCATAAAAACCATTAAAACATTATACCCTGAGTCGAACTCTATTTTATTTCGCCTACTCACATAAATGGCCATTTTGGATTGTCCAATTAAAAAGTTTAATAATTGACATTTAAACCTGCGCTTCTGGCAATATTTAAACCCTAAAATAAAAGTTTCCATTAAAAAGTTTTCATTAAAACCACCAAATAACCTTTCTAAAAGGGTAAAAAGAGGTTTCAGTCTCACACATTGCATGAAAGCATGAAAAATGGTTTCCTTCATTGTGCAAAAGGGACACTGTTCACTTACACTAGGATTTAAAACTGAAATAAAAGCATTAACCGCCACTGCCCCATGTAAAATCCTCCATTGTAAGTCCCCGCATTTCTTAGGTAATGGTGACTTGTGAAAGACCCTCCATTGTGGTTTAACCTCCTCAGTGATTTGTAAAACAGCACGCCACGGAGTGTCAATTCTTTTATCTAGGTGTTTTTTGTTCATAGCCAGAACACATAGTTTATACAATACCTTACCAGAGGCAAGGTTACAACCAAGAAAAAATATGGGCTCGGATTTAAGTAAAACACCTGAGGAGTCATCCCAATTTGCAGTTACAGTAAAATTAGGAAATACATCAGATTCATTTGGAGACAACAAGCCCACAGAAAAATCGATCAACAACTTATTTTCGTCTTCTGTAAAGAACCCCTTCCACTTTCCAAGAAGATGCTTTATCGTTCGTAATGACCTTACTCCTAATTGGTCAGCCACTGGATTCGCATTATGAAGCAAAGGACCTGCTAAATTGATCAAGTCATTCAGGGTGAGAACTTTAGCCTCACAGAGAACTCCATTGAGGGCAGGAAAAGACTGATCATGTGAGAGGTCTAATATGGAGCCATTGATCAAAGGTTCTTGCAGTAACCAAAAAAGAGATGAAGAGCTCATAGTCCTCCCAATCTTGAAAAGACTCCATACTTTAAAAAGGTTCCGATAAAAAATAGGAAATTTCTTTAAGTTCAAACGTTTAGGGTCCATCCAGAAAAGCGTCTTATCGAGCCCCAGCCCCTCAAAAGTGCGCAGAATGACACAAGTCACAGCTTCCCAGCTGCTCTTCGCAGTCCCACTAAGCAGTCTCTGTATGAACTGTAGACGAAAAGCAGCCGTCCTGCTCTGTAAATGAACCAACCCGTGTCCCCCTTCTTCTCTGGGTAAAAACAAAACACTTTGTGGCACCCAGTGTAGGTTGTCCCAGAAAAAATTAACCAGAACAGATTGAATTTTTGACAGCACAATGACAGGAGGGTCTATACAGGCCAGCCGGTGCCAGAGGGATGAAGCAACCAGGTTGTTTATTATAAGCGCTCTGCCTCTATAAGACAATTTATTAATTAA
Organism: Neoarius graeffei; assembly: GCF_027579695.1. NCBI lineage: Eukaryota > Metazoa > Chordata > Actinopteri > Siluriformes > Ariidae > Neoarius > Neoarius graeffei. The sequence goes on along the minus strand of NC_083582.1, from coordinate 27,886,330 downwards.
AAAGTCCCATCTACCAAGACGGCCTTTCACTTTCTCTAAAACACCTTCAAAGTTTTTCAACATAAAATCATTATTCCCGATAAACACCCCCAGGTATTTAAACCCTTCTCTGCACCAATGTAGGTCCTCAGGTAAACTGGGTGGACCATTCTTCCAGTCCCCCATCAACAAAGCCACACTCTTTCCCCAATTTACTTTAGTAGAGGATAGCAATTTAAAATCATTAAGTAATCCCAACATGGCATTCACATCCCTCTGGCTCTTAACAAGAATAGCCACATCGTCAGCATAAGCTGATAATTTAAACTTAAAAGTGCAATTTGGAAGCATTACACCTTCAATCTCATTTCTCAGTTTAATCAAAAGTGGCTCTATCGCCAAGGAATATAACATCCCAGACAAGGGACAGCCTTGTCTAATACCTCTAAACACTTTAAAAGGGGCACACAAGTCACCATTAACTTTTAGTATGCTTTCAATGTCACGATATAAGACTTTTATATAATTAATAAAATCAGAAGTAAAACCAAAAGCGGCCAAGACATTCCATAAGTAGTTATGCTCAATTCTATCAAATGCTTTCTGATTGTCTATTGAAATAAGTCCAAAATCTAAATTTAGACGCCTTCCAACATCCACAATATCCCTAATGAACCAAATGTTGTCAAAAATCAACCTTCCAGGCACGCAGTAAGTCTGGTCAGGATGGATGACCTCTCCTACCACTTTTCTAAGCCTATTGGCCAGAACCTTTGAGAGCACTTTATATTCCACACATAGGACAGAGACAGGCCTCCATGACCTTATGTCATTTAGATCCCCTTTTTTTGGTAACAGCGTCACCACAGCTCTTCGGCAACTTTGTGGCAGCCACCCATTGGTTAAACTGTCACTAAGTACCTCCAGCAAGTCTGTGCCTACTTCAGGCCAGAAAGCTTTGTAGAATACAACCGGTAGACCATCAATCCCCGGAGCCTTTCCACTCTCCATACTTTGGAGGGCTGTAGACACTTCCTCCAGGGTTATCACCCCACCGAGGATTGCATTTGCCGAGCTGGATATCTGGGGTAAATTGTTCAAAAAGACATTCTCTGGAGCCTGCTCATAGGAGATCTCACTCTTGTAAAGATTTTCAAAAAAAGCCCGTGCTCTTTTACGAATGTCAGTGTGATCATACAGAATAGTGCCATCTTCTGACGACAAAGATTGCATTAGCTTTTTTTGACCATTCTTCTTTTCCAAATTAAAAAAGAATTTGGTAGGCGCATCCATGAGTTCAATAGACTGAAAACGTGACCTGACCAGAGCTCCTTGAGCCTTAACCCCTAATAACTCGGCCAGTAAGTTCTTTTTGATTTTCAATTTTTCCGTTACATTGCCAGTTGTGTCCCCTTGAAGATTCAAAATCTCAATCTCTAAGGCAGGCAGTCATACGATTGGAGATGTCCCTCGTGACATTGAAGCTATACTGTTGGGACAACATTTTTATCTGGACCTTAGCAAAATCCCACCACTGCTGTATTGACCTAAAAACAGGCTTTGTACTCTTACACTGATCCCAAAAAAAATTAAAAACATCCCTAAAATGCTTGTCTTGCAATAAACTGGAATTAAAATGCCAGTAAGCACTCTTTGGTTTAAAAGTACTAATAAAAATGTTGCAAGTTACCATACAGTGATCAGAAAACCCAACTGGTACCATGTTACAACTCCTGAAGAAATTAGACTGGTGTTTGAACCCATAAAATCTATCTAGCCTTGCCAAGGACAGCATGTTATTATATGCGTGGACCCATGTATACTGCCTCTGCTTTAAATGGAAACTTCTCCAAACATCTACAAGATTGTGAACCTTTACAATTTCAACTAACTTTTTACGAGATGGCATGTGAGGCTCTATATGATTGCGATCTATGCCATTCTCTGTGCAATTAAAATCTCCCCCAACAAGCAAGATGTCTTCACAATCTCAAATTTTTAGAACGTCATCCAGTGTTTGTAGAAAAAGTATGCGCTCTAAAGCATCGGTAGGTGCATAAACACAAACAAACACAGGTTTTACCATCATATTTAGCTCTTACTTTTAAAAGCCTACCTTTAATAATTTCATTAATTTCATAGGAGCATGGAATAAAATTGTGGCTAAAAAGAATACCAACACCCCCACTATTTGAGGTGTTGTGACTCAAAACTGATACACCCGCAAATTCACTCGCCCAGTCATCACTATTCCTTACATCTGTGTAAGTTTCTTGAACGAATGCAACATCAATTTTCTTTTGTTTAAAAGTTTCAAACACAATAGCTCTCTTATTTCGATCCCTTGCTCCATTTAAATTCAATGAAGCAATTTGAAATTCACACATAAGGAAATATAAAATATAGAACTTAAGATACATAATGATCATAAAGAAAAATTACAATTGATTTTTAACATCACTATCATTTAACTTGCCCAATATCTTTTTTAAACGGAAGCCCTCTTGATCGGTAAATCCCCCTTCTGACAAACAGTTTGGTCTTTGCGATAAACTGATCAACATCTGCAAAGTGATCATCAATCCTTACATTCCTTGCATGCTTGGTTTTGGTTAAAAACGCTTTGATATCTTCAACACTGTAATTCTGTTGAGAAAAGCCGCTTGTGCGTAGACTGCAGGTAACACTACAGTCAGACGCATAATCGCTCTCACTATCAGGCACATCAACTGTTAGACTCTTCTTCTTTGCTTTACCTCTAGAACCCTGATGACCCCTTTTCTTGGTCGGCATTTTAAAAACATTTTCAGTTTCTAAAGGAGGGTTATGTTCGTTAATAGCTTCATTAAAGATTTGTTCTACTAGATCTGTGTAACTACCCTGCGAAGCAGCGGGCATTTCAGATTCCAAAACGAGATCCATTGAGTCACCATCTTCTGGTGTCTCAGCCGGAGGGGCTACCTCTCCTTCACCATTCCCATCACCCGCACCTTCACCCTCCTCGCCCGTAGGTGCCTCATCATTCTCAGTGTTGGGTGTTTCCTGAGATCTTTCATCACTGGGGATACCCTCTTTTAAATTCACATTATTCAGCTTCACCTTATCTGGACAATTCCGCGCCAGGTGCCCCAGCTGTCCGCATCCAAAACACTTCGTGTTTGTGGTCACATAAATCGTGTAATTAAAATCATCCACCTTAATATTCAGAGAGACTTCAAGTTCTCCCTTGTCTTTCAAAATTATATAAGCAAACCTTCTAAACGAGACAACATGCTTTAAAAGCGGAGATTTGGTTGCCATCGGTATCATTTTTGGGGGAGATACTACCTTTCCATACCGAGATAAGACCTCTGTAAGCACATTGTTGCTAATAAAGGGGGGCACATTAGAAAGCATTACTTTTCTTGAGGGGCTAGATAAAGGTAAAACGGGGAGAAAGACCTCTTCAACCACTACCCCTGTCTCCACCATTTCGTTTACTAAATCAACAGAAGCAAGGAATAAAACCACTGCCCTGTTCATGCGAGACGCCGACAAAACATTGTCATGTCCAATTAAAGCTCCCACAGCCAAACTGATCTCCTCTACTGAAAGAGGTGAATCTATTTTAATCCCATGTTTCCTCGTTAAAAAGCCAAAACGCTGCTCAGGTGCACTTCGCGCCGCCATACTTCCAACAGGAAGCAGACGCCTGGCGCGTGCACTTTTAACAAAATTCAAACAACAATAAACTAACAACCGTATACAAAAAAAAAAAAAAAGAAATAGAAAGATAGAAAAAAAGATAGAAAAAGAACAAAAGTTTATGGCACGGCGGCCAAACTTTCAGCACGCACTCACTCACACACGCTCCACTCCACCCACTCGCACCGCACATGCGCAGAGAGAGAGCGCGCGGACTGAGAAAGAGAGAGAGAAAGAGAGGGGGCGCGCAGCCAGAGAGAGAGAGAGGGTGCGCGGACTGAGAGAGAGAGAGTAATGCCGCTTTTCCACTACAAACGCGGCTGAGCCGTGCCGTGCCGAGTCGAGCTGAGCGGGGCTGTTGGAGTTGCATTTCGACTACAACCGCGCTGAACCGTGCTGGCTGGAAGTGGGTGGACACATTGGGTGGAGTTAGCGAAAGTGGGTGGACGTCATGTGATGCCGTTAAGCAGCGCAAACAGTGACATCAGTGACAGTGGCGGAACAAGTCAGAGCCGGGCCGGGGGCGGGGCAAATGACCGGGCCCTTTATTAAAGCTTATCATAGCATCATTTTAGGCTACAAAATGTCCGCAACTGCGGTGTTTACCAATTTCAACACTACCGGGTGCAACTATGTTATTTAGTACATCAAGTCCTTCAAACGAACATGTAACTCAGAAACAAAAAACATTAGGATACTGTACATGGCTCATAATAAAACATCAGTAGCCTATACTGCGCACATTATTTGAAGGGCATACGAATGAGCGCTCAGAGGTTGCAACGCTGACAGGAAGAGTCAGAAATAAAAGGAGGGCGGTGCAAACCTCACTGAATGCACTGTGTTTACCAATTTCAACACTACGGGGTGCAACTATGTTATTTTGTACATTAAGTCCTTCAAACGAACATGTAACTCAGAAACAAAAAAACATTCGGCGACATACTGTACATGGCTCATAATAAAACATCAATAGCCTACTGCGCGCATTATTTGAAGGGCATACAACGAGCCTTGCGCTCCGCGAACTCGTCCACGATGCTCTGTATGTCACTGATTCAGTGATCTTTTAAGCGGTAGTCTCACGACCCGAATAGTAAACAATAAACATGGAGGACATGGAGTCGTTAGTGTTGCTGGTCTCGGTGCTGTGGCTTGTTGTCACCGACAACGCGGACAGATACTGGCAAGAGCGTATAGATGAGGCGAGGCGCATAAGGCTTCAGAAATTCTCGTAATTCGTAATTCTTCTTCTTCCGGGTTTGCGGTGTTTACAGATCCCAGCGCGCTCGCGGGGCGTGTGTGGGCATGTGAGGACACTCCTCCTCACCAATCAGTGCACAGGGGAGTGTCTGCTCACGCCCCCAACCTCAGTCGGCACGGTTTGGCTCGCTTCAGCCCTACTCCAAAACGGTGCGAGTTTTAGGGGCTAAGCAGGGCTGAAACGAGCTGAGTCGTGCTGGTTTTTGGTAGTCGAAACGCGAGCCGTGTCGGGCTGAAGTGAGCTGAAGCGAGCTGAAGTGAGCTGAAAAAGGGTAGTGGAAAAGGGCCAAAAGAGAGGGGGCGCGCGGCCAGAGAGATTTGATTTTTAAATCCACTTTATTTACAGACCCTTGTTTATACCATTGAAAAGTACTTCAAATAAATGAAAACACTTTATAAAAAAAAAAGCATACAACCAAGTTCTAGGCTAGAAAACAAGAAAAGGTCACATCCTCATCCCTCACTGCACAAAGTACTTCCCCACAACACCACCTGTTAACAAACGTATCAATATCTTTCATAAGCTCATAAAAATGGAAATCAATAAGAATCCTGGATTTCACCAGACTTGAAAACACACGTACTGCACTGCAATCTAAGTCTCCAGACACCCTGTTCCTCCTGCTGATGTAAATGGCCATTTTTGCCTGACCCAAAATAAAGTTTAAGAGCTGACACTTGGATCTGTGCTTCTGTGTGTACCTGAAACCCAAAATAAAAGTCTGCACAGAAAAAACTTCACCAAAGGCCAAAAGAGCAATTCCAGCGTTATGGACGTGACACTTGAACTCAAAATGGCAACAAATGACCCAGTGCATGTTTTATTGTCTCCCAGTATTTAAACAGGTGTTGCATATTTTAAGGCCGTACCATACTGGAGAAGTGATAGAACAAGAACAATTCCCATAGTACATCTAGGGCATGCCAGAAAATGCCAATAAAAGATGCGTTATGGATGTGACAGAAAAAGGATCACTTTTCTTGGGTGACTGTACATTTTTATCAAACTCTGTGAAATTGTGAACCTAATGTCGAAATGGAGATATCCATTTGATAGAGGGGTCCAAGGTGAATATTAAAAAAATCTTTGTTTAAAATATTTTGTATTTCATGCAGAGTTTCGGAAGGAAAAGTCAGCGTTATGGATGTGACGAAATTCCGTTACGGATGTGACGCGTCTGAAATAGACATGGCGTATGTTTAGAAAATCAGCAATTTAACCACCATAACCCTTTGAAAAACTCTCTAAATATCAGCTAAAACTATCAAAGTTCTTAAATAATATTTAGGATGACTATTGTTTTGCTGTTTTGTGGATTTTTGCATACATTTCTGTGGCTTGTGGCAATAATATAGAATTGTACATGATCAAAGTTGATTTTAGCTTGGGTTTTACATTATAAGAAAGAAAGACTGACAGTGACATATTAGGTTGGTTACAAATTGGTTCAACTTATTCACATCTGTAAAATACAGGCCTAAGTGATATCTCTGGGAGTGGTTTTGATGTATTACATGTTGCTTTATTTTTGCATGGTGAGGTTGACATTTACATGGAATTGCCCAAAAACAAATTTGTCAAAGTGCCAAACAAAGGCAAAAGTCTTGAACAGTGCATAAAACAATGAAAAACAGTTTCTCTCTGAAAACAAAAAGGGCAGTCTTGACTCACTGCAGGGTTGATAATGCAAACAAATGCATTAATTGCCAAGATGCCATGGAGGAGTCTCCATTGTAAATCGCCAATCTGTTTTTTCAGGGGTGGCTTGTACAGCGTCCTCCATTCAGGTTTCACATCGTTTTGTAACTTAAAAACATCTCGCCAAGGGGTGTCGACTCTCATATTAAGCTTCTGTTTGTTTAAAACAATCACACACAACTTATAGAAACCTTTCCCGCTCAAGGTGGCCAGAGAAAACCCAACATTCTCTCTGCCCTCCAATAGAACCCCTGTACAATCCCCAAGTTCAGGAAAGATGTTCAGCAAGGGGAAAGGGTCGTCCTTGATGGGGAAGTCGACCCCCCCACTGAACCTTGTCAGCATTATGAGTTCATCCGCCGAGAAGCACTTTTTCCATCTGCCCAGCAATTTGTCAGCAATCCGTGCGGACCTAAAGCCCAGACGCGCTACCAACTCAGAGGAAGATGAGAAGTTGGCACCTGTACAGTTCACCAAATGTTTGACCTGTAAAACACCAGTCTTGGACAAAAGTCTTGACAGTGTAGGGTTGCCGTCCGTAGAGACATCCAACCAAGAGCCATGGATTAAGGGTTCCTCAAGCAGCCAATGCAGCGATGTATTCGGTCCAGGCCTTTGTGTATGGAACAGGCCCAGAATCTGGAAAACGCCCTTGTAAAACGACGGAAATCCAGAAATGTCCAGCCTTTTAACGTCCATTAGGAAGAGAGCCTTATCCATCCTCAACCCCTCCACGGTCTGAAATAGAAGGCCCACAAGCGGTCTCCACACTAAGTCTTTGGGACCCATCAGGTATCTCTGTAAGAACATTAGACGGAAAGCTGCCACTCTGCTTGGTAAATGCATCAGACCTTGTCCCCCTTCGTCCTTTGGCAGATACAAGACGCTTTGAGGCAGCCAGTGCAAATTGTCCCAAAAGAAACTCACTAGAAGCGCTTGAATGTTGGCCAGGAAACTTTTGGGGGGTCGGCACATATTAATTTGTGCCACAATGAAGCAGCGACCAGATTGTTCGTGATGAGGATGCGCCCCCTGTAGGACATATGGGGTAAAATCCACCTCCATCTGTTCAGACGGCCTTTGATCTTCTCCAAGAATCCTTCCCAGTTTTTCCGAGAGGTGTTTTGGTCACCCAGGTAAACCCCTAGGTACTTAAGGCCCTCCTTCTTCCACATCAGCCCAGTAGGAAGTTGTACGTCATGTCCAGATCAACCCCCAACACAAAAAGCATCGCTCTTGTTCCAATTCACCTTAGCAGATGATATAGAACCAAACAAATCAGTTGTTTTAAGTAGCACCTCAATATCTTTTTGTCCATTGACCAATGTGATAACATCGTCGGCGTAGGTTGACAATTTAAAAACACTTTTACAAGAAGGAACATACAGACCAGAGAGCTCAGCCCTCAACTGCACTAACAGAGGCTCGATAGCTAATGAATAAAGCATACCAGAGAGAGAACAACCCTGCCGAACACCCCTGTTAACACTGAATGGAGCACACAAAAAGCCGTTGATTTTGAGTACGCTTTCAACATTGCAATACAGCATTTTGATCAACCTTAGAAAGGCATCACCAAAACCAAAATGCTTCAGTGTTTTCCACAAATATGTGTGTTCCACACGGTCGAAAGCCTTTTCTTGATCCAGTGAAACCAAACCAGATTTCAGACCAACGAATTTGGAAACGTCGAGGACACCTTTGATTAGGTGGATGTTGTCAAATATGAAACGCTCAGGTATGCAATAAGTCTGGTCTTGATGTATGACCTCCGACATTACCTTTCCCAACCGAATAGCTAGGGTCTTTGAAAGAATTTTATAATCAGTTGTGAGTAAGGCTACAGGGCGCCAGTTTTTGAGATGGTTCAAGTCACCTTTTTTAGGCAGCAGGGTAAGCACCGCCCTCCTACATGACAAAGGTAGTTGCCCTGTTTCCAGACATTCGTTTAGGACACTTAGAAAATCTTTCCCCAGGATAGGCCAAAAGGCTCGAAAGAACTCAACTGATAGCCCATCAATGCCCGGTGCTTTCCCACACTGCATAGTGTGGAGGGCATCCTCTAGCTCATGCAGAGACAGAGGCCCGTCAAGCACCTTGGCAGAGTCATCATTGATGGTGGGCAGATTTCGGAAAAAGATGTCTTCCACATGTGGATGCTCAACATATTCACATTGGTATAGTTCTGAGAAGAAAAATACAGCTTCTCTGCAAATGTCAGAGGAATCTGATACCAGCGTCCCCGATGCGGAATAGACACCATGAATGAATCTTTTCTGACTATTCCTCTTTTCCAAACCAAAGAAAAACTTGGATGGGGCATCCATTTCAGCAACGTTCTGAAAACGTGACCTAATTATTTGATCAGCCTTAACTCTTAAAAGGTCTGATAAAAACACCTTTTTGGATTTGAAAGACTCATAATAAAATTGATTACCAGCTGAGGATGTGGGGTGTTGCATATCCATAATTTCGAGTTCTATGGCTTTTAGGGACTCAGTAATCACTTTGGAAACGCATCAGCTGTAGTCTTGACAAAACATTTAAATTTTTGCTTTCGCCACATCCCACCACTGTGCAAGCGATGTGCAGCCGTTAATACACTCCAAAAAACTACAAAACTGTCCTGAAAATTAGAGTCCTCTAAAAGTGATGCATTAAAATGCCAATAGGCACTCCTGGGTTTAACATTGGTCATGGAAACATTGCAAACGACCGTGCTGTGGTCAGAAAAACCAACAGGGCATATTCAGCATTTTCTAATGCTATTCAAATGGTGTTTAAAAATATAAAATCTGTCAAGTCGCGCCATGGACAACACGTTACCCCTAGAATGCACCCATGTGTATTGTCTATCAGTTTTGTGGAAGCACCTCCAAACATCACACAGCCCATGTGTTTGTAGTAGTTCAACAAGGTGGCTGCGCGACAAGGCATGGGGTTCAGCGTGGTTCCTGTCCATGCTATCTGTCGTGCAATTAAAATCACCACCTAGAAACAAAAAATCACCCGGACTGCAATCTCTAATCAGAGCGCTTAGTCTCTTAAAAAAAGCCAACCTATCGTCACCAGTAGTCGGGGCATAAGCGCAAATAAAAACAAAAACCTCATTCTCAAAAATGGCCCGTATTTTTAAAAGCCTCCCCTTTATAACTTCATCGATGCAGTGGGACTGAGGAGTAAAGTCACGTGAAAACAGCAGGGCAACACCAGCACTACTGGATGTATGATGGCTAAGGACAGATAAACCATTCCACTCTTTGCACCAGTCCGTGGCGTTTAACGCATCACTGTGCATCTCTTGCAGGAACATGACATCAATCGCCTTCTGCCTAATCAGTTCATAGATCAATGCCCTCTTCTCACAATCCCTGGCCCCATTGATATTTAGGGAGGCAATCCGAACACTATTCATGATTGTCAAGGATGTGAGGGGGGGGAGAGACAAGACAGAAACGAAAGGGAAAGCTAAACCATTTGTGCATCATCACGTTTTAAATATTTCTTAACTTTCGTAACGATCTTTCTCAGGCGGTGAATTTTGGGGTCACTAAACGCGCCTTCGTTTCTATGATGGCACACGTCCTGCAAAAACTGTTTCCTGTCTACAAAATACTCCTCAACTTTTACATTCCTTTTCCCTTTTGTGTCTGCCAAAAACTTACTGATATAATCAGCGGTATACATAAACTCAGCGCTTGATGTGGGGGATGAAGAGAAACTGCTGGAGTCGGAAGAGTATCCATCACTCTCCGAGTCCGCAGAGGCCACTTTAACGTGCCTTTTGGCAATACAACTTGCATCATCAGTTACATTTTTCCTTTTTGACTTCGGTGCTTTGAACTCTATTGGGCTGGCAACAGGGACAGTAAGGGTAGGCAGTAGATCGGTGCTGGTAGCGGACCCACTCGCAACAATATCGGTAATAGAAACCGCAGTCCTACCTGAGGATGTCTGTATAGCAGGATTTCCAGTCGACTCGACCTCCACTGGCGTTTGAACAGAAATATCCATATCAGTGTGAGCATTCCGCGTATCCACAATATCGATAAGCAAGGCCTCGGGTTCTACGGCCTCCGTTGTCCTCGCTGGACCAGCAAAAGGTTGCGCAGGATTTGCCGCAGCAACAGGTGCATCCTGGGGTGTTGCGAGGATAGGTTCTTGCGATGCGATCGGAAAGGGTTCCGAGCATATGCGCTTTACATCAGTATCGACAATATCGGCAGGGGCAGTGATAGTACCAGCCGGTTGGGAACCAGCTGGGGGCACCTCGACCAGAGGCAGCACATCCGCTGATTCGCCACCAGCTGAACTAGCGGTCACATCTCTCTCATGCTGCCCCTCATCATTTTTAGGCCCATTAGGGCATGTACGAACTAAATGCCCCATTTCCCCACATATAAAACATTTCATAATTGTATCAGACGTAACAAACACAACGTAGTCGAAGTCATCAATTTTGAAACGAAGGGTTATATTAAGTTCATCACTGCCATTAAGTATCATGTAAGCCTGACGGCAAAAAGAGACAACATGTTTAAGAAGAGGTGATTTACAACCAAGCGACATTTTAAAAATCTTTGAGACCAGCTTGCCATGGCGAGAAAGCTCACGTTCGAGCATGCTATCAGAGAGAAAAGGGGGAACATTAGAAATGACGATTTTCTTCGAAGGCAAACTTAAAGGCAAAACCGTGTGGAGTACGCCATTGAGCACCACTCCCCTTTCGACCATTACATTCGCAAAGTCAATGCGTTTAAAGAAAATTACAATGGCTCTATTCATCCTCGAGGCCGACGCAATATTCTCATGACCAACGATATCACCCACTGCTAGACTGCACTCCTCAACACTGACATCCACAACCACCTTAACGCCATGACGGCGTGATAAGGTTGTAAGATCCATGGACCCTCCAGAGGAGGCCATGGCTCCGACCAGCGAAAGCTGGATACGGGCTCAGGGGACAGACCCGTCCAAGAGAAAATGTGCCTTATGCAACAGTGAAAATGTACATAAAAAAATACCGAACAAAAAGAAAAAGATCAGCAAGAAAGAAAGTTAGAAAGCCACAGAAGGGCACGACGCTCACACGCTCACAGCACTCACCAACACGCCCACTCACTCACGCATGCGCAGAGAGAGAGAGAGAGCGAGCGCGCGGACCGAGAGAGAGAGAGAGAAAGAGAGGGGGCACGCGGCCAGAGAGAGAGAGAGAGGGCGCGCGGACTGAGAAAGAGAGAAAGAGAGAGAGAGAGAACACTTTTGGAAAGGACCGGGAAAAAAAAATCATGCACTTGCTGCCCTTTTTCTGACTTTGAGCCCCTGCCCCTCTATAATCCTGTGCACGTCCCTGACTGTGGCATTGTGTAGCCGATCACTTACAATTCATCCTACTTTCCGATTCACACGCGCTATTCCCAACCTCAATGAGCCAACACAACTGGGCACATACATACGTCATGAGTGTTACACAGAGAAAATGAACGTGCATTCTGATTGGATAAAATTAATATCACGGCGGGCTGTTCAAACTGCGGAAATAGTTTGCTCGAGCTACTTTTAAAACACTATAACTTTCCAACCTTAGAACAAAAAACTTTTGTAAGTCTTGAATAAGGTTCATCAATGTGTGTTTTATTGTTATATTTACTCTATATATTGCCTTTTCTTCCCCTTTAATTCTCACAAGAGAGAAGTACTTGTACTAGGACCACATGTAACTAGAAGTAGGTTTTCTGATTACACAGTAACTTTTGATGGCCTTTTTGTTTCTTTATGTGCAGCAGTAAAAAAAAAAAAAACTCGGGGTGATTATTGACTGCAGTCTTTCATTTGAAACTCATATCGATAACATTACCCTGGATAGCTTTTTTTCATCTCAGAAATATTTTTAAGATAAGAAATATAATGTCACTACATGATGCAAAAAAAGATTAGTTCATACTTTTGTTACCTCTAGGTTGGATTATTGTAATGCCTTACTGTCTGGATGTTCCAATAAGTGCATAAACAAGCTCCAGTTAATTCAAAATGCAGCAGCAAGAGTCCTTACAAGAACTAGAAGATATGGCCACATCAACCCTGTCTTATCCACACTGCACTGGCTCCCAATCAAATTTCGTATTGATTATAAAATACTACTCTTGAATTTTAAAGCACTGAATGGTCTCGCGCCACAGTACCTGTGCAAACTTCTGGTTCTTTATGACCCACCATGTCAACTTAGATCAAAAGGTGCAGGCTGTCTCCTGGTACCTCCTATAGTGAAAGCTAGATCAGGGGGCAGAGCCTTTTCTTACAAAGCCCCACAGTTATGGAACAGCCTTCCAAGTAGTATTTGCGACTCAGACACAGTCTCAGTGGTTGAAAACATATCTGTTTAGTTAAATCTTTTGTTAATAGTTTTATTAGGTAAAGGAGTTGATCTGGAGGGTCCTCAGGCATAGTGTTTTGGTAATTGTACAGACGCCGTAAATGTGAAATTATGATGATTAACTGTTCCGAGAGATTTAAAAAGCTCATTTCTTTCATGTTCGTATTTCTTGCAGTGAAGGAGTCCATGCTCTACTGATTCTGGATGGCTTCAATGTTCATAATTTCCAGTTGGGTGTTTGCCTATTATGTTTAGAGAAAAGTTAAGTCCTGTATGTCCAATTCTGGTGGCATGGTGGTGTAGTGGTTAGCGCTGTTGCCTCACAGCAAGAAGGTCTGGGTTTGAGCCCCGTGGCCGGTGAGGGCCTTTCTGTGCGGAGTTTGCATGTTCTCCGCGTGGGTTTCCTCTGGGTGCTCTGGTTTCCCCCACAGTCCAAAGACATGCAGGTTAGGTTAACTGGTGACTCTAAATTGACCGTGAGTATGAATGGTTGTCTGTGTCTATGTGTCAGCCCTGTGATGACCTGGCGACTTGTCCAGGGTGTACCCTGCCTTTTGCCTGTAGTCAGCTGGGATAGGCTCCAGCTTGCCTGTGACCCTGTAGAACAGGATAAAGTGGCTAGAGATGGTGAGATGTCCAATTCTTAAATGGGTGATCATGATTTCTTCTCTCTGACACCTGCTCTCTATCCTTCCCATATTCATCTGCTTTTCAATGTTATATAGATGTCTCCCTGTTTAATTTCCATCCTGCTAGGCTGACTTTGCATAGGACTTGATATAAATCTGAGCCTCTGCCTTACTTATTGGGATTTGCAATTCTATTTCTTTATTATTTAGCATTTGCTTAGCCAGCTTGTCAACCTGTTCGTTTCCCTCCACACCAATATGAGCAGGTACCCAAAGAAAACTCATGTTGGTGTGGAGGGAAACGAACAGGTTGACAAGCTGGCTAAGTATTATAACAATATTTTTATTTTTTTATGAGAGGTTTAAAATTTAATATAACAAATTTAGAATTAACTTTTTTGTCTGCACTGAAGCAAAAGAGCATTTTTATAGTTTTACTTAATTTCTGAGTATATTATGTCTGTCCTTTGGGATTTGGCTGATGTCGGTACAGCACATCTCCGCAACTACCTTTCCCATTACTCCCTCAGTTCCTGCCCCGAACAATATCCACTTCATCTCATCTTTCACTGCATCACGATTGGCTTGTCTCATCTTTCACTGCACCGCGATTGGGTGGTATACTGCAGTAGATCGTGACGCAAACTCGCCTATAAATCGGGTGGTCTGAGCACATTTTGCGCTCTCTGCCCGACCTCCTGACACGAGCGTCCCACGTCCCACCATGCGAACGCCTCGCCACGGTCATGGATGTACGCGACTGCCGATGCCCTGTGCCTCTGTCCTCCCAAAACCAGATGCGCCTCGGCTCGCTCTGACCGACACTCTCCGACCAATTCACTGTTGGTAAAAAGAGACACTATGGCCTGCAGGCGGAAGCGAAGAAACAAAGGGTTAAACATGCGTTGCTGTATGGACCACTGACCACTGTTTAAAAAATAAAAAAAGGACCTCAGTTGCATTGTTTCGCTTTTGTTGTGTTTGAAACTGGCTCCTGTTATTACTACACTGTAATAACGCTAATTAGGAAGATTGGAAGCAAACGATTCCCTCCATGTCTTCAGCCAACAAACTTTTGACCAAGGACCTTTTGGATCAATGAGATCCTGCCCAGGAAGGACTTTTGCAACATAGCAGATCTGCATTAAACTGAATTGAAGCTGTGCTCCACTCTTCAGGAGAATACACCAAAATGGAGGCTCACTGATGAACTCCTTCATGCTGCCATGCGAGAGTGGTCCCAAGTAAGGCTGGCATTTGGGCAATGTTAGTCTTAGTTTGATTAGTTTATGTGAAAAGTGCTATTTAAACCTAAGGTCAACCTTAGGTCAACAGATGATCAAACTTTTGGTTTGATCTATGTTATTTTATTTCTCAGTGTTACTCTGGTCGATAGATTTTGCATTGCCCTATCTCTCTTTACCTCTATTTCTCTATCACTTGCTTACCATGCACCATTTTTACACATCTGAGTATTCAGACATAACTAAATTAAGGGCCAGCTAGCTCAGCTGGCTACAGCATGGTGCTGATAATACCAAGATTGTGGGTTTGAGCCCTGTGCGGGCCAATGATTATTTATGCACCTTTTGTTAAAATCCTTTGTCTAATCAGTCACACAGAGTGCCTACAGTCCCCTCCCGCACCTTTTTCTCATGATTTCACTTACCTGCAAACATACACACACAATATTACTACTTCATATCATCATTTTGTGCCTTGATTTTTAAGAAGAAGAAGAAGAAACCTTTGTCACATGCACACTTCAAGTACAGTGAAATTCATCCTCTGCATTTAACCCATCTGAAGCAGTGAACACACACACACACGCACACACACACACACACACACACACACACTCAGAGCAGTGGGCAGCCACACCAGAGCACCTGGGGAGCAGTCAGGGGTCAGGTACCTTGCTCAAGGGCACCTCAGCCCAAGGCCGCCCCACGTCGACCTAACTACATGTCTTTGGATTGTGGGGGAAACCGGAGTTCCCGGAGGAAACCCACGCAGACACGAGGAAAACATGCAAACTCCACACAGAAAGGCTCTCGTAGCCTGCAGGGAATAGGCCATCAGACATTCTGTCACATGTCCCAGACCCGGTGAAATGTAACTGAATTGTCTTGGCCAGCCCTAAGGGTCCCATCTGCATCCCATCATTACTGAGGACTGTGCTCCCATCACCCAATCAAGCATCCAGCCAGAGCAGGTCATGATATTTTTTAACCATTTTAACATGCCATTGTTGTGTACCGTATTATGCCTGATGTCAAGACTCTCGTCTCTGCGAGCCTACCACACAGAATTAATACTTGTGTCATTTTTAGGGCATACCTAACAACCTGTGTTTTCTCTCCCTCTCTCCCCCCCTCCCCAAATCTGTCCCTCTGAGTTACATGTTGGTCCTGGGATCGAGATGCTGACCTCTTCTGCTCCTCGGACCTGCTTGATCCATCCTGGTGCCCTGTGTCTGGTTGGAGTCTCATCGCATCGCTCCTGTGGAGGATGGCCCCATGAGGACAGTTGAAAGTTACACCTGGAGGATGCTCTGGACTCTTACAGTAATGCTTTTATGGCTGAGGACTACAGTTGACTTGCTAACTTTAGGATTGCAGTTGCCATGAACAGTTTTGCACTCAAGTTTCCATCAATGAAGAGTTACAACATCAACGAAACTGTCTTCATGTTAAAACTGTTAATATTATAGTCATGCTGTCTGTTGTTGCCCAAATGAGGATGGGTTCCCTTTTGAGTCTGGTTCCTCTCGAGGTTTCTTCCTCATGTCGTCTGAGGGAGATTTTCCTTGCCACCATCGCCACAGGCTTGCTCATTGGGGATAGATTATGGATAAAATTAGCTCATGTTTTAAGTCGTTCAAATTCTGTAAAGCTGCTTTGCAACAATGTTTATTGTTAAAAGCGCTATACAAATAAACTTGACTTGATGGCTGCTGGGTTTGAACCCAGAACCTTCTCACTGTGAGGCGACTGTACTAACCACTACACCACCCCCACCAAAGTCAGAATCCGCTGAGTGTGTAACAATTCACCTGCCGAATCAACTAGCCCTGAAAATGGATGGGGCTGGAGTGTCGGGCCCATAACCGGCCGTCGCCGGCAGGCTGTTTTATCCGGTAAAGCTAATGATTGTTAAACAGCTGTTAGTATTATTGAATGTACCTGATCAGTGTTATCCTCACTTGGTTTTGTCATTTTAAAACATTAAATATTTTATAAGAAACTGTGTCTTGTCTGTTTTGCTGCAGTATTTCTTGAAGCCATCCTCTGTCATCAAAGAATTCACATTGCTTTCACTAATCTAGTGTATCATTAGAGTAATTAATTCATTAATTTAATAATTAATAGACATACTGATTAGTAAAATTAATGAACTGATATTTTATGAGACCAATTTAATAGTGCAATTGCACCTACATACGTTTATGAGACTGATTTAATAACGCAATTGCATCTACATAATTTTGGTGCCCCGTGTGAGGACCTACACTGTATACATGGTCACTCATTTAGACCATGCAAATATGTATGTGCTCAAACGTCTGCTTGTACGCTCATTTCTGTTTGCATTACCTCCATGGGGTCTCCAGAACTGAAATCAAGGGAGATGAAGAGATCGATGTGTCTCTCTTTTCTCAGCATTGGGAAATAAGGAGAGTTGTCCAGCAGCCCAGCATCCATATAATTTCTCTCCTCTTCACTCAGAACAGAGGGGTCCACATCTTCCACTGATATTAACAATCACAGAAAATGAAAAATAACATCTTTATATGGTCAAGGCAAAGGCTATTCAGTTACATCAAAATTTGTTTTCTACACTAACTGTCAATGGGTTTGCCCATTGCAGTTAAGCCTTTGTGCCTACCTTTCATTTGGTGGAGGAAATCGTATGTTGTTCCCCATGTCCAGTTTGTAAGAAGCTCAAAGATCTTTGGTATAATCCATGAGATCCATGCCTCTTTAAAAGTAAATTTACAGTTATTCAGTTTGAACACAGTCTAATAAAAATGTGAAAATGTAATGGATATTTAAATGAGCAATATGCAATACATCAACCTTTGATGCACTGACAGTAGCATAAAAATATGTGCAAGTTGTAGGAATAACTTCCTGAAATTGATGAATACCAAAATAAAACTTTTGCTAAATTAAGGTTTCACTGTGGTTTTTTTTTCTTCTCTTATCTCCACCTTCCTCTCATTCAGCTGGTCAATAGGTACAAGGGAGGTTCAGAATTGTTTAGACTTTAAACTATTTTCTTCATCCCACCGCTAGCTGATCCAACATCTTATGTTAAAATATGGTAACATTTCTTCACCAAACTGACATTTTTCTCTTCCACTTCTCAAAGTTGCTGTTTAAGCGCTTAACGTTTTCACAGTATTTCAACCTCTCACTACAAGTCCATCATCTGTACAACAATTTCCATCTTCAGCAGCTCGATGGACACAGTTGGTTTGAGTCCCCACAGCACTAAGAGAAGGTACATCTAAACTTATTCTATAAAAAGGATGTCCTGTTCCAATGTCTTGGTCTAAAAAGTGCTAAAAACCTGCCATTCTACTGGAAGTCCAGGACCTCTACCATCTCTTACAGCTCCTCACTGCCCTGTGTTAACCATACTGTGGGCTACCTAGCTCAAGCTACATCAGCATCTCCAACTGTCTGTTTTTTTCTTGAGTATGTGAACAGTTATTTTCCCCCGTCCTGCTCAGGTTTCCTCTCCAGCCCCTTGTCTCATCTCATCTCATTATCTCTAGCCACTTTATCCTGTTCTACAGGGTCGCAGGCAAGCCAGAGCCTATCCCAGCTGACTACAGGTGAAAGGCGGGGTACACCCAGGACAAGTCAGCTTGGTCATCACAGGGCTGACACAGACAACCATTCACACTCACGGTCAATTTAGAGTCACCAGTTAACCTAACCTGCATGTCTTTTGACTGTGGGGGAAACCAGAGCACCCGGAGGAAACCCGCACGGACAACATGCAAACTCCACACAGAAAGACCCTCACCGGCCACGGGGCTCAAACCCAGACCTTCTTGCTGTGAGGCAACAGCGCTAACCACTACACCACCATGCCGCGGCCCCTTGTCCAGTTTGCAATACTACATCTCAACACCCTCTAATGATACCTCATGATCCCTAAATTAATATTTAGGGATCCTTGATTGTCTGGTTTCTGGTTTTGGTTTGGCAGCGCACAGGATGCAGTGGTTTTTGTGACTCCCAGTATAGTGCTCTATTCTATTCTATTCTATTCTATTCTATTCTATTCATTTATGATACAAAGAAATCTCATCTCATCTCATCTCATTATCTCTAGCCGCTTTATCCTGTCCTACAGGGTCGCAGGCAAGCTGGAGCCTATCCCAGCTGACTACGGGCGAAAAGGCGGGGTACACCCTGGACAAGTCGCCAGGTCATCACAGGGCTGACACATAGACACAGACAACCATTCACACTCAAATTCAGACCTATGGTCAATATAGAGTCACCAGTTAACCTAGCCTGCATGTCTTTGGACTGTGGGGGAAACCGGAGCACCCGGAGGAAACCCACGCGGACACGGGGAGAACATGCAAACTCCACACAGAAAGGCCCTCGCCAGCCACGGGGCTCGAATCTGGACCTTCTTGCTGTGAGGCAACAGCGCTAACCACTACACCACCGTGCCGCCCCACAAAGAAATCTATGAGACAAAATTATGATACAAAGCCCATGAGGGGCTTTGATAACACAGCCCCTTATGGCTCTCATATAGCCATTATACATCCACTGTGCAATTTTATATTACCTTCTGCATTGAGGCCATCACAATAAAAGAACAGCTGGCTGAGGTCTTCACCACAATATTCAACCTCTCACTTTCCCAATCCACCTCAACTTTCTCCATCCCCATGAAATCATCACCCTCATGTCTGAATGATTTCTAACACATAGCATTCACCCCCAAACTGGTCGTGGCCCACATCAAAAGACCCCATCCCTCCCATACTTGACCAACACCCAATTTGCCTACCATCCCAAAAGGTCAAGGGAGGATGCCATTGTCACTGCCCTGTGCTTTGCTCTGACCCATCTAGAATATAACACCACATATTTGGATACTGTTCACTGATTTTAGCTCTGCCTTCAATACCATTGTCCCCTCAGTACACATCCTCCAACCTGACCCTCAGTACAGGTGCCCCCCAAGGTTGTGTCCTGAGCACCCTCCTCTATTCTCTCTTTGCCTATGACTGCCTGCCAAGCCAGCACTCAAACTCACTAATAAAGTT
Source organism: Neoarius graeffei (assembly GCF_027579695.1). Taxonomy (NCBI): domain Eukaryota; kingdom Metazoa; phylum Chordata; class Actinopteri; order Siluriformes; family Ariidae; genus Neoarius; species Neoarius graeffei. Next base: position 27,866,396 of record NC_083582.1, on the reverse strand, counting down.
TGTGGTCAACACCACAATTGTAGGCCAAATCAATAACAATGAAGAGACAGCCTACAGGGATGAGCTCCTGCACCTCACCTCATGGTGCACCGCCAACAAATTCATCCTCAAATGTACAGAAGACAAAGGAGCTGATTGTGGACTTCAGGAAGTCCAAAAGCTGCAGCCACTCCCCATCACTGAATTCAAAGTGCAACATGTGCCCAGCTTTAAATTTTTTGGACTTCACATCAATGAGCCTGCACTACCAGGCTCAGAAACAACTTCCTCCACCAACTTGTTATACATCTGAACCTGGCTACCACTGAACTCTAACCACTCACTTCTTATCACCCCACCCCCCACCTCCTCCTTCTCCTATCTCTGCACTTTAAATGACTCTGCTTTGCACTGCTGCCACTGCAGGCCTGCCATGTTTATCATGCAGAAGTTTATATTTTGCACGACTGCTTAATGTGTACAGTGTTACTTTACATACACTACCTCAGTCAATGCAAATTTGCACATATGTGATGGTCTTTTGTTCTCTTGTGTTCTTATTGATATTTTTTCCTTCCCTGTTACTCGTGTTTTTATTGATAGCCATGTTCTCACCAGTTCACTGTTTGGTGAGGCCGCAGCCCTCTTTTCATTTACACTTGCACCTGCACATTGTGTAAATGACAATAAAAATTGAATTCCCACAGAGTGTTCCCTTACTCTGGGATTAATGTTGTCACAAATTTATTTTCTTCATGCATTTTCTAAAATATTTATTGGAACTGTTTATAAAAATATTATAGTTTGATGATAGTATAGTGTCACAGCATACTAGTTTTAATGTTATAGTAAAAAAAGTTGATACTTCTCTACTTGGGTGGCACAGTCAGTGCGTTTACATGCACATAGAGAAAATCGAATTTCTGCCATAGCTCGACTGAAATCGAAGTTCTCAATGCCATGGAAACACCTTAGCTCGGCTGAAATCGAACCGAACTGGATTTCTCGTAATCGAGCTACGCGACCTAGATTATGCGATTGTAGCTGAGCTACTTACTGCATGTAAACCCTATCGAGCTACGTAGTCGAGCTACTTACTTCAGCACTGCCCCTTCCGGAAGTGACGAGTGACGAGACCACAAGCGGGAAACACAACAGCCTCGGTCGGCATGAAAACAGTAGTAGTAGTAGCGAGCAGCAGAAGAGGTCAGGAGGAACAAGGAACAATCTTCTCTCTCTCGATGTTGCTGTCCTCGTCGTCGTTCTTCTTGTGAACACAGAACTGATAACTTTGTTTATACTCTTGAATAGCTCTTCTTCATGACGACAACCGGAAGTGTACCAACATGATGGGGCATGTAGCGCCACCTGTGGCTCGGGTGCACAATGTACCTCACACAATAGCTCGATTTCCTTGTGTGCATGTAGGATTGGATTTCTCTGGCACCCCTGATGGGACCCTTAGCTCGATTACCGACAGTAGCTCGATTTGGATGTGCATGTAAACGCACTGAGTGGTGTAGTGGTTAGCACTGTCGCCTCACAGTAAGAAGGTTCTGGGTTTGAGCCCAGTGGCTGACGGGGGCCTTTGTGTGTGAAGTTTGCATGTTCTCCTCATATCTGTCCGGGTTTCCTCTGGGTGCTCTGGTTTCCCCCATAGTCCAAAGACATGCAGCTTAAGTTAATTGGTGGCTATAAATTGACCATAGGTGTGAACTGTTGTTTGTCTCTATGTGTCAGCCCTGTGATGATCTAGTGACTTGTCCAGGGTGTACCCTGCCTCTCACCCATAGCCAGCTGGGATAGGCACCAGCTTGCCTCTGACCCTGCACAGGATAAGTGGTTATGAATAATGGATGGACCTATCTACTTGAATAATTAAGTCAAATATATCAACTCTTTCTCAACTGATTAAGCATGTACTGTATAACATCCATCCATTATTTGTAGCCGCTTATCCTGTACAGGGTCGCAGGCAAGCTGGAGCCTATCCCAGCTGACTATGGGTGAGAGGCAGGATACACCCTGGACAAGTTGTCAGATAATTGCAGGGCTGACACACAGACAAACAATAATTCACACTCACACCTACGGTCAATTTTGAACCACCAATTAACCTAACTTGCATGTCTTTGGACTGTGGGGGAAACCAGAGCACCCAGAAGAACCCCGCACACTCACGAATAGAACATGCAAGCACCACACAGAAAGGCCCCCATCAGCCACCTGGCTTGAGCCCAGAACCTTCTTGCTGTGAGGCGACAGTGCTAACCACTACACCACCATGCCGCCCCTCATGGTATTTAAATTTTAACAAAAACAAAAGGAAATATTTATTTTTAAAAAAGTTATCATTAAAAAGCTATTTTCAATAAACCATGTATCTAAAGGTATGGTGACGAATCTATATAATATTTCACAAAATACATGAACCGAATATTGGAGACAGGCACGTGCACACATAGGGCTTTAGGGGTGCTTGAGCCCTTGCCCTTTTTGCCTCGAATTAAATGTTGCCCTTTAAAAAAATAATAAAATAATAATAATAATAATACAGTCCTGTTAGAAGTTTAAAACAACGGCGGTACAAAAACTCCACGGCAATCTACCAATGTTCTTGTAATCCGGGGTGGTTGTGTGCGCTGTTATCCGGGGTGGTTGTGTGCGCTGAGCTGCCGCTTCTCTGTCCATTGCTGCTCCGCTCGAGCGAGGCCAGAGAGAGGGGGCGCGGAAAGAGAGAGGGGGCGCGCGGACTGAGAGAGGGGGAACAAGCCGCTGCGCGCGCTGCCACAATGATAACAGAGGAGACGGACAGTGAGGCAGCTTGAACATGTGAGTTATGGTCTAACAGTTAGCCCTTTCAGACTGTATGGACATGACATTTGGGCGTTTGTAGGGCTACTGACATTTGTGCGAGTAATTTAAGTCTCTGTAGTTTAATAATCTGCTTGTTAACTGACGTGACCTGACCTGTTACTGTTCACAATCGATTGCCTCGGCCGTGCTTCGGTGTACATGCAAGTATCATATATCGTCGGGAAGCTTATATTCTCCTCTTGTATAACTAGTCGTCGACCTCTTCCACAACGTGCTCAAATCAAATGTGGGTTACGTTTCAGAAAAAAACAAAAACAAAAGCTTGTGAAAAATGTACTCAGAAGCCTATGCAAAGAAGAGAGGCTCTCTGATCTCCTTCTCCTCTCGATTGAAAAAGACATACCCATAAATCACAATGAGGTCATTAATATCTACAGGGACATGGCCCCCAGAAGGTTACTGCTTTAAGGCCCCTGGAATGTTAGGCTTCTACCTTATGAGAGGAAGGACTGATTTTTATCATTTTGTCCATTAGGCTATTTACTTATTTGTTCAAAGTTCAGGTTTCACTGTTCAATGTTAAATCTTTAACAATAAAAAAGCCTAATAATGCACCAGTGTTTTATTGCTTTGCATGTCTTCCAAGCCAATGATAATGTGAGTGACAATTTTGCTGACACAAAAGAAATGGCAATTGGCAATTGCATATCACACAGGACACATCGCTAAGTACTTACTTTCCTATTAGTACGTTAATTTTAATTCTACATTTCCATATTTTGGAAAGGACCGGGGAAAAAACTCATGCACTTGCTGCCCTTTTTCTGACTTTGAGCCCCTGCCCCTCTATAATCCTGTGCATGTCCCTGATTGGAGAACTGAGGATTTCGATAAACTCACTCCTCTCAGAGTCCTCAAACCGATCTTGGAAATTTTTACATATCATCAGTGTGTATTCCTTCAGTGTCTGATGCTTCTGGTCATATAGTAACTCTTCTTTAGAGATAAACATTGCTCTCCCATGTTTATCCAGCTTTCCTGTGGTGGAAAACATATCTTGGTAAAGAAGCAAAGTTTTATGATAAACTTACAGACTTCTCTCATGCACCATTCATTCATGACTTTATTTCTGAATGTTTTTGTGATCTAAATTAACTCTTCTAGAGAACAGAAATGTATTTTTAACAGTATAGAACATTTCTGAGCAGCGTACCTTCTAGCTGCACAGTCATTTCTGTGATTAGATTTGTGGGGTCTTCCTCGTTCAGAACACATTTGTTCAGCTCCACGAGAGTTAAGAGCACCTTTTGGTCCTGGGCTGAGTATTGCGTAAATGGAAGTAATTCTGTGTGTGTGTGTGTGTGTGTGTGTGTGTGTGTGTGTGTGTGTGTGTAAAAGAGAGAGAAATTCAAAACATATACATTAAACTGAGCACTTACAGCAGTTAATTTTGCAATATTACAGATTGAAGATGTCTAGTTGTCCAGACGGACTCATTAAATGGAAAAATAAATAAAACAAATGAGTGAAATATTAATCAAAAAGGCATTAATACCTTTGATATGTTCCCATAACCATTTCTGTATCTCTTGTTTACTAGCGAGGGCACTGCCACAGAGTCCTGTGTAAAAATATCAGAAGGATAAACAGTTAGTGGTTTCTGGTTAATTTTGATCATTTATTTACTTGGCTGTATATAACATTTCTGTGTTTAACATGCTCATATAATGCCCATCCATCCATTATCTGTAGCTGCTTATCCTGTTCTACAGGGTTGTAGGCAAACTGGAGCCTGTCCCAGCTGACTATGGGCGAGAGGCGGGGTACACCCTGGACAAGTCGCCAGATCATCGCAGGGCTGACACATAGAGACAAACAACCATTCACACTCACACCTACGGTCAATTTAGAGCCACCAATTAACCTAACCTGCATGTCTTTGGACTGTGGGGGAAACCGAAGCACCCGGAGGAAACCCACACAGACACATGCAAACTCCACACAGAAAGGCCCTCGTCGGCCGCTGGGCTCGAACCCAGGACCTTCTTGCCGTGAGGCGACAGTGCTAATCACTACACCACCGTCACCGTACTGCCCCCTCATAGAATGCATATTACTCAATAATTTGTTGACATGCATTACTGGTCAAATTATTTTTTAACAACCTTGAGAACCTGCACAGGACCTTATGAAGAACCTGAAGAAAACAGAGAACCTTCAGAGACATGATTTTATTACCTTTTTTTTTTTGGTCAAAAACTGACAACAGGCTAAAATAAATTTATTTTCGATTCGGTTCTCTCTTTTCATTGTGTGTAAGTTTACATCAGCCTCTGTGCTGTTGGTTCTCTTAGATTTGAGGGGAAATGGACATGGGAGTGCATTAAGAGTTGACCGTGCATTTATGAATATTAATGTGAGTAAAAACAACTGGAAGAAGAGATAATGCTCAGTAGCACAGCTCTGTAGTTTACTCGAGAGGATTTTTTTTTTTTTTTACTTGTTTGGTATTTTTCATGTGTTGTGTGTGTGTCTTCATGTCTGAATTTAGTCTGTTCCAAATATACAGAGAGAAACACTGGCAAAAACATTTCAACAAAAAAGTACTGATTTTTGCACACCATAATGAGCAGATCACCACTACAAATGTCATCCACTGCATTTAACCCATGCTGTAGTGAGCAAGGAGCAGTGGACAGCAATAACACCCAGGGAGCAGTTAATAGTAAATAATACTAAATATTATTAAATAATACTATCATCATCCTCAAACAGGATGTTTCCTGCTGGTCCAGGGAATCAATCCAGCATCCTTTCAGTCACAGTTCTATGTCTCTAAACTTTCGGCCATAGGCTTCACTTATGCTTTAACTTAAAACTCCTTTTCTGTGACTCTAAAATACATTTCACTGTATCAAACCAGTGAACAGTGGATTAAAGTCAAAGAAAAAAGAAAAAAAATCTATGCTAGATTTTAAGGTATTTGGAGGCAAATTACTACTGAGAAATAATCATTCTGAGGATATAGTATGTCGTGTTGTGATAACAATGGACTCCGTTATTGGAGTCTCTGTTGTCTGGAAGTGACAGATACCTTGCAGATACAGCATGTCAATCTCAGGTTGTTTTTTCACTAAACGCCCTTCTTCAAACTGACTCCCAAAATAGGCTGAGTCCACAAACGCACCAGCGAGGGAGTAGCCAGCTTCATGAGGCGCAACCTCAAACCAGACATCTGCACAGAAAATGCTGTCAGAATTTCAGCCTTATACTTACTAATTACTTTATAAGCACACACAAGCAGGCCTTACATTACCCCCATATACAGGTACACACATGGACACAGAACAAACCTCGGTCCCGTTTCTTCTTTTTGCACTGCTTGTCAATCACAGTGTAGACGGGATATGGGTCTTTGCTGTGATTCTCTCTCTGACCGCTTATAGTGTTTTCATCAATCTACACATTAAAAGATGCACAATTTACGTATATTGACTCACAGATAAATTTTAGTTGTGAATATTAATTAGCATTTCACAGAAAATCTGGTCACAGTATCATTTGTAGTGTGTTTTCATATGGAATCAATTTTGTGCCAAAATGTTCATACAATACTTTTGAAATATCAAACAAAAACGACAAATCAAAATACAAAAAAAGAAAAAAAAGTAAATTTTTTAGACTGGCAAACAAATTATTTGTGTAATCGTGCAAAATATCAGTCTATTACTCTTCAGAAACCTTTTATTTTTGTTCCGCGTCTTTCTCAGTTTTGCTTGACGTAATTTATTTTGGTTGCGATTCCAGCTTTCTCATTTGCGCTCCCTGATTTTTTGCTTGCAGTTTTGGCACAAACTTCACGTGTGGGTGGGCTGTCCAGGAATGCATTCCCATTGGGTAACTTGTGTTTGACTGACAGCTATGCTCAGCCATTCCCCAGAGGCTGTTGCGGCCATTTCTTACTCGGATTCTGGCAGACTGTTTGACGAGTGACCGATCCATTGACGGTAAACAAGGATCGAGTGGACTTCAGTGGCGACTATGATATTGAATTAATTCAACAAAGTGTAAATTCAATATCATAGTCGCCACTGAAGTCTACTCGATCCTTGTTTACCGTCAATGGATCGGTCACTCGTCAAACAGTCTGCCAGAATCCGAGTAGGAAATGGCCGCAACAGCCTCCAGGGAATGGCTGAGCATAGCTGTCAGTCAAACACAAGTTACCCAATGGGAATGCATTCCTGGACAGCCCACCCACATGTGAAGTTTGTGCCAAAACTGCAAGCAAAAAATCAGGGAGCGCAAACGAGAACGCTGGAATCGCAACCAAAATAAATTACATCAAGCAAAACTGAGAAAGACGCGGAACAAAAATAAAAGGTTTCTGAAGAGTAATAGACTGATATTTTGCACAATTACACGAATAATTTGTTTGCCAGTCTAAAAAAATTTACTTTTTTTTCTTTTTTTGTATTTTGATTTGTCGTTTTTGTTTGATATTTCAAAAGTATTGTATGAACATTTTGGCACAAAATTGATTCCATATTTTCAAACCAGTGTCAAAAGTGTGAAGCATATACTGTATTTAACAAAAATACAGGCTGGTATTTTCATGGAGTATTTACTTTGTGCTTTCTTGCAGTGCAGTTTTCTAATGTGATATCTGGTTTTACTTCTCAGTTTATTTCAGAAAGCTGCAGGATAATGCTTATTTGTCTGTATAAGGCCAAATATATACATTAAATAAACACTACAAAAATAATGGCAGACGGATTGTGGTTTCTTCAGTCTGTGTACTGGACTCTCTGACCTCATTGCTGAACACACTTACCTCTTTCATGATCATAGTGACAAACATTACAGCCCAGACGTCTGTCAGAGAGAAGTTGTCATTCTGGTCATAGTATTTGTTCAGTTTTTTCCAAGCATCTGACCAGCTGACTGCAGGCCCATCAAGCCTTTTAATGATATTCTCCTTCACAGCGGCCAGTTTGGTGGACCAGTCTGACTCTTTATATAAGGATGTCATGCACCTGTACACCACACACACACACACACACACACACACACACACACACACACACACACACACACAAAAGAGTCAGTTATTGTTCAAATATTCATATTCAAAGTCAAATATTAACTCATTTATATAAGTCACAAATCCATTTATCTATTTCTAATAATACTGATTTATTCTATTGTGTGATACTTGGAATACCTGTATAAACATATTCTCTGTAAAGTGCATCAGTACACAGCCTATGAAGTACACTTAGCATAGATTTTCAGCATACTGTATGCATTTCACTGATTTACAGATGTGAGACACACTGATTGATGTCCACCAGTTTATATTGTTCATGTCTATTTGTGTGTGGATAGTACCATGTGGATCCTGAGACTCCACTCAGGTACATTATGCTGTCCAGGAGATCACAGTTCTTTAGTTGAACCAGTGATCCCAGTAACCCCAGCATGGCTCGCTCACCTCCCCCAGAGCCCAGCAGTGCAATGTTGGGCATTGTATCCTATGAGGAAACATTTGTGACATGCAAGGATTCTACTGAGTTGAAACTTAGTGTACCTTATTCATCAAATGATACACAAATGGAAAAATAATTCGTTTGTGATTTCTTGCAAAATAAGGTGGTTTAAGTGATTTGAATACAAGCAACTCAATGTGAAATCTGCATATTAAAAATGTATACATCATGCTTTTTCAGTCCGTCTCCTCTGTATGCAAGTGACGATTAAGTGAAAAAAACATTAGGCTGAGCCACAGAATGGCACCAGTATGGTTGTTCATCCATGTAAAACATTTAATGACGAAAGGGAAAAATAGAGTCCATACCTGACTGCAGTTGATACCATGTCTCTTTAAGCACTGCAGAACAGTCTCTCCCCTCCTAGAAACATGGTCCTGCTCTCCTTCATTCAGAGAATGACCAATCCTGACTTCAGTACTATGACAATAATGCAAGCACAAACAGTAAAATAAACACACACACACACATATATATATATATATATATATATATATATATATATATATATATATATATATATATGTATATATATATATATATATATATATATATATATACAGTTGAACTCAAAATTATTAGCCCCCCTTGTGGAATTGAACATAATTCTTGATTTCTCCATGAAAATGACCATTGACAACAAATGTTTTTATTCTTGAAATAAATGCACTATGAAGACATTGTCCAACAAGTTTCATTACGATATCTTATTATCACACTGAGTTTCAACCAAAAACAGCAAAAGTGAGATGTTCAAAATTATTAGCCCCCTGACCATTAGTAGTCAATTGTGTACCCTTTTTGACCCACAACTGACAACAACCTCTTGGAATAGTTTTTCACTAGGTTGGCACAGGTCTCCTGAGGAATTTTGGCCCATTCCTCCATTGCAAACTGTTCCAACTGGCCCAAATTGGATGGTTTTCGTGCATGGACGTTCTTTTTCAGCACTTGCCACAGGTTTTCTATTGGATTGAGATCTGGGCTCTGTGCAGGCCACTGTATGACGTTGGTCTTGGTATCCTTGAAGTATTGCTGGACTATTTTAGATGTATGCTTTGGGTCGTTATCTTGCTGGAAGACCCAACGACAACCTAAGCGCAAAGTGAGAGCAGACTTCTGCATGTTTTCCTTCAGTATTTTTAGGTAATCTTCCTTTTTCATGGTGCCATGCACCCGAACCAGACTGCCTGTACCTGAGGCTGCAAAACAGCCCCACAGCATGATGCTGCCACCACCATGTTTAACTGTGGGAACTGTGTTCACAGGGTTGAAGGCCTCTCCCTTTCTTCGCCATACATAGGCAATGTCCATATGCCCAAACAGCTCCAATTTCGTCTCATCTGACCAAAGCACAGACTTCCAAAACTCATCTTTCTTCTTCAAGTACTCACGGGCAAACTTTAGTCGGGCTTTGATGTGACGATGTTTTAGTAAGGGGGTTCTTCTGGGACGATAGCCCCGAAGCCCATTCCGATGAAGAGCCCTCACAACAGTGTGCCTTGACACACAAACTCCAGAAGAGGCCAGGTCAGCAACAATTTCCTTTGCAGATGTACGGGGCTCTTTACGGACATCTCTGACAATTTTTCTTTCCGGAGTTCTTGAGATCTTACACTTGCGTCCACGACCAGGTTTGTTCTTGACCGAATTTGTCTCCTTGTACTTGGCAATGATGCACCGAACTGCAGTTCTGGAGACTGTAAACCTCTTTGAAATGGCAGTGTAGCCTTGGCCCTTGTCATGAGCCTCCACAATCTTTTGTCGGAGTTCAAGACTTATTTCTTTAGTCTTCGGCATTGTGACAAATAGTAATCCTCCTCATTCATTCAAATGCCCTGTTCCTTGGAGTCCTTTTAAACTGTTGAATGGAGCCAATTGACTACAGGTGTTGCTAGGAAGCCAATTGATTGCACAGGTGTTGTTTAAAAGCTGATTGGTTAATTAACTGTGTTTTAAAAGCAAGAATCCACATGGGGGCTAATATTTTTGACCAACTCATTTTTACCATATTTCATATAAAGACAGCCTAAAACTAATTTCATATTCCAAAATGCACCACAAACATCTGAATAGTACTGGTGATTGTTTGTGTATATCAATTTTTAGCAATGCTTTAAACATTTGGAGGATATTTGGGAAAATGTTCCAAAATTTAAAGGGGGCTAATAATTTTGAGTTCAACTGTATATATATATATATATATATATATATATATATATATATATATATATATATATATATACACTGTATACACACACAACTCATGGAAATGAACATAAAACATTAACATAAAACATTAACATAAAACAAGAGCGCTCTCAGAGCACAATATCCCCTGCTGGTAAAATGAGACTGAATTGAACGAAATTGCAATATATGTAGTACTGACATATAACAAAGAATCCTGTCAAGTTTCATGAAATTTCTCCAAAAATTGTGAGAGGAGTTGATTTCAGAATGTGGGTACCCTTCCCGGGACGGACGGACAGACAGACATCGCCACAACATAATCACCCTTCAGGCCTTTTGGCCAGTGGGGGATAAAAAATTTGTCACAGTCTGGTCCGGTCCATCCATGCCTGAGTTTGTGGAACTCCCATGCCGGCTCCAGGCGGGATCCGGGACAGGAATTCAGTCCTGCCTTGCTGAAGGCCAATTTCCTGGAAATGGCACTTCCACACCTGCTACCATTCCTCTCCCATCAGCCAGGGCCTTTTTAAGAACTGTTTGGAGCTACTCCTGTTGCCAGACTGTCTCCTGTAGACTTTCCTTGCCTCGCTATAGCCTTTTGATATTGTGACCTCCAGATTCCCCCTGCCTGTATTGTTCCTTGTTTTTTCCCGTCTAGTTTCCTGTCCAGTTTTTTGCCCCTGTTGTACCTGCCTGTTCCTTTGGACTGTGTTTTTTGCTTCCTCTGCCTGGGTTTCCCTTGTCCCTGTTTTCTTCAGTTTTTGTGAAGATTTTTCTGTCCTGTTTTTGTCCCTGACCATGCCTGCCTGCTCTTCTGTGTTTTGACCTCTTGGTCTGTTCTTTGACCGCCGATTTTTGCCTGAGCCCTATTGTACCTCTGCCTGTACTTCATTAAAGAAGTTTCCTTTTGTACACTGCCTGTCTTGAGTCTGCTCTTGGGTCCTCACGTCACCTCTGTTCGCCATTTCTGACAAAATTGTGAGAGAAGTTGATTTCAGAAAGCAAGCACAGCTTGATGAAATTGCCAAAGTACAAGTTTGTTAATAATCAAGGGCATAATGCTGGTAAAATATGTCCAACTTAAACAAAATTTCAATATGCGTATAACTGTCATGTAACAAAGCCTTTTGCCAATTTTGGTGAAATTCTTCCACAAATTGTGAGAGTTCATTTCAGAAGAACATACACCCTCATGAAATTGTCAAAATAGAAGTTATTTAATCAAGAGTCAAAACTCTGGTAAAATTTTCACAAACAAAATTAAATTGCAATATGTATATTACCGTCATATAACAAGGCCTTTTGCCAAGCGTCGAGAAATGCGTCCAAAAATTGTGAGAGCAGTTGATGTCAGAAGGCAAGCAAACTCGCATGAAATTGTGAAAGTACAACGTTGTTAATCACGGGCCACAACTCTGGTAAAATGCGACCAAATTGAACAAATTCACAATATGCATACTACCGACATATAACAATCACTCTTGTCAAGTTTTGTGAAATTCCTCCACAAATTGTGAGAGGATTGGATTTCGGAAGGAAAACACAGTCTCATGGAATTGTCAAATTATATTTTCTTTTAATCCAGGGCTGTAACTCTGGTAAAATGTGACCGAATTTGACGAAATTACAATATGCATACTATCGACATACACCAATGCCTTTTACCAGGTTTCATGAAATTCCTCCACAAATTGTAAGAGGATTTGATTTCAGAATGAAAACATACTCTCATTCGCCCATAGTCAGCTGGGATAGGCTCCAGCTTGGCTGCGACCCTGTAGAACAGGATAAAGTGGTTAGAGATAATGAGATGAAATGAGATGAACATACGCTCATGAAATTGTCAAAGTATAATTTTGTTAATCAAGGGCTGTAACTCTGGTAAAATATGACTGAATTGAACGAAATTACAATATGCATACTACCAACATATAACAATGCCTCTTGTCAAGTTTTGTGAAATTCCTCCAAAAATTGTGAGAGAAGTTGATTTCAGAAGGAAAACACACTCATGAAACTGTGAAGTTATAATTTTGTTAATCAGGGGCTGTAACTCTGGTAAAATATGACTGAATTTAACAAAATTACAATATGCATAGTACTGACATATAACAAAGAATCCTGTCAAGTTGCATGCAGTTCCTCCAAAAATTATGAGAGGACTTGATTTCAGAAGGTGAGCACCCTTCCCGGAATGGACGGACGGATGGACATCGCCACGACATAATCCCCCTTCGGGCCTTTCGGCCAGCGGGGGATAACAAAAGATAGATACAGGTAACAAAAATGATTTTAAAAAAAAAAGGTCACCAGAATATATTCTCATTTGTGAACACGTAAAAAGAGATAGAACATTAGAGCATTTACCGTTGGATAGGTTTGCTCTGAGACATCTGTAAAGGTAGAAATATAGCCATAAATGATCAATACAAGACACACAAGTACAAACATATAACTCTAAAGTATCTTTAGTTGTGTATACTCTAGCATATGGACATGTGGACACATTATAAGATACAGAGATTCCTCTTTTAAATATGCTGCATAAATCTAGTCCAACTATGCAGTTCTACTCAACTGTCCATACTATGACTTATGGACAGCCTCTTTTTTAGGATGCCAGTCAAACTTAATGGGATAATTCATGGTAAAATAAAGGTTTAAAAATGAAAATAATGTCATTGTTGTGCACACAACTATAAAATATGGTAACAGTTTGTATATGGCTTAGCTGATGGTCTTTCCATTGCTTACTTGTAAGAAATCAACTATTCAGTAATTATCTTTAAACATTAAACAAATTAGTTATATTCACCTTTTCCTCTGGTTGCTGAAGTCCACTCACAAGGTTGTGAATGTGGTTTGGAATGCAAGGTTTTTTTATAGTGTGGGGATATGGGAGGAGATCTGAAGCTAAGGGGCATGGGTAACATTATGAGCATGCACTGTAAAAAAAGATTAGTTGACTCAACTTAACAAAGTCAAGTCATCTTGTTGCTTTGACTGAGTTAAACTGAGTCAACTTATAATGTCAATTTTATTACACTTAAAAACATGAGTTGATGCAACATCCAGTCTGTTGACTCAACTTCCTGTATCAAGTAAGTTGGACTTGAAAATATTGTTTGAGATAACTTTAAGATATGTTGGTTGAATTTATTTTATCAAGTTCTTACAATTGTGAATCAAGTTGGCTCAACATGGAATACATGATTGATACAACTCACGATTTGTTGACTCAACTGTATGTATCAAGTAATGTGGACTGGAAAACATTACTTACAAGAACTAAAAAAAGATGTTGGTTGAACTTATTTTATCAAGTTAGGGCAACATTATTTTTTTTTCCCCTCATGCTCTATTGCCAAGTTACTTGAGTTTACAGAAATTGCTAGATTTCAAAAATTTAAGCAAACTCATATCTACAAAGAATCTACATGAGAATTTGCCACTCAAACTTATTAATACATGAAAAAATAGCTGAAAACTCAGTTCAGTAAGGACCTTTATTAAAACCCCAACAAGTCCAACTTCAATCAGCCTTGCTTCAAAATAAGTGTCAATGGATGTCAAAAAAGACCTTCCTTGGGACATGTTATAAAAATAGCCTTTACACCCTCTAATCCACATTTGCTTGGGGCTGCTCACAAACTGAAATTACACTGTCCCACACATAAATAATGATATAATACATAAGAAGAGCACCCTTCCTTTGGGGAAAAACAATAACTCTGAGTTCAACTGAGTCCATTCTGAGTGAATGTTCAGAGTTGCTGCAGTAAATTGCAGAAAGAGATTCGTAAAAACAAACAAAAAAAATGTATCTCTGAGAAACCTGCTCAAAATGTTGAAAATGAAAACATTCAAACATTACTGAAATGTCCACTCTTGACAATGGCTCTAACATCACATGGATTAGTGTTCCTCCACACAAAGCAATAGAAATAGGTCAGAACATGAAAACAAGGTGGTGTGACCCACAGAAGCGTGATACATTTCATCTCCTCTTACTAAATAGTGTAAAAGCTTTCAGACCCTCTTAAACATCCATTCTCTTCCAACTCTTTCAGGGCTGGTCAAAAACTCAAATTACACGGTGTCCCGCTTATAAGAAAAAAAAAAGAGCATACTTCCTTTGAGGGAAAAAAAAAAACCTAACAATCTAAATCTTGACCCAAGTGAGTGTTCAGCATTGTTGCAGTAAAATGCAAGATACAAAATTGTGTCTCTCTGATAAACTTGCTCAAATGTCAGACAGAAAATTAACACATTCAAACATTACTGAAATCTCCACTCTGTTTGTGTTTGCTCTCGTCTCGTCTCGTCTCGTCTTCTTCCGCTTATCCGGGACCGGGTCGCGGAGGCAGCAGTCTAAGCATGGAAGCCCAAACTTCCCTTTCCCCAGACACCTCGGCCAGCTCCTCGGGAAGAACACCGAGGCGTTCCCAGGCCAGCCGAGAGACATAGTCCCTCCAGCGTGTCCTGGGTCTTCCCCGGGGCCTCCTCCCGGGGGGGACATGCCTGGAACACCTCCCCAGGGAGGCGTCCAGGAGGCATCCGAAAAAGATGCCCGAGCCACCTCAGCTGGTTCCTCTCGATGTGGAGGAGCAGCGGCTCTACTCCGAGCTCCTCCCGAGTGACTGTGCTTCTCACCCTATCTCTAAGGGAGCGCCCAGCCACCCTGCGAAGGAAACTCATTTCAGCCGCTTGTATCCGCGATCTTGTTCTTTCTGTCAGTACCCAAAGCTCATGACCATAGGTGAGAGTCGGAACGTAGATCGACCGGTAAATTGAGAGCTTCGCCTTTTGGCTCAGCTCCTTCTTCACCACGACGGACCGGTAAAGCGACCGCATCACTGTGGAGGCTGCACCGATCCGCCTGTCGATCTCATGCTCCATCCTTCCCTCACTCGTGAACAAGATCCCGAGATACTTAAACTCCTCCACTTGAGGCAGGACTTCTCCACCAACCTGGAGAGGGCAAGCCACCCTTTTCCGGTCGAGAACCATGGCCTCGGACTTGGAGGTGCTGATTCTCATCCCAGCCGCTTCACGCTCGACTGCAAACCGCCCCAGTGCATGCTGAAGGTCCTGGTTTGAAGAAGCCAACAGGACAACATCATCCGCAAAAAGCAGAGATGAAATCCTGTGGTTCCCAAACAGGATTCCTTCCGGCCCCTGGCTGCGCCTAGAAATTCTGTCCATAAAAATTATGAACAGAACCGGTGACAAAGGGCAGCCCTGCCGGAGTCCAACATGCACTGGGAACAGGTCTGACTTACTGCCGGCAATGCGAACCAGACTCCTGCTCCGTTCGTACAGGGACCGGACAGCCCTTAGCAAAGAGCCCCGAACCCCATACTCCCGAAGCACCCCCCACAGAATACCACGGGGGACACGGTCGAATGCCTTCTCCAGATCCACAAAGCACATGTGGACTGGTTGGGCAAACTCCCATGAACCCTCGAGCACCCTATGAAGGGTATAGAGCTGGTCCAGTGTTCCGCGACCAGGACGAAAACCACATTGTTCCTCCTGGATCCGAGGTTCGACTATTGGTCGAATTCTCCTCTCCAGTACCCTGGAGTAAACTTTCCCTGGGAGGCTGAGAAGTGTGATTCCCCTATAATTGGAGCACACTCTCCGGTCCCCTTTCTTAAAAAGAGGGACCACCACCCCAGTCTGCCACTCCAGAGGCACTGTCCCCGACCGCCACGCGATGTTGCAGAGGTGTGTCAACCAAGACAGCCCCACAACATCCAGAGACTTGAGATACTCAGGGCGGATCTCATCCACCCCCGGTGCCTTGCCACCGAGGAGCTTGCAAACCACCTCAGTGACTTCGGCTTGGGTAATGGACGAGTCCACCTCTGAGTCATCAGCCTCAGTCTCCTCAGTGGAAGACATGACGGTGGGATTGAGGAGATCCTCAAAGTATTCCTTCCATCGCCCGACAATGTCCCCAGTCGAGGTCAACAGCTCCCCACCCGCACTGTAAACAGTGTTGGCAGAGTACTGCTTCCCCCTCCTGAGGCACCGGATGGTTTGCCAGAATTTCTTCGAGGCCGACCGATAGTCCTTCTCCATGGCCTCCCCGAACTCCTCCCAGTTCCGAGTTTTTGCCTCCGCAACTGCCCGAGCTCCTGCCGATACCCGTCGGCTGCCTCAGGAGTCCCGGAGGTCAACATGGCCCGATAGGACTCCTTCTTCAGCTTGACGGCATCCCTTACTTCCGGTGTCCACCACCGGGTTCGGGGATTGCCGCCACGACAGGCACCGGAGACCTTGCGGCCACAGCTCCGAACAGCTGCGTCCACAATGGAGGTAGAGAACACGGTCCACTCAGACTCAATGTCCCCCGCCTCCCTCGGAAGCTGGGAAAAGCTCTCCCGGAGGTGGGAGTTAAAGACCTCCCCAACAGAGTGCTCGGCCAGACGTTCCCAGCAGACCCTCACCATACGTTTAGGCCTGCCAGGTCTGTCCAACTTCCTCCTCCGCCAGCGGATCCAACTCACCACCAGGTGGTGATCAGTTGACAGCTCAGCCCCTCTCTTCACCCGAGTGTCCAAGACATAGGGCCGGAGATCAGATGAAACGACTACAAAGTCGATCATCGACCTCCGACCTAAGGTGTCCTGGTGCCACGTGCACTTATGGACACCCCTATGCTCGAACATGGTGTTCGTTATGGACAAACCGTGACTAGCACAGAAGTCCAATAACAAAACACCACTCGGGTTCAGATCGGGGAGGCCGTTCCTCCCAACCACGCCCCTCCAGGTGACACTGTCGTCGCCCACGTGAGCATTGAAGTCCCCCAGTAGCACAATGGAGTCCCCAGTCTGAGCACCCCTCAGTACCTCTCCCAGGGACTCCAAGAAGGCCGGATACTCTATACTGCTATTTGGCCCGTAGGCACAAACAACAGCAAGAGCCCTCTCCCCAATCCGAAGGCGCAGATAGGCGACCCTCTCGTTCACTGGGGTAAACTCCAACACATGGCGGCTGAGCTGGGGAGCTATAAGCAAGCCCACACCAGCCCGCCTCCGCTCACCACGGGCGACTCCAGAGAAGTGGAAAGTCCAGCCCCTCTCGAGGAGCTGCCACCTTATTGTGGTGGAGGGGTTTGTGTGCTTGAATGATCCTAGGAGCTATGTTGTCGGGGGCATTATGCCCCTGGTAGGGTTTCCCAAGGCAGACAGGTCCTAGGTGACAGGCCAGACCAAGAGCAGTTCACCAAAAACCCCCTATGGAGAAAAAATCCAGGACCGTGACGTCGCCCGGTAGGACGCAGCCGGGGCCCCACCCTGGAGCCAGGCCCGGGGTTGGGGCTCGTATGCGAGCGCTTGGTGGCCGGGCCTTTGCCCATGGGGCCCGGCCGGGCTCAGCCCGAAGAGGTGACGTGGGCCCGACCTCCTGTGGGTTCACCACCCACAGAGGTAGCAGTTGGGGTTTGGTGCAATGTGGATTGGGTGGCAGTCGAAGGCAGGGGCCTCGACGACCTGATCCCCGGACACAGCGGCTGGCTGTGTTTGCTCTACAACATAAAATACAAATTAGTGTCTGCAACAGACATTTCCTCAACAGACAGCAATAGAGATCTATTCGAACATGAAAACATAAAAAACTGTTGCGACCCACAGAAGGGCTTTACATTTCTTTCGCTACTCTCCTTACTACATAGTGGACAAATGGCAAAACAATGAGAACACCAAATACCAAATTCAGAAACATCCTCCTGAGCCATCCCTCTAACTGAGCAGTTTATTCTTTAGAGAGTGGACCCTGGGAGTGCACATCTCGGACCCGATTCCCATGAACAGGCGCTGAATCACTTCAAAAGTATATTTCAAGTCTTTTGGATGGTCAAGGTTCAGTATGTACAGCAGGCCCATCAGGTTCACAAAAGCGTTGGATACATCACCCAGATGACGCATGACAATGTTTTCCTCAATGACGATGGCAACATCGTTGTAGGAAACTGGAAGGGAATCATTCACATCTTCAACGACCAAAAGGATTCCGATCACCATTCCCTTGATGATGTCCTCCACAGGATCTGTTGGCTTCATGCAAAAACAAACAAAAAAGGCACCTGTGCTTTAGACATGTTTTGCAATATAGTTTATCCACACAGAGGCTGCCTGAGATTATGTGTAGCCCTGCCCATTGTGAACTAGTTTTTGCATCACTGAACAACATTTTGCTGCTTACCTCAAATCTCTTCATCAGTGTAGAAGGATTTTCCTTCATGTACCATGGCAGTCCCTGCGAAGCTGCTGCTCTCTTCCTTTGGTTTGATGCCTGCAAAAACACGATACATGAATTCAGTTGATATCAGAGCTATGATTTTTGTCAACCCTCAAATGATGGAAACTGAGCTTCCAGTTCAAGAGAGGTAACTTAAAATCTGACCTTCTCACTGGCAGGTTTTATTCAACAAACCCAGAGTTTCTCTTCATCTCCTCCATCTTAAAGAGCCAGCGATGTTGTTTCATTTTCTTATTCATTCAGTCTGTATCAAAGTGTCTATCCAAGCACATTAATTAGAGGAGGTTTACTGTCTGTCATAACCTACATCCCGGTCCCTCTCCTCTTTGGGGTTGCACAATGTGAACCACAACTATGACAAATATGCACTTACATCCTTGTCGAGACTTTCCATCAAGGATGTCATTTCTTGAACTTCCTTGAAGCGCTTCAACCGGAATAAGTGAAGAAGTTTATGCAGATGGCTGTCCAGACCCTCATAGAACTTATTGATGTCCATTGACATGAGCCTGGTGAATTCTTTGAAGATCTATGTGGAGAAGTAACATTACAGTTTTAGTTCAAGTTAAAAGTCACCTAAATTTTCATATTTCAGCACAACAACTGACTCTTTGTCAGACATGTAACGTACAGTGGACACCTGTCTCAAGGTGCATATTTCATAATATTAACTTCAACCTCAATGATCTGTGGCCTCAAACTGGCAGACTGGCTTGTGTGGCAGGTTATTGAGTTTTATTAATGCTGTAAGTTTAACAAATCAGTATGTACTACTATGATTTAAGTAGCTAAATAAAAATATGGAATTCATATCAGTTCAAGCATTATTTAATATCATAATATATGTGGGAGTGGCCTACAGGAAAGATCAATTTATGTTTAATGTGTCAAATATGTCAAAATGTGTTAGTCATAACATCGAGCAACTTATTGCTTGCATCTGTTGATTAAAAAAGATGAAATATTTCCATGTTTGTATATTCTGTATATAGTCTTCAAATTACAGGCATAAGGTGAATTGTTGAGGGTGTTTTTACTGTTATCAAATGTAAAAATGGATCACATTTGACCCTCAACATTAATTAAGGGTTACATAAATGTGTTACTTAGACAATTTTTAATTTTACTCCCAAATATTTCACTTTAGGAGCACATGTGCTCCATGGGAGGAATGTTAGCATAGAGCTCTGCAATATACCGTACACAATACAACATTACTACTTTACTATGACTAAGAAAAAATTTACACATTTTACCTGTCTTTCAGTAAAAAGGGCAGGCCATCTGACTCTCATTTCGGCCACAGGTGGCTCCTCTTCAACGATCTCCTGTCTTCTCAGTGCGTATGTGGCGTTCATTGCATCATCAATGTAGGCCAGGTTTGGGGTTGTTTTTCTCATCTCCTGGACCGTCTTTTCTCCTTCTTCTTCAAGACTTCTGCTGTCTCTTCCCTGGGGGAGATCTGGAAGAAAATTTGTTTCAGATCGTCTAGGTTTCTTTACTTTGTTCCTCTTTCCTCGCATGTCCCCAGCACCTCTTTTCTCAGAATTAACCTCCAGTTCTCAGCAGCCCACACCTTTCAATTTCTGTCTGTAATTGCCCATCTTGAACTTTATGCTGTGTTTCCATCCATACCATCCAGATGTGGAGCCAGGTTCTGTAAGGCAAGGATGTTTTTCAACAAGTGCCTTGGCTACACATCCAAAATGTTCAAGAGTAGGGTAGGTCATGAATGAATATATTGTTTCAGCAAGTTTGAGCAGAATCTCAGACTTCATGTCCCCGAAATGGATAGAACTGCTCCATTTTCTCGAAAAGCTGCATTGCCCTGCCTGAGCCTCAGCTCAACATCATATGAGAAGTCAAGTCAAGTTTATTTGTATAGCGCTTTTAACAATAAACATTGTCACAAAGCAGCTTTACAGAATTTGAACAACTTAAAACATGAGCTAATTTTTATCCCTAATCTATCCCCAAGGAGCAAGCCTGTGGCGACGGTGGCAAGGAAAAACTCCCTCAGACAACATGAGGAAGAAACCTCGAGAGGAACCAGACTCAAAAGGGAACCCATCCTCATTTGGGCAACAACAGACAGCATGACTATAACATTAACAGTTTTAACATGAAGACAGTTTTGTTGATGTTATAAACTCTTCATTGATGGAAACTTGAGTACAAAACTGTTCATGATAACTGCAGTCCTAAAGTTAGCAAGCCAACTGTAGTCCTCAGCCATAAAAGCATTACTGTAAGAGTCCAGAGCATCCTCTAGGTATAACCCTCAACTGTCCTCATGGGGCCATCCTTCACAGGAGCGATGCGATAAAACTCCGACCAGACACAGGGCACCAGGATGGATCAAGCAGGTCTGAGGGGCAGAAGAGGCCAGCATCTCAATCCCAGGACCAACATGTAACTCAGAGGGACAGATTGGGGGGGGGGGGGGGGGAGAAAAGAAAGAAAACACATGTTGTTAGGTATGCCCTAAAAATGACAAGTATTAAATCTGTGTGGTAGGGTCGCAGAGACAAGAGTCTTGACATCAGGCATAACACACAACAATGGCATGTTAATATGGTTAAAAAAATATCATGACCTGATCTGGCTGGATGCTTGATTGGGTGATGGGAGCACACTCCTCAGCAATGATGAGATGCAGATGGGACCCTTAGGGCTGGCCAGACAATTCAGTTACATTTCACCAGGTCTGGGACATGCGACAGAATGTCTGACGGCCGATTCCCTGCAGGCTATGATAGCCAGTCGAGGTCTCCACCCTCTCCATCAAAAGATTTCTTGTTGACTCCATGTAACTCAGAGGGACAGATTTGGGGGGGAAGAAAACGCAGGTTGTTAGGTATGCCCAATGTCACCTGAATAAGTAAGAACAGTATACATATTGCAACGAGTACAAGCAGGGACTCCAGCAACTAACTATGACAGCATAACTAAAAGGAGAGAGCCAGAAGGTAACACAGGCATGAGGGAGCCCCGGGACATAAAGCAGCCAGCCACTACACCGTCAACAAACTCGAGTGAGCAAGCGAGTGGGGACTGACAGCATCCATACATCCCAGTTTCCCAAAACACTATGTCTGAGGACCCTCTAGATCTACACCTTTACCTCATAAACACCATTAACAAAAGGCTTGACTAAACAGATATGTTTTCAGCTTAGACTTAAATGCTGAGACTGTGTCTGATTCCCGAACATTACTTGGAAGGCTGTTCCATAACTGTGGGGCTTTGTAAGAAAAAGCTCTGCCCCCTGATGTAGCCTTCACTATACGAGGTACCAGCAGATAGCCTGCACCTTTTGATCTAAGTAGGCGTGGCGGGTCATAGAGGAGCAGAAGTTCACTCAGGTACTGTGGTGCGAGACCATTTAGTGCTTTAAAGGTCAATAGTATCAAATCAAATCAAGTTTATTTGTACAGCGCTTTTAACAATAAACATTGTCGCAAAGCAGCTTTACAGAATTTGAACGACTTAAAACATGAGCTAATTTTATTCCTAATCTATCCCCAATGAGCAAGCCTGTGGCGACGGTGGCAAGGAAAAACTCCCTCAGACGACATGAGGAAGAAACCTCGAGAGGAACCAGACTCAAAAGGGAACCCATCCTCATTTGGGCAACAACAGACAGCCTGACTATAATATTAACAGTTTTAACAGGTATAACCCTCAACTGTCCTCATGGGGCCGTCCTTCACAGGAGTGGGGTGATAAAACTCCGACCAGACACAGGGCACCAGGATGGATCAAGCAGGTCCGAGGGGCAGAAGAGGCCAGCATCTCAATCCCAGGATCAACATGTAACTCAGAGGGACAGATGGGGGGGGGGGGGGGGGAGAGAGAAAGAAAACACGTTGTTAGGTATGCCCTAAAAATGACAAGTATTAAATCTGTGTGGTAGGCTCGCAGAGACGAGAGTCTTTACATCAGGCATGACGCACAATGGCATGTTAATATGGTAAAAAATATATCATGACCTGCTCTGGCTGGATGCTTGATTGGGTGATGGGAGCACACTCCTCAGCAATGATGAGATGCAGATGGGACCCTTAGGCCTGGCCAAGACAATTCAGTTACATTTCACCGGGTCTGGGACATGCGACAGAATGTCTGACGGCCGATTCCCTGCAGGCTACGATAGCCAGTCGAGGTCCCCACCGTCTCCACCAAAAGATTTCCTGTTGACTCCATGTAACTCAGAGGGACAGATTTGGGGTGGGGGGGGGGGGAAGAGAAAGAAAACACAGGTGGTTAGGTATGCCCAATGTCACCTGAATAAGTAGGAACAGTATACATATTGCACCGAGTACAAGCAGGGACTCCGGCAACTAACTATGACAGCATAACTAAAAGGAGAGAGCCAGAAGGTAACACAGGCATGAGGGAGCCCCGGGACATAAAGCAGCCAGCCACTGCACCGTCAACAAACTCGAGTGAGCAAGCGAGTGGGGACTGACAGCATCCATACATCCCAGTTTACCAAAACACTCTATGTCTGAGGACCCTCCAGATCTACTCCTTTACCTCATAAACACCATTAACAAAAGGCTTGACTAAACAGATATGTTTTCAGCCTAGACTTAAATGCTGAGACTGTGTCTGATTCCCGAACATTACTTGGAAGGCTGTTCCATAACAGTGGGGCTTTGTAAGAAAAGGCTCTGCCCCCTGATGTAGCCTTCACTATACGAGGTACCAGCAGATAGCCTGCACCTTTTGATCTAAGTAGGCGTGGCGGGTCATAGAGGAGCAGAAGTTCACTCAGGTACTGTGGTGCGAGACCATTTAGTGCTTTAAAGGTCAATAGTAGTATTTTATAATCAATACGAAATTTGATTGGGAGCCAATGCAGTGTGGATAAGACAGGCGTGATGTGGTCATATTTTCTAGTTCTAGTAAGGACTCTTGCTGCTGCATTTTGAACTAACTGGAGCTTGTTTATGCACTTATTGGAACATCCAGACAGTAAGGCATTACAATAATCCAACCTGGAGGTAACGAAAGCATGGACTAGTTTTTCTGCATCATGCAATGACATTAAATTTCTTATCTTTGCAATATTTCTGAGATGAAAGAAAGCTATCCGGGTGATGTTATCAATGTGAGTTTCGAATGAAAGACTGGGGTCAATAATCACTCCGAGGTCTTTTACTGCTGCACGTGAAGAAACAGAAAGGCCATCCAGAGTTACTGTGTAATCAGAAAACTTACTTCTAGCTTTATGTGGTCCTAGCACAAGTACTTCAGTCTTGTCAGAGTTAAGCAGAAGGAAATTTATAAGCATCCAGTGTCTAATGTCCTTAACACATTCCTCAATTTTATTAAGCTGGTGTCTCTCATCAGGTTTTGCAGAGACATACAACTGTGTGTCATCAGCATAACAGTGGAAACTAATACAATGTTTACGAATAATATCGCCCAAAGGTAACATATATAGAGAAAAAAGCAGTGGACCCAAGACAGAACCTTGTGGAACACCAAACTTTACCTCGGTACGTCTAGAAATATCACCATTTATATCGACATACTGATAACGATCAGTTAGATAAGACCTGAGCCAGGAGAGGGCCATTCCCTTAACTCCCACAACATTTTCTAGTCTATCCAGAAGAATGGAATGATCAATGGTATCAAATGCTGCACTAAGGTCAAGCAACACAAGTAGCGAGACACAGCCCTGATCAGACGCCAACAGTAGGTCGTTTACTACTTTAACCAGAGCTGTCTCTGTGCTATGATGAGGTCTAAATCCTGACTGATACATTTCATGGATGTTATTCCTATGTAAATATGAGCATAACTGCTGTGCCACAGCTTTTTCAAGGATCTTGGAGATAAAGGGGAGGTTTGATATTGGCCGATAATTGGACAGCTGACAGGGATCAAGGTCAGGTTTTTTAATCAGGGGTTTGATAACTGCTAGTTTAAAGGATTTGGGTACATAGCCAATCATAAGAGAAGAATTTATTATTTTTAGAAGCGGTTCAATTACTCCAGGCATTATCTGTTTGAATAGATGTGTCGGTAAGGGATCTAGTACGCAAGTTGAGGCTTTTGATGTAGAGATTAATGAGAGTAATTCAGTTTCTTTTAGGGGAGTAAAACATTCTAACTGATGATCTGATACAGTTATATTGTTAACTACAAGGTCGCTTTCATTGTCTAACCTTAAATTAGTAGTTTGAATTTTTTGTCGGATATTCTCAATTTTGTCATTAAAAAAATTCATGAAGTCGTTGCTACTACATACTGCAGGTGTGCATGTGTTGATAGTGGACTTATTCCTGGTTAATTTTGCTACAGTATTAAATAGGAATCTAGGATTATTTTTGTTATCTTCTATTAGGGAGGAGAGATATGTTGATCTCGCAGCACTAAGAGCTTTTTTATACTTCAGGAAGCTCTCCTTCCACGCCAATTTGAACACTACCAATTTTGTTTGACGCCATTTACGTTCCAATTTTCGAGTGGTCTGTTTTAATGTGCGAGTGTCATCATTATACCAGGGTGCTAATTTTTTGTCTCTGACCATTTTCCTTTTTAGAGGAGCTACATTATCTAAAGTATGGCGGAATGTTGACTCTAAGCATTCAGTTGCCTGATCGAGTTCTGCAGGGGCTGACAATGACCCATTCAAAGTTGACAGCTCTGGGAGATCATTTATAAAGCTCTGTGCAGTAGTTGACGTGAAAGTACGTTTAATACAGTAGCGTGGTGAGGTGCATATATTATTACTCAGACATATTTTGAATGAGATGAGACAATGATCTGAGATAACTTCAGACTGTGGAAGTATGACTATATTGTCTACGTTTAATCTGAATGTTAGTATTAGATCAAGGGTGTGACCACCATTATGGGTCGGTCCTATGACATTCTGCTTAATCCCGACTGAATCTAAGATGGACACAAACGCTGTTTTTAAAGGGTCTTCTGGGTTATCAAAGTGAATATTAAAATCTCCGACAACTAAAGCTTTGTCTAAGGAAATAACCAAATCTGAGATAAAATCTGCAAATTCAGAAAGAAACTCAGAATATGGCCCCGGGGGCCTGTAAATAATAAGCAATGGAATTAACTGGGTAGACTTATTTTTTGAGGCTACATACATTATATGAGTATGAAGAACTTCAAATGTATTAAATTTATAACCAGGTTTGTGTGTTACACCTAGATAATCGTTATAAATAACCGCGACGCCTCCTCCTCTGCCAGTTAGACGAGGCTGGTGTATATAACTGTATCCAGGAGGACTCGCTTCATTTAATGCTATATATTCATTTGGCTTAATCCATGTTTCTGTTAAACACAGTACATTAAACTCCTGATCAGTAATGAGTTCATTAACCATTAGCGCTTTAGATGTAAGAGATCTAATATTTAATAGCCCCACCTTTAGATCAAAGGTGCTGGCAGCAGCTGTACAGTCAGTCTGATCTAATTTTATATTGATTAGGTTACTGGAACAAACTCTCTGAAAATTTCTACCTTTTTGTTGAGCTCGGGGAACAGACACAGTCTCGATGTAGTGGGCCCTGAGTGACAACTCTGTGCAGCTAGCAGACAGTCGGTTTAGCCTGTTCGTCTGCTCCCTGGCCTTGGCTCTGGATTGTCAGAAATTAACTAGGCCTGTTCTGAGACTATGACCTATGCTGCAGGAAATGAGAGCAGCACCTTCCCGAGTGGGATGGATACCGTCCCGCCCTAACAGGCCAGCAGTGCCCTCAAAATTAGCCCAATTATCTATAAAGCCCACACTGTTTTCAGAGCACCACCTGGACAGCCAGCAGTTCAGCGACCATAACCTGCTGTAAGCTACATCGCCACGCCACATTGGGATGGGGCCAGAGCATACTACAGCATCGGACATCGCCTTCGCTAATTTAAACACCTCTACAAAGTTACTCTTAGTAACCTCAGACTGACGAAGGCGTATATCATTAGCTCCTGCATGGATAACTATCTTTGAGAACCTATGCTTGCCTAGGACCCTAAGATTACCTGCTATGTCCGGCGCCCTGGCTCCCGGTATACACCTGACTAAAGCTGCTGGTGCCCCTAAAGGCTGAGCTAATTTCACGTGCCATATGATAGAGTCCCCTATAACCAGAGCTCTTTCAGGTTTCTCAGTGGGTGCATCACTAAGGAGAGCAAACCTGTTCGACACGTGACGCGGAGAGGAGTGGTGCTCCCGTGGGCGAGCCTCAGCGGTAGCTTTGGCTCTACGCTTATGCCGCCGAGCCGTCACCCATTCGCCCCGCTGTAAGGGCTCTAATGCCGGAGTTGGGGGTTTGCTAACTCCACCTAGGGCGTCCAGACTTTCCCTAACAGAAACTACACTGTTCTGACGCTCACTAACCTGCTCTAAAGCCTGGACACGCGCTTCTAGCACTGAAATCTTCTCCGTCAGAGAGCTAACTAATCTGCACTTATCACAAGTAAAGCTAATAGAGCTATCGCTAGTGGCGGAGGAAATAGTAGTATTTTATAATCAATACGAAATTTGATTGGGAGCCAATGCAGTGTGGATAAGACAGGCATGATGTGGTCATATTTTCTAGTTCTAGTAAGGACTCTTACTGCTGCATTTTGAACTAAGTGGAGCTTATTTATGCACTTATTGGAACATCCAGACAGTAAGGCATTACAATCATCCAACCTGGAGGTAATGAAAGCATGGACTAGTTTTTCTGCGTCATGCAATGATATTAAATTTCTTATCTTTGCAATATTTCTGAGATGAAAGAAAGCTATCCGGGTGATGTTATCAATGTGAGTTTCAAATGAAAGACTGGGGTCAATAATCACTCCGAGGTCTTTTACTGCTGCACGTGAAGAAACAGAAAGGCCATCCAGAGTCACTGTGTAATCAGAAAACTTACTTCTAGCTGTATGTGGTCCTAGCACAAGTACTTCAGTCTTGTCAGAGTTAAGCAGAAGGAAATTAATAAGCATCCAGTGTCTAATGTCCTTAACACATTCCTCAATTCTATTAAGCTGGTGTCTCTCATCAGGTTTTGCAGAGACATACAACTGTGTGTCATCAGCATAACAGTGGAAACTAATACAATGTTTATGAATAATATCACCCAGAGGTAACATATATAAAGAAAAAAGCAGTGGACCCAAGACAGAACCTTGTGGAACACCAAACTTTACCTCAGTACATCTAGAAATATCACCATTTATATCAACATACTGATAACGATCAGTTAGATAAGACCTGAGCCAGGAGAGGGCCGTTCCCTTAACTCCCACAACATTTTCTAGTCTATGCAGAAGAATGGAATGATCAATGGTATCAAATGCTGCACTAAGGTCAAGCAACACAAGTAGCGAGACACAGCCCTGATCAGACGCCAACAGTAGGTAATTTACTACTTTAACCAGTGCTGTCTCTGTGCTATGATGAGGTCTAAATCCTGACTGATACATTTCATGGATGTTATTCCTATGTAAATATGAGCATAACTGCTGTGCCACAGCTTTTTCAAGGATCTTGGAGATAAAGGGGAGGTTTGATATTGGCCGATAATTGGACAGCTGACAGGGATCAAGGTCAGGTTTTTTAATCAGGGGTTTGATAACTGCTAGTTTAAAGGATTTGGGTACATAGCCAATCGTAAGAGAAGAATTTATTATTTTTAGAAGTGGTTCAATTACTCCAGGTATTATATGTTTGAATAGACATGTAGGTAAGGGATCTAGTACGCAAGTTGAGGCTTTTGATGTAGAGATTAATGAAAGTAATTCAGTTTCTTTAAGGGGAGTAAAACATTCTAACTGATGATCTGATACAGTTACATAGTTAACTACAAGGTCACTTTCATTGTCTGACCTTAAATTAGTAGTTTTAATTTTTTGTCGGATCGGATATTCTCAATTTTGTCATTAAAAAAATTAATGAAGTCGTTGCTACTACATACTGCAGGTGTGCATGTGTCAATAGTGGACTTATTCCTGGTTAATTTTGCTACAGTATTAAATAGGAATCTAGGATTATTTTTGTTATCTTCTATTAGGGAGGAGAAATATGTTGATCTCGCAGCACTAAGAGCTTTTCTATACTTCAGGAAGCTCTCCTTCCACGCTAATTTGAACACTACCAATTTTGTTTGATGCCATTTACGTTCCAATTTTCGAGTGGTCTGTTTTAATGTGCGAGTGTCATCATTATACCAGGGTGCTAATTTTTTGTCTCTGACCATTTTCCTTTTTAGAGGAGCTACATTATCTAAAGTATGGCGGAATGTTGACTCTAAGCATTCAGTTGCCTGATCAAGTTCTGCAGGGGCTGACAGTGACCCAATCAAAGTTGACAACTCTGGGAGATCATTTATAAAGCTCTGTGCAGTAGTTGACGTGAAAGTACATTTAATACAGTAGCGTGGTGAGGTGCATATATTATTACTCAGACATAGTTTGAATGAGATGAGATAATGATCTGAGATAACTTCAGACTGTGAAAGTATGACTATATTGTCTACATTTGAAGGTGGGAACCGGAAAATGAGCTGGCCGTTGCTGTGAACGCCGACCTGCAAAGCACTCTGTTTGGCTGCTAAATGGTGAGGATGTCATTGGAGATGATGAATAAGCTGAAGAGGATGCTGCCGGAGATGATGGTACAGCAGAGCTAAAAGTGTCCAAACTTGAGTCTGAAGAGACAGGGCGGAAAACGACTTTCAATGTCACCTTCTCCTTTGGTAGATCATCAAGACACGTGAGGTTACAGAAGTCTTTGAAATCCTCATCTTCATATTGAAGGTCAAATGAAGAGCGTAACTGTAGTTTGGTTTTCAAGACCAGTTTCAGGCCATCAACCGAATCTGGAACAGAGTCCAAGCGGAGCTTTCTAATGTTCTGTGCTGAAATTATCACATGCAACAGCATCTTCTTGTGACTAAGAAACTCTCAGGACTTCTCTGGAGAAGGAGAAAAAAAAAGAATGTAAGAAAAGACAAAATGAACAATAAAGAAACATTAATAAACATGAATATTCATACACATTTTATTTGGTTGGACATACTGCATATGTTTTTCAGAGGAAGGAGAGGAACACACCATTTAAAGTAAAATAACAGCTCAGCTATATCTCAATGCAAAAAAACTTTCGGTGTCACCATCAGTTTGCCTGCTTTTGTGTATGGATACAGGGGTTGATATCCATTTAGTTCATGTAATTCCACAATCACCAGTTCCAAAGACTGTTTTTTCATCAACTCATAACTCCGCAGGTGCTCCATGTACCATGCATGATATGGTTCTATGATGAAAGACACTTTGCTGGACACAACTACAATTTTAACCAGCTTCCCAAAGTCAGGGAGGCCACTGGTGTGCCCCATGGACAGAAACATACCCTCTGAATACTTTGTGCCATAAAGGCAGGCATGGGTTGCAAGAGACACAAGACTTATGTTTCCATATTTTAGCTCTACAGCCCGCCTCATGGAGTGCTCAAGTACATCAGGTGAAACAACTGCAGTGTGTCCAACTTCCAGATCAGGTCTGAAAAGACTTGGCAAGTCTAGATGGTAAGCTAAAGTAAGCTGATGTTTTGTTGATAGAGTGAGCAAGATGTTCCTGAAATTGTGAGAATCATGCACCACCCTTTTAAAGAAGCTGTGCTTAGCTTCAAATCTAATGGTCCAGAAATCAACCAGAGGACCAAATCTCTGAATCAGTTTGGGATAATGTTCCAAGAAGTGGTGCTTGGGCAGGAGTTGGAAATCAGGAAACACCTCTTTTAATAGGCACCTGTGATCGGAGATTTTACACTCCAAGTATGCCAATGTCTCTTCTGAAAAATGTCCACTAGCCAGAAGCTCCACTATTTCTTTCAAATCTAATAGAATCCCCCAAGTTTTGTCATCTTCTGGTATAATGTGACCGATCATCAACGGCAGAAGTCTCAATAGTGTCCAGTTTTCATGGCAATTCCCACCAATAGATTTTTTTCGATGCAAAAGACTTTGAAATTGGATGAGGTCTGTTGGTTTTATCTGTAAACTTGAAAGGGAAGGATCCAATGATGGAATTCAGCTCATCTATTGTAAAGTACTGTTTGGATATCAGAGACTTTATGCATAGACTTAATTCCTATGGCACTATTCCTTCAACAAGGTCGTGCATAAAATCTGGGGGGAAGCCCTGGATTGTGTGGAAATAAGAAAGTCTATCGAGAACACAGTCACTCTTTACTCCATTCACAGAAACTAACTGCTGTCTGTTTAATTCCAGAAGGTCCTCTTTGTGCACTTCAACTGTCCGGAGTGGAAATACTCTCTCCTTTACCTCGTGAATGTCAATAGCTTGCCGACTAGCTAAACAAAACCGGCAAAATTTGTCGACATTAAAACTTTCAAGAAACCCAGCAAGTGAGTGGGCCCCCAAATTGTCTGCAGACACATACAGCACAGTACCTCTAACAGTTGTTCCCAATTTCTGAACATACAATCCTTGCTGCTCAAGTACTTCAAGGTCTTTTATCAGTGGTTCAAGAATGGATCCATACCCATATTTCTTCACATCATTGCTATGACACAGACATGCAAGATAGATTGACTGTACAGATGATCTATATCGTATAGGTAAATTTGAAATCACCCAATAGACTGCACAGACCTTGTGCTTTTTTTGATGTTCCAAGTGGGTTGCAAACTTCAAAGTCATCTATATACAGTCCTAGAGCAATGCTAAGATCTTCTGATGAGAGCAAAATATTGTCTTTGTAAAATAGACCATCTCTGTATGTTTTGTACTGAGACAAGTGTTCAACTGTTTCAATATGTCCTGTCTCCAAGACTTTATCTAACACATCATTATGATTTAACAGCTCTGTCAGGACTTTCAAAACAGGAACATAAACAAATTTCCATCTTGAAGATGCATCTAAAACATATTCAATTGGCTCAATCACTTTAAAATTTTCTTGTAAAAACTTAATTTTTTGTATTCAGAGCCAAAAGGCCCTTCTTTCAACAAGAAACTTAGGGGGTTTACTTTTTTTAACTATCTCTGTTATAGCAACAGTGACTACACTGTTTACTTCACAATTGTGCTTGATCAGTACACTTTCAATTATTTTTGGTGTGCACTCTTCTACAACTGAGCTAATTCTACATAGCTCATTTATTATTTCCTGAGGTGTTGTTTTAGACACATGCAAGTTTGTTGGTATACACAGTAAGAGGAATGCAACTTTGTGTTGAAGTAAATCATGCAGGTCTTTATCCTCTATGAAATAATCTGTTATGTCTAGATCGTCTGAATGTGTCTCAAAGTCTGTACTTTCAGAGTCTGAAGTGCCTTGAATAAAAGTTTGATACAGGTTTTCTCGAAAATTGTCAACAGTACAGAGGTTATGTTTCTTACTCTTCTGTGCACGAAAAGTACTGTACACACTCAACTGAAAACTACAGTCTTTAAAGGGACATTTAACAGTTTCCTTATTGTGTATGTGTATTTTCAAATGTGAAAAATACTGTGTATCACTACAAGTCTCTGAAAAATTGCACAGTTCACAATTTAACCTTGCAGTCACCTGCTTTGAATGGGCTTGACTATGGTCTCTAGTTAAATGTTTTTTGAGAGATGATTCTGTCCTGAAGGAGCACACACAGTCTGCATAGACACAGGGAAGAGGACAGTTCCTTGCCTGATGACAGTGCTTCAGTTTATAATGGACAATTATGGCCCTTTTCCACTACCCTTTTTCAGCTCACTTCAGCTTGCTTCAGCTCACTTCAGCCCGACACGGCTCGCGTTTCGACTACCAAAAACCAGCACGACTCAGCTCGTTTCAGCCCTGCTTAGCCCCTAAAACTCGCACCGTTTTGGAGTGGGGCTGAAGCGAGCCAAACCGTGCCGACTGAGGTTGGGGGCGTGAGCAGACACTCCCCTGTGCACTGATTGGTGAGGAGGAGTGTCCTCACATGCCCACACACGCCCCGCGAGCGCGCTGGGATCTGTAAACACCGCAAACCCGGAAGAAGAATAATTATGAATTACGAGAATTTCTGAAGCCTTATGCGCCTCGCCTCATCTATACGCTCTTGCCAGTATCTGTCCGCGTTGTCGGTGACAACAAGCCACAGCACCGAGACCAGCAACACTAACGACTCCATGTCCTCCATGTTTATTGTTTACTATTCGGGTCGTGAGACTACCGCTTAAAAGATCACTGAATCAGTGACATACAGAGCATCGTGGACGAGTTCGCGGAGCGCAAGGCTCGTCGTATGCCCTTCAAATAATGCGCGCAGTAGGCTATTGATGTTTTATTATGAGCCATGTACAGTATGTCGCCTAATGTTTTTTTTGTTTCTGAGTTACATGTTCGTTTGAAGGACTTAATGTACAAACTAACATAGTTGCACCCCGGAGTGTTGAAATTGGTAAACACAGTGCATTCAGTGAGGTTTGCACCGCCCTCCTTTTATTTCTGACTCTTCCTGTCAGCGTTGCAACCTCTGAGCGCTCATTCGTATGCCCTTCAAATAATGTGCGCAGTATAGGCTATTGATGTTTTATTATGAGCCATGTACAGTATCCTAATGTTTTTTGTTTCTGAGTTACATGTTCGTTTGAAGGACTTGATGTACTAAATAACATAGTTGCACCTGGTAGTGTTGAAATTGGTAAACACCGCAGTTGCGGACATTTTGTAGCCTAAAATGATGTTATGATAAGCTTTAATAAAGGGCCCGGTCATTTGCCCCGCCCCCGGCCCGGCTCTGACTTGTTCCGCCACTGTCACTGATGTCACTGTTTGCGCTGCTTAACGGCATCACATGACGTCCACCCACTTTCGCTAACTCCACCCAATGTGTCCACCCACTTCCAGCCAGCACGGTTCAGCGCGGTTGTAGTCGAAATGCAACTTCAATAGCCCCGCTCAGCTCGACTCAGCTCGACTCGGCACGGCACGGCTCAGCCGCGTTTGTAGTGGAAAAGCGGCATTAGTGTGCGTTGGTTCGACGAGGAGAAATTGCAACACTTGCAGGACCACCTCATTGAGTGCATTTACATGCACATAGAGAAAATCGAATTTCTGCCGTTGCTCGACTGAAATCGAAGTTCTAAATGCCATGGAAACACCTTAGCTCGGCTGAAATTGAACCGAACTTGATTTCTCGTAATCGAGCTACACGACCAAGATTATGCGATTTTTGCCGAGCTACTTAGTGCATGTATACCCTATTGAGCTACGTAGTCGAGCTACTTACTTCAGCACTGCCCCTTCCGGAAGTGACGAGGACGAGACCATAAGCGGGAAACACGACAGCCTCGGTCGGCATGACAATAGTAGTAGCGAGCAGCAGAAGAGGTCAGGAGGAACAAACAAAGAAGAGAAAATGGCGAGCAGAAACATGCACTTCTGGAGCAATGAGGATACAGAGTTCATGCTCATTCAGCTTAAGGAGTTGAATATATTAAAATTCATGGACGGGAGAAAAACGCGCAATGGAGAACACGGAACTGATAACTTTGTTTACACTCTTGAATAGCTCTTCTTCATGATGACAACCGGAAGTGTACCAACACGATGGGGCGTGTAGCGCCACCTGTGGCTCGGGTGCACAATGTACCTCACACAATAGCTTGATTTCCTTGTGTGCATGTAGGATTGGATTTCTCTGGCACCCCTGCTGGGACCCTTTGCTCGATTACCGACAGCAGCTCGATTTGGATGTGCATGTAAACGCACTGGGGCAGTTGCCCCAAACAGAACAGCCTATACTGAAGTGAAGTATCCCTGGACAGAAAAAAAACAAAGAAAGAAAAAAAAAAGACATGTACAACCATTATCAGCAAAATTGATTTGATTGCGCATATATATATATACATATGGCGGCGGCACGGTGGTGTAGTGGTTAGCGCTGTCGCCTCACAGCAAGAAGGTTCGGGTTCAAGCCCCGTGGCCGGTGAGAGCCTTTCTGTGCGGAGTTTGCATGTTCTCCCCTTGTCCACGTGGGTTTCCTCCGGGTGCTCCGGTTTCCCCCACAGTCCAAAGACATGCAGGTTAGGTTAACTGGTGACTCTAAATTGACCGTAGGTGTGAGTGTGAATGGTTGTCTGTGTCTATGTGTCAGCCCTGTGATGACCTGGCGACTTGTCCAGGGTGTACCCCGCCTTTTGCCCGTAGTCAGCTGGGATAGGCTCCAGCTTGCCTGCAACCCTGTAGAACAGGATAAAGCGGCTAGAGATAATGAGATTTATATATATATATATATATATATATATATATATATATATATATATATATATATATGCAATCAAATCAATTTTGCTGATAATGGTTGTACATGATGTCTTGTACACACACAATATATATAAATAAAATCCTCATACGTCAATATTTTTTTCTGCTTATTTTTCCATAAATCTCCTAAAGAACTTCAGACTTGCTCAAAACTACCACAGTCCCCGATTAGGCCTCCCTGTCCCAGTCAAAACTCATCCCCGAAAATATCCCCGATTTAAATGGGAGAGAAAAAAGTTGCGCGCAGATGAAAACTCAGCAAGTTAAACCAACTATTATCGCAAGTTCAGTACCCCCCCATGTCCCCAATTTTCCTTTCACAAATCTCTGTGCAAAATGCACCAACAGAGTATAAAAGACATGTGAGAACAAAAGTACTAAAAAGAAAATGTACTGCAAAAATTCATGCCATAACATATAACATGCCAAAATGATGCCAGCTAGCGCTACATGCTACATGCTAGTTTCCGATTGTAGCGGTTCTCACAAAGGGCGGAGCACAGAAGATGGCAGGACAGAGTTCAGGTTGGTAAAGCGGGGTTTTATTAACACACTTTTCAGTGAACATCTAACGTATATCCACAGACACACACAACCGGCGTCTGGTTCGGGGAAGAGCTTCCTCTTCTCTCGCTCTCCCTCCTTAAGTAGGGCGCGGTCACTGGGAAGACACACAAGCACAGGTTAATTGACATCAGGTGTAGTGATTCTGCCAATTACCTTCCCTGACTCCGCCCTCCTGTCACAGCCCGGCGCTTGACCACGCCCCCGCTGCCACACCGATAAATGAACGAACATGAAATATTCATCACAGGTGAAGTTGGCGGATCATTTGAGATGGATAGACATTAGATGAGCAATGCACGTTACCAACAGATGAACTAACTAAGCTTAAATAATTTTAAATATACTTACTTGGACGGCTTGGCTCCGAGGAAAAAAGATGGCGGTCGGCTCGGGTTTTCAAAGTTCAAGACTGCGTGTGACGTCGCATGCGTGTTGGTCGAAAGGCCCAGTTTGACCTATATTCTGAAGTGTACTGAACGGATTGTTATGAGTTTTTAATGAGTTTCCGTGCTTTTTTAAAGTTGTAGTTGTTGTAACTTATCTGACTGTGCTGTGATGGGCAATGAGTTCTCTCAGCTTGACAACAATAGTCCTTCTGACTAAAAGCCCAAATCACTTTTTAGTGTGTATTCTTCATTTTTTGAAGGTCAGAGTTTCAGTTTTCTTTATTTTATATATAATTAACAGTAACATCCCAATATACGGTACATCACAGATGTGTTAAAAAGCCCTTAACAAGAATAGGGCTGTAGAACTTTGCACGGGTGGGTGGAGCACAGAAGTACGGGAGGCCAGAACCGAGTTTCCAAAAACGCTTTATTTGCACTTTTCAGTCGCAAACACACTCTCCCAGCCACACACACACACACACACACACACACGTCATCTGGTTGGGGAGAGAGCTCTCTTCCTCTGCTCTCTCTCTCCTTATATTGGGCGTGGTCACTGGGAAGACACACAAACACAGGTTAATTGACATCAGGTGTAGTGATTCTGCCACTTACCTTCCCTGACTCCGCCCTCCGGTCACAGACCAATGCTTGACCATGCCCCCGCTGCCACATACCCCCACCACCCGACTCAGGCCGGGCAGCCGTCCGGCCTGGAGCCGACTCCCCCCCCCCCCCCCCCCCCTGACGGGAGAGGAAGTCCACCACAACCATCCTCCGGCCTGTGGATCACCTTGAAGTTAAAGGGCTGGAGTGCCAGATACCAACGGGTGATCCGCATGTTGGCATCCTTCATGCGGTGGAGCCACTGGAGGGGCGTGTGGTCCGAACAGAGGGTGAAAGGGCGTCCCAGTAGGTAGTAGCAGAGGGCGAGGACCGCCCACTTGATGGATAGGCACTCCTTCTCGATTGTGCTGTCGCGCCCCTCACACACTGACAGCTTCCTGCTGATATACAGCACGGGGTGATCCTCCCCCTCCACCTCCTGGGACAAAACAGCCCCCAGCCCTCTGTCTGACGCATCCGTCTGCAACATAAATGGGAGAGAAAAGTCAGGGGAGTGTAACAGTGGCCCCCCACACAGTGCAGTCTTCACCTCAGAGAAAGTCCGCTGGCATTGCTCCGTCCACTGGACCGGATCTGGTGCCCCCTTTTTAGTGAGATCAGTCAGCGGGCTGCTGAAATCCAAATAATTAGGTATAAACCTATGATAGTAGCCAGCCAGCCCCAGGAACTGTCTCACCCCCTTTTTGGTCTTGGGCCTCGGGCAGGTGGCAATCTCTGCTGTCTTATTAATTTGGGGACGCACCTGCCCATTGCCCAAGTGGAAGCCCAGATAACGTACTTCCACCTGCCCAATCGCACACTTCTTTGGGTTGGCTGTGAGACCCGCTCGCCTCAGCGACCCAAGGACGGCCCTCAGGTGCTGCAGATGCCACGGCCAGTCATTACTATAGATTATTATGTCATCCAAGTATGCGGCCGTGTAGGTGGCGTGGGGGTAGAGGACCCTGTCCATGAACGTAGCGGGCACCCCAAACAGCCCAAAAGGAAGTGTGACAAATTGGTGTAAGCCAAACGGTGTGGAAAAGGCCATTTTTTTCTCGGGATAATCTATCTCTCATAATGGAGAAATAGGGGAAGGATGGGGTGGCATTTGGCTGGAGTGTTTGACCATCGATTACTCTCACTTGGTCAAACGCATGCCGCAGAGTCTCGTCTCGTGACTGCTCTAATGGTAAATCCGCAAGGGATTCCCCGAGAGAGGAAGGAGGAGCCTGCGGCTCCTGACTCTGACGCAAAGATGACA
Source organism: Neoarius graeffei (assembly GCF_027579695.1). Lineage (NCBI taxonomy): Eukaryota > Metazoa > Chordata > Actinopteri > Siluriformes > Ariidae > Neoarius > Neoarius graeffei. The sequence goes on along the minus strand of NC_083582.1, from coordinate 27,828,479 downwards.
TAGACGGCTCTGTGACAGCTGCTCCCGCCGATGCCACTCCGGGACCTCCCCCTGTTGAACTACGGCAGGACCCACTCTTTACTAAATGGGTCATTAATTCCTGAAATCCCGGCCAATTAGTCCCCAAAATTATCAAGTGGGTAAGGCGAGGATTAACCGCCGCATTTACACTAGATTTCTCTCCTCGAAATAGAATGTGGACCGACACTAAAGGATAGTTGTGAACAACCCCATGCACACACAACACCTTCACCAATTGTGCTCCCCCCAATGCCTCGCCTTGCACCAGGCTTTGGTGGATTGAGGTCCCTCCGCGGTGGGGGAACGGGGCAACGACGAGACACAGAAGGGGAGGGGGAAAGAGAGAGAGAGGAGAAGAGGAGATCTGCTGTCCTGCCGTGGGAACAGCCGCCAAATGATCCTCTGCCAACTCAATGGCCTGATCCAGTGACGCCAGGTGATGGAACTGGACCCACTCCACTGTTCCTTCGGGAAGCCGGACAATGAACTGCTCCAGGGCCACCAGATCGATGATTCCCTCAGCGTCACGGTTGTCAGCCCTCAGCCACTGCCGGCAGGCATCCCGGAGTTGCTGGCAAAACGCGAACGGCCGGCCGACCTCCTCTAGGCGTAAAGCGTGAAAGCGCTGGCACTGTTGTTCGGGGGTGTGCCCCACACGCTGGAGGACGGCCCAGCACAGGTCCGCGTAGACAAGCTGGCTGTCGGCAGGGAGCTGTTGCACGGCCGGCTGCACCTCACCCATTAGCAGGGGGAGGAGGCATGCCGCGCGTTGTTCCACCAGCCAGCCCGAGGCCTCTGCTGCTTGTCGTGTCTCAAGGGAGACGGCTCTGTGACAGCTGCTCCCGCCAAAGCAACACCGGGACCTCCCCCTGCTAAACTATGGCAGGACCCACTCTTTACTAGATGGCTCATTAACTCCTCGAATCCCGGCCAATCAGTCCCCAAAATTATCGAGTGGGTGAGGCGAGGATTAACTGCCGCCTTTACTCTAAATGTTTCCCCTCGAAAAAGAATGTGGACCGACACTAAAGGGTAGCTGTGAACATCCCCGTGCACACACAACACCTTCACCCCCTGTGCTCCCCCCAGTGCCTCATCTTGCACCAGGCTTTGGTGAATTGAGGTCTGATTACAGCCAGAACCCACCAAAGCCTGAGATGTATCCCCTTGGATACTCACCGGCATGCGATATGCTCTGGCCCGATCGAGGGCAGCTCCTGGTGCGTCAGGGATCCAAACCACTGCACCCACTTCCATCACCGAGCACTGCTGTTGAAGGTGGCCCAGCTCCCCGCAGCATCAGCAAACCGGCCCAGGCTTCCTCTCTGCACCGACGCTCTGGGGCTCACTCACCTGAGGGGGGGGAAGAGAAAGACACAGAAGGGAAAAACGGGAGGGCACCGTGGGTGCAACAGGCCGGTTGGGGTGGGGCTGGCCCCTGCCTCCATGGTGGGGGAACAGGGCAAGGATGAGACACAGGAGGAGAGAGGGGGAGAGAGAGAGAGAAGAGGGAAGAAGAGGATGTCCGCTGTCCTGCCGTCGGAACAGCCGCCAAATGGTTCTCCGCCAACTTGATGGCCTGATCCAGCGATGCCGGGCGGTGGCACTGGACCCACTCCGCAGTTCCCTCTGGTTGGTGGGCGATGAACTGCTCCAGTACCAACTGATCGATGATCCCCTCGGCGTTGCGGTTGTCGGCCTTCAATCACCGCCAGCGGGCGTCCCGGAGCTGCTGGCCAAACGCAAACGGCCGGCCGACTTCCTCCAGACACAGAGCGCGGAAGCGCTGTCGCTGTTGTTCAGGGGTGCACCCCACCCACTGGAGGACGGCCCGGTGAAGGTCCGCGTAGACCAGCCGGCGGTCAGCGGGGAGCTGTAGCACGGCCAGCTGCACCTCACCCGTTAGCAGGGGGAGGAGGCGCACCATGTGCTGTTCCACCAGCCAGCCCGAGGCCTCTGCTGCCTGCTTGAAGAGCGTGAAGAAGGCCTCGGGGTCATCATGCAGGCCCATCTTAGTAAGGGTGAGGGGAGAAGGGCCCGCAGCGGTGGAGGTGGTGGACCCCGCCGATGCGAGGAGGTGCCGGAACACCTGTCGGTCTTCCTACTGTGCCAGCACCAGGGCTTCCTGCTCCTTTCAGCGGGTGACTAGCGCCTGGTGCTGGCTCTGCTGGGCCGTGGCGAGGGCGTGGACCAGGTCTACGAAGGGGGAGGACTCTATTGGGCTGTTCTTTTTCCAGTGCTTGGATCCCGGGTTTCGGCACCACTGTAGCAGTTCGTAGGGGTGGAGCACAGAAAAGACGGCAGGCCAGAATTAAGTTCCACCAGAAACTCTTTATTTGGTACTTTTCAGTAACTATATTCACTCTCAGCCACACATACACATGAGTTGTCAGGTCAGGGAGAGAGCTTCCTTCCTCTGCTCTCTCTATCCTTATATAGGGCACGGTCACTGGGGAAGACACACAAACATTGATTAACCAACATCAGGTGCAGTGATTCTGCCACTTGCACTACCGTTCAAAAGTTTGGGGTCACCCAGACAATTTTGTGTTTTCCATGAAAAGTCACACTTTTATTTACCACCATAAGTTGTAAAATGAATAGAAAATATAGACAAGACATTTTTCTGGCCATTTTGAGCATTTAATCGACCCCACAAATGTGATGCTCCAGAAACTCAATCTGCTCAAAGGAAGGTCAGTTTTATAGCTTCTCTAAAGAGCTAAACTGTTTTCAGCTGTGCTAACATGATTGTACAAGGGTTTTCTAATCATCCATTAGCCTTCTGAGGCAATGAGCAAACACATTGTACCATTAGAACACTGGAGTGATAGTTGCTGGAAATGGGCCTCTATACACCTATGGAGATATTGCACCAAAAACCAGACATTTGCAGCTAGAATAGTCATTTACCACATTAGCAATGTATAGAGTGTATTTCCGATTAGTTTAAAGTGATCTTCATTGAAAAGAACAGTGCTTTTCTTTCAAAAATAAGGACATTTCAAAGTGACCCCAAACTTTTGAACGGTAGTGTACCTTCCCTGACTCCACCCTCTGGTCACAGACCGATGCTTGACCACGCCCCCGCTGCCACATATCTCATCTCATCTCATTATCTCTAGCCGCTTTATCCTTCTACAGGGTCGCAGGCAAGCTGGAGCCTATCCCAGCTGACTACGGGCGAAAGGCAGGGTACACCCTGGACAAGTCGCCAGGTCATCACAGGGCTGACACATAGACACAGACAACCATTCATGCTCACATTCACACCTACGGTCAATTTAGAGTCAGCAGTTAACCTAACCTGCATGTCTTTGGACTGTGGGGGAAACCGGAGCACCCAGAGGAAACCCACGCGGACACAGGGAGAACATGCAAACTCCGCACAGAAAGGCCCTCGCCGGCCACGGGGCTCGAACCCGGACCTTCTTGCTGTGAGGCGACAGCGCTAACCACTACACCACCGTGCCGCCCGCTGCCACATATGTATTTGCTTAAACAACAACTTTGTTTGGTTAACTGTCAAGACAAGATTTGTTGGGCATAAAGCATAAAATTAACCTGAAAGAGAAACATTCACAACTGTTTTCATTGTCTCTTCAGTTGTCTTTCAAATACAAAACAATGTAATCTGAGGAAAATGTAATCGTGTTCTGAAACAGGTGGAATCTTTAGAAAATATTGTTCGTGAGACTCGTCACTTTTGTGCTGGCTTTCTGTCCATCAAGGTCGAGGAACAACCTCTGAAAAACTTCAAAAGTGCATTTAAGTTTCTTGCAGTAGCTCAGGTTGAGCGCATATATAATGGCCATTAGCAAAGCACAGCACCTTGGGATGTCCTTTTCCTCCAGGACTTTTGTTCCCTCTACCACAATGGTTGCCATCCAGTGGTCAGATGCAGAACGGTCACCAACGATGGCAATTTTTATAACCTGACTTTCCAGGCTGGCCTCGAACTCTTCATTGTCCTTGTACAAAAAAAAAAGGGTGATAAATCATAATGGTAAGATACATACACACGTTTCTCTTTTATCACACAACTAAACATGTTTGATGACCAACTTGGCCTGTCTTAAGTAAATTTCTGTCAAGGTTTTCAATTGCTCAGCATGAGGTTCATTGTTTCAAATAGAGATTCTTGTTTGTATTCAAGGAATACAGTAGTACAGTAGCAGGCTTCTGCCGTTGCATTTACACTATGCTTAGTAAGGATTTAATTTTCTTTCAAAATATGAAAGTACTTACCCCAAACTCCTTGAACAGGTCCTCTTCCTTCTCTCCAAGATATACAACAAGGCAGTGGATGGCTACTTCTCTGCACATTTCAGTTGTATTGTTCTATGGGGAAAAGGGTGGGGGAGGGGTCAGGATGAAGTATCTAAAGTATAATTTGTATGGATGACTGTCCATATAGAGTGCATTTCAAATATACACAAAGTCTAAATAATTCACATATGACAAGAAGCATGTCCTTCAGCTGCCTGTCTTAATCCTGAAGCTCCTCCTCTTGATGACACCATATCCATCACTTTCTGGGTGCAATGGTCAAGTTTGGCCATGAATGTAGGTTCAAGGTTTACAGTTGTTATTCTCTTGAACTCGTTGTTTATCTGTGGACCACACAAATATAAAATCAAATCTTGCACACAATTATACAGTATGGGCTACAGAATTCGGAGAGAGAGAGAGAGAGAGAGAGAGAGAGAGAGAGAGAGAGAGAGAGAGAGAAACATAAGCATAAATATAACAGAGAGAGAGAGAGAAAACATAAGCATAAATATAACAGAGAGAGAGAGAGAGAGAGAGAACATAAGCATAAATATAACAGAAAACTTTTTTTACCTGTGTGACATCAAATAATGCAGGCCAGCACTGCATGAAGTCCCTGATTGCAGGTGCCTCATATATGATTTCTTGCCTCCGAAGAGAGAATGTCTTGGCCATTTTCTCTGCAACCACCTGGCAGTTATCCCTTTTCATGACTTCACACAAGAGCTCCATTCTCTCCTTCTCCAAACTTTCACTGGTTTCACCTTGTGGATGAGGAGGTAGGTAATTTACCTCAGCCTTTTTTGGCTTTTTAACATTTTTAGCAGGAGCCTGCTCATGTGACGGTTTTCTCTTGAGTGAGTTCACCACAATTTCTGGGCAGCCAATCCCACGAAGTTTGGATCTGAAGTTGTTCATTTTATATTTGAGGCGCTGGATCCATCCATAACACCCATTGAAGGACCCGGGTTCTTTGAGGCAGGGATGTTTTTTGACCAAGGCCTCTGCTACTTGACTTAGTTGGGCACTTGATGGATAAGCAGCATACTCAAAAATGGTCTCAACTAAATTTCCAAGAATGTCTGGAAGTAGCAAGATGAGATCTTTGGTACCAAACAGAATCCCAGAACAATTAAACGTTTCATTGCGTGACTGAAGCAGAATTTCTGTACTGGCAGAGAAATGAGGGATTGGAAATTCCGCAGGCCATCTCTTTGACCGCTAGGTGGGACTTTCAGTGATTGATGTCGGTGAAACAGGTAAAGTGTCATGGGAGGATGCAGATGAGCAGACATCATCAGAAGGCAGAGGTGAACTGTCAGTAACATCTGTAAAGGTAAGAGTTACTGTTGGAGATTCCTCAACATACACAACTTTGATAGTGCCCTTGTCCATGATGTCAGTTGTTGAAAGCAAGGAGAAAAATTCATTATCAAAATCAGCATTCTTGAAATGCAAACAGAAATTCCTCGAAATCCCAAATGTATCTTGAACAAGTGAATGAAGCTCTCCAACTGTTTCTGGGATTCCAGATGGTAATGTCAGTTTCTTAATATCATGGTTTGAAAGTATCACTCGGAGATGGGCTGGCTGTGACATTGCCTGTAATACACAAAATGTTTGAAATGTTTCAGTAAGTACCATAACAACAAAGCTCAATAAAAAAAAATGCATAAGCAAATTACAAATGCCACATAACCAGTAATAGAGGGATCAACACTGTCCCTGGATTAGAGAGGAAAAAACACATCTTAATGTAAATTCAGGCTGACAGGATCAATACTCATCATCAAAAGGTGGTATTTATTGGTTATTAGAGAACCCTGTAAATTTATCTCAAAAGCCGTTGCTGTCTTTTTGTTTCAGCTATGACTTCTGTATTTGACAAGCAAAGGACATGTTATGAATCTATGGAACATAAATGTACTGTTTCAGGGTTACTATGCTTTTCCCACCAAGCACATAAGGTGTTAAGTCAGACAGCTCTGTAGGCTCTAGCACTTTCACAGTGCATGTTTTCTCAAGGACAAAACTCCTGAGATGCTCAACTGACCAAGCCATCAAGCATTTCACAATGAATAGAAGTGTGCCCTTCACAACAACTATTTGGATCAACTCTACAAAATCTGTGAGTCCACCTGTTGAGCCATTAGCCAGAATCATTCCAACTGCATACTTTGTGCCACTGTACAACACACTGTTGGCTATCTGGATACATATCTCACTGGAGAATTTGACTTGTAGAGCTTTCTGGATGTCTTCTCTTAGCACAGTGACATCTACAGTTGACAGTTGTGTGGCCTGCAAAACAGGTCTCACAACACTGGGATCATGTTGGTTGTATGCAATCATCAGCTGATGCTTCATAGCCAGTGAGAGCAGAATATTTCGAAAGCTATGAGTGTGCCTTACAATATGCTTAAAAAGGCTGTGTTTGGCCTCAAAACGCATGATCCACAGCAACACAAGTGGACCATATGCCCTGATCAGCTGAGGATAATGTTCCAGGTAGTGATGTTTGGGATAAGTTTTTCCTGTGGGAAGACCTGCAGAAACCTGTGTCTGTGTTCAGAGATCTTACTGTCTAGGTAACATATACTCTCTTCTGTGTAAACATGACTGACAACAAGCTCGACTATGTCTTTGAGCACCAGAAGAACTTCCCAAGCTGGTTCAGCCTCAGGGATTTTTGATCCAATTATGAGGGGTAGGAATCACAGCAATGACCAGTTCTCATGGGCATTCCCTCCAACACTTTTCTTTGCTGCAAAATTTAGAGGGACCTGCTGTGGAGCATCTGTCTTATCCGACCATTTGTAGGGGAATGTTTTTATGCTTTTGTTGAGCTCATCAAGAGTGAAGTATTTACTCTTGATGAACACCTGAAGACACAAAGCCAGTTCCTGAGGGACTATGCCCTCAAGGAGATCATGCAACACATCAGGTAGGTAACCTGACAAAACACTGAAGTACTTCAGATTCTCTGTTAGTACACACTGCCTTTTGACTCCACAGACATGTGTCACAGCAGGATTCTCCTGCACAGTCTGGACATGGATTTGATGTTGTTCTTTCGTTCTGAGTTGAAATGCTCCTGTTCTTACTTCTTCCACCTGAAATTCTGACAGTTTACCCAGACAAAATCTGCACACATAAGAACCGGAGAAGTTTTCAACAAACCCTCCCATGGAATGGGCCCCAAGATTATCTGCCACAACACTAAAGACTGTTCCTTTGACTCTTCTGCCTAATGCTGGGATATACAGACCATCCTCTTCCAAGCTCACAAGATCCTTAAGCAGTGGCTCCAACACAGTACTATGACCAAATCTTTTCACATCGTCAGCCTTGCAGAGAATTACTAAGAAGATGGAGGTCAGTGAAGATCTGAGCAGTGCAGGAACACCAGCTAACACCCAGTACACAGCAGTGACTTTGTGTTTCTTCCTTGATGTGCCCAGAGGATTGCATATCTCAAAGTCATCCACATAGCAATGGTAGGATACTCGCCAGAAAACAACTCATTTGTTTTATAATAACTGCCATCAGAAAATGCCCTGTACTGAGTGTCATTGTTAGCATGAGCTTCACCATCATGGAAGATAAAATCCTGGATCTGTTTCTGGGTCAAAACCTGAAGCAATGACTTGAGAATAGGGACATACTGGAAGCTCCTGTTTTCTTCCTTACTGAGTACATACTCCACTGGTTCAACCACACTGAATTGCCCCTTAAAAAAATTCCCTTCTCTTGTAGGCAGAAGAAAGTGGACCACCACTACTCAGGGTAGAGGTAAAGGGGTTGGCATCACAGAGCTCTGTGACCATGTCTAACACAACAGCATCATCAATCTCACAATTGTGCTTCCTCAAACAGGACTGCAAAATGTCTTTGATGATGGGACCTGATGCTGAATGGGAGATGAAGTGTAACTCTTCAATAACTTGATTAATACTGCCTTGGTTTGATACATTAAATATGCTCTCCAGTTTTAGAAACAACAATGCTAACCTTCTTTCAATGAGGTTTGGTAGATCTCTCACATCCTCATCATCATTACCATCATCAGTAATTGAAAATTCCACATCTTGAACACCCATATCACTGCAGTCATCTGCATCTGCATACCTCTTTAGCAGGTCTTCTTTAAAGTCTTGCAGTGTGTGTGGTGTATGCTTCCAGCTTCTGTGGGAGGCAAATGTACCATAAATATTAGTACTGAAATTGCAGTTCTTAAAAACACATGTCACAGTCTTATGTTTTTTCAAATGTTGACCAAGGTGTTCAAAAAACTCTCTCTCTGTGGATATTGCACTAGTGCAACACTGGCAAGTGAACGAGAGACTTTCCACAGATCTTACTTTTTCCTGAGTTTCATGAGAGTGATTTCTTGACAGATGTGATCTTAGGCTACCCCATGTTTTAAAGGAACAAAAACAGTCTTGGTGAATACATGGCAGACATTCCCCACCATGACCATGGTGTAACCTGTAATGTTTTAGCAACACTGTTTGTGTAGAGGATTCAAATTTACACAGTTTGCACTCACAGCCCATCTTTAAAACAATATCGGCAAACTTAACAAAACACGAATCTGTTTTTTTGGTCAGTATCTATGTAATAACTATAGATGCAAAGTCTTAAGTATGTACAAGTCACGTACACATGTGTGATACTGTCAGAATGATATTAGCACCAGTTTACACAAAAAAACCCATCCTTTTAGACCAGTAAAAATACTGACTTTAAAGCGTATCATAATAGTGGCTAGAACTAGCAAAAGTACAAACCTAACTAAAATCTAATAAGTGACTGAGGCTGCGAGTCAGATGCAGTGATTTATTTTCATGCGACAGTGAAGAAACATTTACATCCCGCTCTGAAAACGAGGGCGTATCCCACTTGCCAAAATCTCATTACGCTCAGAAGGAGCTAGTTCATAATTACGGCCGTGATCAGAGGAGGTGTGTGGGGTTATCAGCTACGAACTTTCTGATACTTAGCTAAACACAAATCGAGCAAAGATTGTGTGGTCCCTTGACTTTGGAGCGGGATGAAACAATATCAGGGTTCACTTTACAGCCTACAGCGGCAGCTTTGCCCACGTGTAATTCATTTGCAGTGTGTTCTCTCTGCTGCTCGACGCTACTGTGAGCTGACCATCTGTCAGTGCTTTAGGACAGTGGAGGGACTCACTGCAGCACCTGCTGCTCACTGGGGACAGTAACTGATGAACAATTTGTGCTTTCACGTGCACTCTCCAAAAGTCTCAAATAACACCGGGAAAAATCGCTAATTGCTTTTTTGAAAAAAAGTCGCTAGAGGGGTCTGAAAACTCACTAAATATGGCGACAAAGTCACTAAGTTGGCAACACTGCAACTTGCCTACAGTTGAATTATACAGCCTTCTATGTGAATGAACAAAATATATTTAAAAATTGTGGCTGCGACATAATTTAGGTAACATTATGTGGCTTGTGGTCACATGGTGAAACAAGCTAAATTTGAATAATGCTTTTCCCGGCAGCTCTCTCTTGCTGAGCACATATATCTCAGTGAAACTCATCGAAACAACAGTAAATTCTTTATCTTAGTAGAACTAGTAGATGTGAATTAAACGTTAGTCACCATAAAATGTTGTAAATGTGGAGTTTGCTCGAGAACGACTTTGCAAACGCCGTCTTGGCATCAGAATATGTCCAGGTGCGTCATGTGGGTGGGAGGGGTAATTTGAAATCCGGAAGTCAGTGTGGAGGAAAATAAAGTTATCATGCCAACTTTGTCAAGTTATGACAACTTGAATTTTGTTTTACACCCATTAACAATGAAATTTGAGTTTAAATTACATGCAAAATTAAGTTGATGTAATTACCAACATTATTATTTCATCACAACTCATAAAAATAAAGTTTGCAACTTGGAAGGTACGGTATATCTAAATTAATTAATTAGAATTTTTAACTTGCATCCATATATTAAATCAAGTGGTGGTAACAGATCCTCTGAGTTACTTTTTAGAGTGTAGTATACAGTGGGGCAAAAAAGTATTTAGTCAGTCACCAATTGTGCAAGTTCTCCCACTTAAAAAGATGAGAAAGGCCTGTAATTTTCATCATAGGTATACAATACCTCAACTATGAGAGACAAAATGAGAAAAAAACAAAACAGAAAATCACATTGTCTGATTTTTAAAGAATTTATTTGCAAATTATGGTGGAAAATAAGTATTTGGTCAATAACAAAAGTTCATCTCAATACTTTGTTATATACCCTTTGTTGGCAATGACAGAGGTCAAATGTTTTCTGTAAGTCTTCACAAGGTTTTCACACACTGTTGCTGGTATTTTGGCCCATTCCTCCATGCAGATCTTCTCTAGAACAGTGACGTTTTGGGGCTGTCACTGGGCAACACAGACTTTCAACTCCCTCCAAAGATTTTCGATGGGGTTGAGATCTGGAGACCGGCTAGGCCACTCCAGGACCTTGAAATGCTTCTTACGAAGCCACTCCTTTGTTGCCCAGGCAGTGTGTTTGGGATCATTGTCATGCTGAAAGACTCAGCCACGTTTCATCTTCAATGCCCTTGCTGATGGAAGGAGGTTTTCACTCAAAATCTCACGATACATGGCCCCATTCATTCTTTCCTTTACACGGATCAGTTGTCATGGTCCCTTTGCAGAAAAACAGCCCCAAAGCATGATGTTTCCACCCCCATGCTTCACAGTAGGTATGGTGTTCTTTGGATGCAACTCAGCATTCTTTCTCCTCCAAACACGACAAGTTGAATTTTTACCAAAAGGTTCTATTTTGGTTTCATCTGACCATATGACATTCTCCCAATCCTCTTCTGGATCATCCAAATGCTCTCTAGCAAACTTCAGATGGGCCTGGACATGTACTGGCTTAAGCAGGGGGACACGTCTGGCACTGCAGGATTTGAGTCCCTGGCGGTGTAGTGTGTTACTGAAGGTAGCCTTTCTTACTTTGGTCCCAGCTCTCTGCAGGTCATTCACTAGGTCCCCCTGTGTGGTTCTGGGATTTTTGCTCACCATTCTTGTGATCATTTTGACCCCACGGGGTGAGATCTTGTGTGGAGCCCCAGATCGAGGGAGATTATCAGTTGTCTTGTATGTCTTCCATTTTCTAATAATTGCTCCCACAGTTGATTTCTTCACACCAAGCTGCTTACCTATTGCAGATTCAGTCTTCCCAGCCTGGTGCAGGTCTACAATTTTGTTTCTGGTGTCCTTTGACAGCTCTTTGGTCTTGGCCATCGTGGAGTTTGGAGTGTGACTGTTTGAGGTTGTGGACAGGTGTCTTTTATACTGATAATGAGTTCAAACAGGTGCCATTAATACAGGTAACGAGTGGAGGACAGAGGAGCCTCTTAAAGAAGTTGCTACAGGTCGGTGAGAGCCAGAAATCTTGCTTGTTTGTAGGTGACCAAATACTTATTTTACCGAGGAATTTGCCAATTAATTCATTAAAAATCCTAAAATGTGATTTCCTGGATTCTTTCCCCCCATTCTGTCTCTCATAGTTGAAGTGTACCTATGATGAAAATTACAGGCCTCTCTCATCTTTTTAAGTGGGAGAACTTGCATAATTGGTGGCTGACTAAATACTTTTTTGCCCCACTGTACAACTATGTTTTGCTTTTTTCTGTGAAAATTAATAGAACACAAAAAGAGGAAGTATTGTGATGTATTGGAATATTGATATTTTTTACCACCCCTACTGTGGTCCAAACAAAATATCTGTGGCAGCGGGGGCGTGGTCAAGCATCGGTCTGTGAACAAAGGGCGGAGTCAGGGAAGGTAAGTGGCAGAATCACTACACCTGATGTTAGTTAACCTGTGTTTGTGTGTCTTCCCCAGTGACCACACCTTATAAAAGGAGGGAGAGAGCAGAGGAAGGGAGCTCTCTCCCCAACCAGATGACTTGTGTGTGTGTGTGTGTACGCGCGCGCACGCACGTGCGCACGCATGGCTGGGAGAGTGTACTGCAACTGAAAAGTGCAAAATAAAAGAGTTTTGGAACTCAGTTCTGGCCTGCCATACTTCTGTGCTCCACCCACCTGCTCTCATTGCTACAGTGGTGCCGAAACCCGGGACCGGAGCACAGAGGAGAACAGCCCCATGGAGTCCTCCCCCTTCTCAGACCTGATCCATGCCCTCACCACGGCCCAACAGAGCCAGCACCAGGTGCTAGTCGCCCTCCGAAAGGAGCAAGAGCAACGGTTCGAGGCCCTGGTGCTGGCACAACAGGAAGAGTGTCAGGCATTCTGGCACCTCCTCGTGTCAGCAGGGTCCACCAGCTCCACCACCGTGGGCCGTCCCCACCTCACCCTAATGAAGATGGGCTCACATGACGACCCCGAGGCCTTCCTCGCGCTCTTTGAGCAAGCAGCAGCGGCCTGGGGCTGGCTGGTGGAACAGCACGCGGCACGCCTCCTCTCCCTGCTAATGGGTGAGGTGCAGCTGGCCACACTACAGCTCCCCGCCGACAGCCAGCTGGTCTACGCAGACCTGCGCCGGGCCGTCCTCCAGCGTGTGGGGCACAACCCAGAACAACACCGCCAGTGCTTCTGTGCTCAGCACCTAGAGGAGGTCGGCTGGCTGTTTGAGTTTGGCCAGCAACTCCGGGATGCCTGCCGGCAGTGGCTGAGGGCTGACAACCGTGACTCCAAGGGAATCGTAGATCTGGTGGTACTGGAACAGTTCATCGCCCGACTGCCCGAGGGGACCGTGGAGTGGGTCCAGTGCCATTGCCCAGCATTGCTGGATCAGGCCATCGAGCTGGCGGAGGACCATTTGGTGGCTGTTCTGATGGCAGGACAGCATATCTCTTCTCCCCTCTCTCTCTCTCCCCCTCCCCTTCTGTGTCTCGTCCTCACCCCATTCCCCCACCACAGAGGCGGGGGCCGGCTCCACCCCAGCTGGCCCGCCACACCCGCGGTGCCCTCCTGTTTCCCACTTCCGTGTCTGTCTCTCCCCCTCCTCAGGTGAGTGAGCCCCAGAGCGCCGGTGCAGAGAGAGAGCTCGGGCCGGTTTGCTGGCGCTGCAGGGAGCTGGGGCACCTCCAGCATCAGTGCTCAGTAAGGGAGGTGGGCACGGTGGTCCGGATCCCCAACACGCCAGGGGCTGCTCTCGATCGGGCCGGAGCGTATCGCATACCGGTGAGTATCCAAGGGGATACGTATCAGGCTTTGGTGGACTCCGGCTGTAATCAGACCTCAATCCACCAAAGCCTGGTGCCAGACGAGGCATTGGGAAGAGCACAATTGGTGAAGGTGTTATGTGTGCACGGGGATGTTCACAACTACCCTTTAGTGTCGGTCCACATTCTATTTCGAGGGGAGAAATTTAGTGTAAAGGTGGTGGTTAATCCTCGCCTTACCCACTCGAACTTGAGCTTATCACCGGTAACTGCCACTCCCCGTGTTGTGCCTCTGTGATAGGGCTGGAGTGTCTTCCCCAGAGTGCACGCCTGGGCAGAAAATAGGAGACAGAGCATTGCCCATGCATCCAAGTCTCCCTTTAGACCTTGCTGGTGGAGTCCAAAGGTCTGCAGAGGCAGCACATTTGGCATCAGTTTGGCTGTAGGAGCTGCCAGAAAGGTGATGGATTTTGCTGGGACTTTCCTATCGCAAATGACTCCTGAAATCCTTCTCCAACTGCTCCACCCTGCCTGCACTCTCTTTCTCACCTCACTATCGCAGCCTGTATCCATACTCTAGAAGGCAGTGATCTTCCTTAATAGTAACTGCAACCTTGCCTCGATTCATATCACTTAAGAATTTCCAATATGCATCACTAAATCCAATAGGCGCAGGGTCAGCAAAAGCAAACAGTGCCTGGACTCTTGTTTTACTTTGTTTTGATGTGTTCTCCTGAGGCTTGAATTCGCAGACCTGAAAATGTCACCACAACACTTTTTGTGAACAATCCATAGCAGTACATACAATGCATAAATTTACATCCTTCAGTATTTTCCTTCGGTTGCTTCCATGGGATGAGTTTGCCTTTTTTGCTCTGCAACACTTCAATGTTGTACTCAAAGTTCCCCTTATTTTAGATATAATTTAATTGCAGTCACCTTTCTTTTGAATTCCTTGGCAAAGTAAACACTTTTGCAATATCAACCTGATTGCAGTGTTTACGCAACAAAGTGTCTTGACATTTTCTGAACTACTTATCCACAATATAAGCAGTGCTGTTTCTTGTTGTATCTTCTTGAATGAGCCTCCTTCTTCAATTCTGGATTAACAAAGACAGACTGCTGCTCTTCAAGGGACAGTGAAACACTTGCCTCCTCATTAGTATATGTTTGCATTATTTTCTCTTCATTCACATCAGGTTTGCCAACAGGAAATCTTTGTGTGGGGTCATGCCTTGCTTCAAATCTGCTCTGACTGGAAGACTTGCTCTGACTGGAAGGCTTGCTTCTTTTCTGACAAGTAGATGCAATTGTTTTCATTTTTATTACTGAGGGATAGTTCAATGCTGCAGTCACCATCTGTGCTTTCCTCACTGGGATTTGGAATATACTCATCTTCACTATCTATACTCGAGTCATCTGATCCTATAAGACTCTCCTGGATCTTTCAAAGAAAAGAAAAAAACTAGTTAATAACTCAACCTCCAAATTGTGTCAAGTATGACGAATTGACCACACTCTTAACTGTTTATGGCATTTTAGGATGAGGTACTGTGGCAGCGGGGGCGTGGTCAAGCATCGGTCTGTGACAGGAGGGTGGAGCCGGGGAAGGTGAGTGGCAGATTCGCTACACCTGATTGTAATTAACCTGTGTTTTGTGTGTGTTTTCCCAGTAAACCGCTCCCTATTTTAGGAGGCTGAGAGAGAGCAGAGGGAGCGCGACCCGGGAGTGGAGGCTGAGAGTGTGTCTGTGTGCTGCGAGTTCGTTTAAGCTGAAAAGTTTATTAATAAAACACGCTGTTACTCCCTCCAAACGTTGTCCTGCCGTCCTCTGTGCTCCACCCACGCATTGTCCGCGCTACAGTGGTGCCGAAACCCGGGAAAAGGTGGAGCACCGGTGCTACAGCTCCATGGAATCCTCCCCGTTCGCGGACTTGGTCCACGCCCTCGCCACGGCTCAGCAGAGCCAGCACCAGGCACTCGTCACGCTCCGAACGGAGCAGGAGCGCCGCTTCGAAGCCCTGGTGCTGGCTCAACAGGAAGATCGAGAGGCGTTCCGGCGGCTCCTCGCGTCGGCGGGATCCACCAGCGCCCCGGCCGCGGGCCCGTCTCCCCTCACTGTGACCAAGATGGGCCCGCAGGACGACCCCGAGGCTTTCATCACCTTGTTCGAGCAGGTCGCCGAAGCCTCGGGGTGGCCGATGGAGCAGCGCGCGGCGCGCCTCCTCCCCCTCCTGACTGGAGAGGCGCAGCTGGCCGCATTACAGCTCCCCGCCGACCGCCGGCTGGCCTACGCTGACCTTCGCCGGGCCGTCCTCCAGCGCGTGGGGCGCACGCCGGAGCAGCAGCGCCAGCGCTTCCGCGCGCTGCGGATGGAGGAAGCCGGCAGCCCGTTCGCGTTTGGCCAGCAGCTCCGGGACGCCTGCTGGCGGTGGCTGAGGGCCGAAGATCGCGACGCCGAGGGAATCATCGACCAGGTGGCGCTGGAACAGTTCGTTGCCCGCTTACCAGCCGGAACCGCGGAGTGGGTCCAGTGCCACCGCCCGGCGTCGCTGGATCAGGCCGTAGGACTGGCGGAGGATCATCTGGCGGCTGTACCGGCGGCAGGACAACGGATGACATCGTCTTCTGTCTCCTCTTCTCTCTCTCTGTCTTCCCCCCCTCTCTCTCTGTCTTCCCCCCCTCCTCCCGTGTCCCGTCCTCGCCCCATTCCCCCACCACGGAGGCGGGGGCCGGCCCCACCCCAGCCGGCCCGCCGCACCCGTGGTGCCCTCCCGTTTCCCCCTTCTGTGTCTGTCTCTCCCCCCCCTCAGGTGAGTGAGCCCCAGAACACAGTTGCAGAGGGGAGGCCCGGGCCGGTTTGCTGGCGCTGCGGGGAACCGGGCCACCTGCAGCAACAATGTGCAGCGATGGAGGTGGGGGCGGTGGTGCGGATCCCCGACGCGCCAGAGGCTGCCCTCGATCGGGCCGGAGCGTATCGCATACCGGTAAGTGTACAAGGGGCTACATATCAGGCGTTGGTGGATTCAGGCTGCAATCAGACCTCAATCCGCCAAAGCCTGGTGCAAGACGAGGCATTGGGGGGAGCACAAGGGGTGAAGGTGTTGTGTGTGCACGGGGATATTCACAGCTACCCGTTGGTGTCAGTCCACATATATTTTAGAGGGGAAAAATCTATAGTGAAGGCGGCGGTTAATCCTCGCCTTACCCACTCTTTGATCTTGGGGACCGATTGGCCGGGATTTCGGGGTTTAATGGCACGCCTAGTAAAGAGTGGGTCCTGCCGGTTGACGGGGGAGGGTCCCGGTGTCGCTTTGGCTGGAGCGGCGGTCGCAGAGCCGTCTACGTCACCTCCGCGACAGGGGGAGGAGCCGCCGGCCCCTCCTCTTTCTATTGGGGAATCCCTCGCGGATTTCCCACTGGAACAATCGCGAGACGAGACTCTGCGACACGCGTTTGACCAAGTGAGAGTAATCGATGGTCAAACGCTCCAGCCGAACGCCACCCCGTCCTTCCCCTATTTTTCCATTTTGAAGGATAGATTATATCGAGTGACGCAGGACACTCAGACGAAAGAGCGAGTCACCCAGTTATTAATTCCAAAGAGCCGCCGGGAATTGGTATTCCAGGCGGCCCACTTTAATCCCATGGCTGGACACCTCGGGCAGGATAAGACACTCGCCCGGATAATGGCCCGATTCTATTGGCCGGGGATTCGCGGCGACGTCCGTAAGTGGTGTACGGCGTGCCGCGAATGCCAGTTAGTGAATCCAGCGGCCATTCCAAAAGCGCCCTTGCGCCCCCTACCATTAATCGAGACCCCGTTCGAAAGAATTGGGATGGATCTCGTTGGGCCATTAGATCGGTCAACACGAGGGTACCGCTTTATATTAGTCCTGGTGGACTATGCAACGCGATACCCGGAAGCGGTGCCTCTTCGCAATATCTCAGCACGCAGTATTGCAGAGGCCCTCTTCCACGTCATCTCCCGGGTTGGAATCCCGAAAGAGATTCTGACTGACCAAGGCACCTCGTTTATGTCACGAACACTGAGCGAACTGTATGGGCTACTAGGTATTAAGCCGATCCGCACCAGCGTTTATCACCCACAGACGGACGGTTTAGTTGAACGGTTCAATCGCACCCTCAAGAATATTATTAAAAAATTCGTAAGTGAGGACGCACGTAACTGGGATAAGTGGCTCGAACCCTTGTTGTTTGCAGTGCGAGAGGTTCCCCAAGCCTCCACGGGGTTTTCCCCGTTTGAATTATTATACGGGCGTAAGCCGCGCGGCATCTTAGATGTACTGCGGGAAAATTGGGAGGAGGGACCTTCACAGAGCAAAAACGAAATTCAGTACGTTATGGATCTGCGCGCAAAACTCCACACGCTCACCCACCTAACTCAGGAGAATTTGCGGCAGGCCCAGGAACGGCAAGTCCGCCTGTACAACAAGGGCACGCGCCTTAGAGAGTTCACTCCGGGAGAGAAGGTACTCGTCCTGTTGCCCACATCGAGCTCCAAATTAATCGCCAAGTGGCAAGGACCCTTTGAGGTCACACGGCGAGTCGGGGACGTCGACTACGAGGTTAGGCGAACGGACAGGGAGGGGGCGCTACAGATTTACCACCTCAATCTGCTGAAACTCTGGAATGAGGAGGTCCCCGTGGCGTTGGTGTCGGTAGTTCCGGAGAAGGCGGAGCTGGGGCCGGAGGTCCCCAAAGGGTCATTGGCATCACGTACCTCTCCGGTCCCCTGTGGAGACCACCTCTCCCCGACCCAACTCGCGGAGGTCGCCCAGTTGCAGGCCGAGTTTTCGGATGTGTTCTCGCCCCTGCCCGGTCGCACGAACCTCATAGAACACCACATAGAGACGCCCCCGGGGGTGGTAGTGCGTAGCCGCCCTTATAGACTACCCGAACACAAAAAAAAGGTGGTTCGGGAAGAACTTCAGGCCATGCTCGAAATGGGCATCGTCGAGGAGTCCCACAGTGACTGGAGCAGCCCAGTGGTCTTGGTTCCCAAGGCCGACGGGTCGGTCCGGTTCTGTGTGGACTATAGAAAAGTCAACGCGGTGTCTAAATTCGACGCATACCCAATGCCTCGTATTGATGAGCTGCTCGATCGACTAGGCACGGCTCGCTTTTACTCGACACTGGATTTGACGAAGGGATATTGGCAGATCCCCTTGACTCCATTATCCCGAGAGAAAACGGCCTTTTCCACACCGTTCGGCTTACACCAGTTCGTCACACTTCCGTTTGGGCTGTTTGGGGCGCCCGCTACGTTTCAGCGGCTGATGGACCGAGTCCTCCGGCCGCACGCCACCTATGCGGCCGCGTACCTAGATGACATCATCATTTATAGCAATGACTGGCAGCGGCACCTGCAACACCTGAGGGCCGTCCTTAGGTCGCTGAGGCGGGCGGGACTCACTGCCAACCCGAAGAAGTGTGCGATTGGGCGGGTGGAAGTACGGTATCTGGGCTTCCACTTGGGCAACGGGCAGGTGCGTCCCCAAATTAATAAGACTGCAGCGATTGCGGCCTGCCCGAGGCCCAAGACCAAAAAGGGGGTGAGACAGTTCCTGGGGCTGGCTGGCTACTATCGTAGGTTTATACCTAATTATTCGGACGTCACCAGCCCGCTGACTGACCTCACTAAAAAGGGGGCACCAGATCCGGTCCAGTGGACGGAGCAGTGCCAGCGGGCTTTCTCTGAGGTAAAGGCTGCACTGTGTGGGGGGCCACTCTTACACTCCCCTGACTTCTCTCTCCCTTTTTTGTTGCAGACGGATGCGTCGGACAGAGGGCTGGGGGCCGTTTTGTCCCAGCAGGTGGAGGGGGAGGACCGCCCAGTCCTATACATCAGCCGCAAGCTGTCAGTGCGTGAGGGGCGCTACAGCACCATTGAGAAGGAGTGCCTGGCGATCAAGTGGGCGGTCCTCGCCCTCCGTTACTACCTGCTGGGGCGCTCTTTCACCCTCTGTTCGGACCACGCGCCCCTCCAGTGGCTCCACCGCATGAAGGATGCCAACGCGCGGATCACCCGTTGGTATCTGGCACTCCAACCCTTCAGCTTCAAGGTGGTCCACAGGCCGGGGGCGCAGATGGTCGTGGCGGACTTCCTCTCCCGTCAAGGGGGGGGGGAGTCGGCTGCGGGCCGGACGGGCGCCCGGCCTGAGTCGGGCGGTGGGGGTATGTGGCAGCGGGGGCGTGGTCAAGCATCGGTCTGTGACAGGAGGGTGGAGCCGGGGAAGGTGAGTGGCAGATTCGCTACACCTGATTGTAATTAACCTGTGTTTTGTGTGTGTTTTCCCAGTAAACCGCTCCCTATTTTAGGAGGCTGAGAGAGAGCAGAGGGAGCGCGACCCGGGAGTGGAGGCTGAGAGTGTGTCTGTGTGCTGCGAGTTCGTTTAAGCTGAAAAGTTTATTAATAAAACACGCTGTTACTCCCTCCAAACGTTGTCCTGCCGTCCTCTGTGCTCCACCCACGCATTGTCCGCGCTACAGGTACATTCTACAGGAGGGCTGAGTGAAATTCAGAATACTATCAGTCCAAGTGAATTTACAGATTAGAAAGACATTGTTAAGTTAGAATAAGGGACTAAAACAACTGAGGTTTGCTAAAGACTGAGGTTTGCTAAAGACCATAAAGATTGAACAGTAGAGGACTGGTATAACTCCCTCCCAAAGCACGAAGATGCAGGGGTTTTCTTTGATGGGTTTAATCTTCAACAATCTTCAAAAGCTAAACCGTGAAAACTAAAAACATACACAATACACAGTATTGAAATAACGTCAGCCAAAAGCTAACACACAACTTAAATGACAGACAAGAATGAATAAACAAAATGACAAACAAAGCATTACCTCGTTGGCTGCATGCACAATGAGAGAAAGTTAGGCTTGATATCTTCAGTTCTTTTACAGTCATAAACTTATGTAAAATGTCTTAATGTCCAACTTTTGTCCATCTCTCCTGCGGCCGCACACTTCGATGCTTGAGTCCATCTAACGCTTGGCTGGCCTACATTGGCAGCTTACGTCACACGCACACATACAGCCAAGGTCACGTTTCAAAATAAAAGTTCCCGTTTTCAACTTAGGTAAATACACACATATACCCAAATGAACTGAATATTAATTCACAAAAACACCCTTTGCACACAAAACACTGATGTACATGCTTGCAACCGTTACAACTGGAGTAAGGTCATCTTCTCAGCTGAATCCAATTTTCAGCTTTTCCCATCAGCTGGTCATCTAATGGTGAGATGGAGACCTGGAGAGGCCTACAAGCCACACTATCTTGCACCCATTGTGCAATTGTGCCAATGTAAAGAAAATATCAAATCCAGCACTGTCATCAATATCAACATCCCCTCTCCCTCCTTTTTTCCCTGCTTGTACTTCTGTGTCTTGTCTCGTCTGCTGTACTTTTTGAAGAGACTCTTCCTGCATTACTTTCTAAACTAAAAAAGCATGGAATTGATAAACTGGTCTCCTAACGAAATTGACACCGTTTTCTTGACGAGAAGTTTGGGTTCAGGGGAACCCGTTTGTCCTGCCGGAACGTTTGCGGCTGGTTACACGATGGATGCATGGGAGCGGTGGCGGGTCGTGTGCCTGGCGATTTTTTCTGTGGAGGACATTGAAAAATATTACAGTGGCACTTTAAGTTTAGATAAGAAATCCAGCCATATGTTTCCAAATACTGCACTTTAATTTCAAGTGAAAAAATGTATCTCACTCTCAGGTATCACTCTCAGGGAACACTGTTTTTGTGTTGAGCTGGTTGAATTTATGCTCCACTTTAAGTTTATGGTCTTTGCTACTGTTATGGCCTCATTAAGGCAATTATGTTTAACATATTCTGACTTGGGCTATTCAAAAGCCTGAGCTGAGAATTCCTCTCTTTTTCTTTTAAGGGATACAATTTTTGTAAGAGCTACACTATAGATGACAGTTTGATAAATCCTCAGTGATGGTCTGTATTCCAAATTGTGGATAATTAAGCGATATGTCATATGCTGAAGTATATTTCTGGAGTTTTAAAGATTAAAAGAAAAAAATAACAAGAACCGTACCGAACCGAAAACCGTGACCCTAAAACCGTGATACGAACCGAACCGCAGATTTTGTGAACCGTACCAGCCCTAATTTTATATATATATATATATATATATATATATATATATATATATATACACACACACACACAACCCCAATTCCAAAAAAGTTGGGACAAAGTACAAATTGTAAATAAAAAGGGAATGCAATAATTTACAAATCTCAAAAACTGATATTGTATTCACAATAGAACATAGACAACATATCAAATGTCGAAAGTGAGACATTTTGAAATTTCATGCCAAATATTGGCTCATTTGAAATTTCATGACAGCAACACATCTCAAAAAAGTTGGGACAGGGGCAATAAGAGGCTCAAAAAGTTAAAGGTACAAAAAAGGAACAGCTGGAGGACCAAATTGCAACTCATTAGGCCAATTGGCAATAGGTCATTAACATGACTGGGTATAAAAAGAGCATCTTGGAGTGGCAGCGGCTCTCAGAAGTAAAGATGGGAAGAGGATCACCAATCCCCCTAATTCTGCGCCGACAAACAGTGGAGCAATATCAGAAAGGAGTTCGACAGTGTAAAATTGCAAAGAGTTTGAACATACAGTATCATCACCTACAGTGCATAATATCATCAAAAGATTCAGAGAACCTGGAAAAATCTCTGTGCATAAGGGTCAAGGCTGGAAAACCATACTGGGTGCCCGTGATCTTCAGGCCCTTAGACGGCACTGCATCACATACAGGCATGCTTCTGTATTGGAAATCACAAAATGGGCTCAGGAATATTTCCAAAGAACATTATCTGTGAACACAATTCACCGTGCCATCCGCCGTTGCCAGCTAAAACTCTATAGTTCAAAGAAGAAGCCGTATCTAAACATGATCCAGAAGCGCAGACGTCTTCTCTGGGCCAAGGCTCATTTAAAATGGACTGTGGCAAAGTGGAAAACTGTTCTGTGGTCAGACGAATCAAAATTTGAAATTCTTTATGGAAATCAGGGGCGTCGTGTCATTCGGACTAAAGAGGAGAAGGACGATCCAAGTTGTTATCAGCGCTCAGTTCAGAAGCCTGCATCTCTGATGGTATGGGGTTGCATTAGTGCGTGTGGCATGGGCAGCTTACACATCTGGAAAGACACCATCAATGATGAAAGGTATATCCAGGTTCTAGAGCAACATATGCTCCCATCCAGATGACGTCTCTTTCAGGGAAGACCTTGCATTTTCCAACATGACAATGCCAAACCACATACTGCATCAATTACAGCATCATGGCTGCGTAGAAGAAGGGTCCAGGTACTGCACTGGCCAGCCTGCAGTCCAGATCTTTCACCCATAGAAAACATTTGGCGCATCATAAAACGGAAGATACGACAAAAAAGACCTAAGACAGTTGAACAACTAGAATCCTACATTAAACAAGAATGGGTTAACATTCCTATCCTTAAACTTGGGCAACTTGTCTCCTCAGTCCCCAGACGTTTACAGACCGTTGTAAAGAGAAAAGGGGATGTCTCACAGTGGTAAACATGGCCTTGTCCCAACTTTTTTGAGATGTGTTGTTGTCATGAAATTTAAAATCACCTAATTTTTATCTTTAAATGATACATTTTCTCAGTTTAAACATTTGATGTGTCATCTATGTTCTATTCTGAATAAAATATGGAATTTTGAAACTTCCACATCATTGCATTCCATTTTTATTTACAATTTGTACTTTGTCCCAACTTTTTGTGAATCGGGGTTGTATATCCACACACAGAGGATATTGCATGGTTGCACAAAGATAGGAAATTTATTGTGTGTGTGTGTATTTATAATATAGGTAGTCGTTGACTTACGACCTATGCAACTTATGACCGATCGACTTTACGACCGTCTGGTTATGACTGGCAAGTGTTTCCCAGCTGAGCTAGCTGAGCGTATGACAGTTTCCGCCCCAGCTCCTGGCAGCGCCCAGCATCCAGCCTCTCACCGCGTACAACAGTTTCCGCCCCAGCTCCTGGATTATGAAACGAGCAAATCCTCCCGCCAGCCTGAGCACTGCAACAGCTGATGATGATGTAGACGACGCACAGCCAAGCACCAGTGATGCCAGCGGTCACTAAGTTTTGTATTTTGCTATGTTTTACATTTGTATTTTGGTATGTTTAAAACTAAAATGTTTTCTATTTGTCACACCTGTATTTCATATTTTTTGTTTTGCACATATTAAATGAATTGTACTGTAGTATGCAGTGCTTGACTTAAACCAAATAATGAGCCAAGGTAATGAAATAAAATGTTGATAAAATAAGACTTTAAGATGATTACAATACACATCACAATATACTTACGTTCATTTAACATAGGCCGACTTACGACCAGATCGGTTTACGACCGGTCAGTTGTAACCAAACGCAGTCGTAAGTCGATGACGACCTATATATCTAAGGTCGAATGTAATGAATCAGAGATTTATGAGGAAAGGTGGGTGTGACATGAGGAAGGGAAAATGTTTGTAAGTTTACTGTGGGGGTGTGTTGTGTTAGTTTTACCTAGATTCCAGAGAATCATATCTTTTCATTACAAACTCACAAGGAACAGTTGCGTTATAGTAGATTAGATTACTGTAGTAATCCCTGATGTGGGTGGGGCACAGAAGCACAGCAGGCTAGAGTAAGTGTTCACACAGACACTTTATTTTTCTGTTTTCCTTAGCTTCTCAGCTTTTCTCCGTCACACACGCAACACACACATGTTCTGCTCAGGGGAGAGATTCTTCTCTCCTCTCCCCCTCCCTTTATACTCCATCCCTGCAAGAAACAAACACACACACACACTAATTGACACCAGGTGTAATGACTTAGCCACTTACCTTCCCCGACCCCGTCCTCCATTCACAGACTGCTGCTTGGCCATGCCCCTGCTGCCACAATTACATAGAACTTTATTGATCCCTTTGGGAGGGTTCCCTCATGGAAATTAAAATTCCAGAAGCATCATTACAGGATAAACAGAGAATAGAAAAAAAGAGAGAACTCCTAGATAAATTCAGTATTTATATATACAAATCTATTCAGTCCCCCCAGGATTTCGCGGGCCTTTTTTGTGATTGTTGCGGGCTAAAATGTCTGATGCTGCGGGGGGTTTTCCCAAAAATTGCAATGAATGTTGCGATTACATTGTGAGAGGAAGTGAAAGTTGCGAGAAATTGTTGCGATTTTCTCTTTTTGTGATTAAAATTGAGTATGTTAAATATTAAGTTATTACTGAAAAACTATTGATTAAAAAAAACAAAGACACTGAGAAATGGTCCTATAAACAACTTTACCAATATAAAATATTACCAGGACTACAAAAATGCAGAAAAATAGGCTTTACTTATCCAAATGCACCTGTTGGTTCAAAAGTTAAAGTGCATAGAACCTCACAGCACAACATGAAGTTACCTTAAAATATAATATAAATGCCTCAGCTTTCATGTAAGAAAAAAAAAACTATTAATATTAGTATTGTGTGCAGGCAGTCTCTCCTGAAGATTAAATTAAACAATAATTATAAACTAATAAAATAAATGGCTCAGGCTTCATAGAAGGAAAAAAAAACAATTTGAACAGAATCTCACAGTATGATACTGAAGCTGCCTAAACAATGGAAAATAAAATACCATTTTGGCAAAAATGTTGGCATCCATTAATTTCTTGTATTAAGTAAAAAAATAATGTAAAGTGCACACAGTCCTTCACTGTAAACATAACACACTTTCTGTAAAGTCAAACTGGTTTTTAATGGTGTTTGTTTACATTTGGGAAACACAGGGGAAAAATGTGTTTAGAAAACTGGAAAAAAAGTGTGTGTTTGAAAGTAAGATCATTGCAACTCAGCTGATTGACTGGAACGAGCATTGCTAGTCAGCTGATTATCAATTGCAGCTGGGCTCGTTGCAGTTGAGCGTGAGCTGCAAACTGTAGGCTCATAGGCGTGTTAATCAGCTTATTAGTTGTGGGGTGGTGGGAGATTAGTAAGAGTTACTTTAAAACTGGTGTGCTTCTGACCTACTTGAGCTAATACTGTGCAAATGTGGCATTTGGGAAACTGGAGAGGCAGTCGGTAACCATTGTGTTTTGTTTTGCTTTGTGCTGCATCTCTGTGTTTGGTTGGTATTTGCTTTGACAATGTGTGGCCATGCAAGTGTTGGGCTTTTTATTTGAATACATGTAGTGTTTGTACTCCATTGTTGGCGTCTTATTGTTTGTGTGGTTAAGTATGAACCTGGGCACAGATTCCTTCACTGCAATATTTATCTGCATTATATGGTATTGGTAGTTGCAGTGGATTTGTGGGGTACTTAAAGCAGCTGTGAATGGCCAAATTGAGTGTACTGCTATGGCTTGTGTGGTTGTATTGGTTCTTCTGGTAATTTTATTTCCTTGTAATTTTAATGTGTATATCCAGTAGTTAAATCTTATTTTTCTACACTTTTATATTTAAGTGTTATCTGGTTTGTAGTTTAAAATATTTATTCTCATATGTCTATTTTGCATAAGTATTTAAGGCATATTTGCACATTTGCATAGTGCATTTCTACATGCTTATTTTGCACAGAAGCATTGCATTGTTGCATTTTACTGTTAATCATGTTTTCTTTATTTTTATATTTTCAAAGGTTTTTCACCTAAAGAGAAAGCTAAAGGAAAAGTGCTAAGAGCTAAAGAGAATTAAAGGCTAATGAGCTGAAGGCTAAAGAGTGAATTAAAGACCTAAAGAGCTAAAGACCTGTTAGCGGTTTCTACTATGTACCTGCCATTTGTAATTTTATGGATGTGCCTTGAACTTTAATAAAAATAAAAAAAAGGAAAAAGAGGAAACGGAAACAGTTGTCTTGTCGAATCCTTTGAGTGAAATCCAGTTACCTTAAACCTCCACCAGATGCCACAATCCTTTATTCAATTTGGGGAAATTGCACAGAAATAACCAAACAAAACTGACACAACTTGACAGTGAAAAACCATGAGTCCACGAACTGGAACCGGAAAGAAGTCCAGACAAAATCGCTCAGAGCCCTGATGACCAGAGACCAGCCGACCAAGGGATGTGGAAAAACACTGGACCAGGAGCTGGGAGGAAAGTCGGGAGCCTGACTGCTAGAGCCTGGAAAAAGAAACGTGAGTTAAAATCCAACAAGAGAAAAGCAAAAAGAAAGCATTTACCTTGTCACCTGCATGACCTGCAGAGGGGAAGATGTCACAGACCGCTGACGATCTGAAGAAGGACCGGACGGTGGTGAAGAGGGCATTCACCCGCATGGCCAAGTCCTTGCTGAGGACCTACCAGGACAAGTCGGTGTCAGACCTGGAAGATGCATTCAACGCCATCACAAAAGCAGCAGAAAGAGTATGGGAGGCCAATGATGATCTGGAAGCCAAACTCCTTGTAGACAAAGAGGAGGAGCTGGGCACTGAAGGGGATGCAGTGTTATCTGAACATCAAAAAGCTGACCTAGAAAAGACTGCTGGTAAGTGTGAAGAAAAAGTGAATGAAATCAAAGGTCTACTCCAAGATGTGCTGTGGTCCAATGCTGCAGAATCCGAGGTGCTCACCACGCTCCAAGTGGCTGAAGCAGAGAGCAAGCAGGCCGCTGCAGTGGACCTTAATGGTAGGCTGGAGGGCTATGGGTTCCTGCTTGGTCAACTTAAAGACCTCACAAAAGCGGCAAAAGAGTCCTTTGAGTGGTGGAAGCGGTGGACCCCATTTGAACAGGAGCAGGACATCCAGCACCGATTGAAGGATCTCAATGAGAGAATCCCTGCACTTGTATCCAGGAAAGCTGACTTCATTTGTGTGAAGCTGAAAGAGGAGCAGCGTCAAGTTGGCACCCCTGTCTCCCAAAATGCACTTGTGCCTGTCATCAGACTGAAGCCAACTGCTCTCCCCAAATTCTCTGGCAACAAGCGTGACTTCCACAGGTGGAGGAAGGACTGGGAAGCCCTGCAAAAGCAAGGTGAGCCCTCAGGCTCCAAAGTGAAGAAATTCCAATTGCTGGATAGCCTAGAGGGAAAAAAATCACCAGGGACCTGAGGCTCACAAGCTACCAGGAAGCAGATGACCTCTTCCACATTCTGGACAATCGCTTCAGGAATCAGACTGCCATTGAGATTGTGGAGGAAGTACAGAGAATGCCAGCTGTTAAGAACCACCAACCATGGAAAATAGTGGAGCTGATTCAAACAGTTGAGAAGGCACTGCAGGATTTAAAGTGCCATTCCACCATTGGATGTATTCTTTGGCATAAAATACAATATATTTTATGACAACGTGACTAGACAGAGAAATCTTTTAGCTTCAAAATGATATATCAAACAATTTTTTGACAACGACAAGTATATTAATTTTGCGACCAAAGTCACCTACCCTTTTAATTTCTGTGCGGTAGTGAAACGTGATGTCATCGGCAGGTTCCCCTTCTTGTGTACCACGTCATATGTGACGTGGCACAGATTATCAGCAATGGCGGATAGAACGCGATTTCCACTTGTCGATTGCTGTGCCGATATTCACTATCGACCGTCTCCTTTGGGCATCACTTGCTATTTTCCTTTGCTTCTTTTCCGAAGCTGACAATTGCGTTCTATCCGCCATTGCTGATAATCTGTGCCACGTCACACGTGACGTGGTACACAAGAAGGGGAACCTGCCGATGACATCACGTTTCACTACCGCGCGGAAATTAAAAGGGTAGGTGACTTTGGTTGCAAAATTAATATACTTGTCATTGTCAAAAAATTATGTATCATTTTGGGGCTAAAATTTCTCTGTCTAGTCATGTTGTCATAAAATATATTGTATTTTATGCCAAAAAAAATACATCCAATGGTGGAATGGCACTTTAAGTGAACTTGGAGACACAGGAGCAATCAAAAATCCACTAGTCACCAAGTCCATTGAAAGTAAGCTCCCTGAAATCCTGAAGGAGTGGCTTGTGCATGCAGCAGATAGCAAGAATGCCGTGGTCCCAAGCAACTGATTCGATAGTCTGTTGGCCTTCCTCAAGGAGCAAGATGCCATCTAAGACAGTTTGAACACTTGAAGGAGGAGGAGCCAAAGAGGGAAGGGAGACCTGAACCAAGGCATGCAAGGACCAGGGCCACCAAGTCCAATGATGCACCTGCTGGATGTGTCGTCTGCAGCGATGGAAAGCATCGATGAAAGCTGTACTTCTGCAAACAGTTCCGGGCCCTGAAGCCAGCAGAAAAGAACACCGTTGTCAAGGAGTTAGGGGCATGTGAGAGATGTCTCGAACTTCATGATGGCCAAGCATTCTGTAAACCAACTTACCTGTGCAAGCACCCTGACTGCAAGGATGGACGCCACCCTGAGCACCACTACTACCTGTGCTTCGATGCCACTGTGAGGAATACTGCTGCCCTGAAGAGGAGTGATCACCCCAAAGCAGAAAGGAAGGGATATACTGCTGACCAAGAGGACTTCATCAGCAAGCTCCCTGTAGAACTGGCAAAGCAGTGTTGATGTCTTCAATTCTGCTTCAAGGACACTCAATGCAGCCACTGATCATTCAAGCCTCCTCACACAACATGGCCTGCAAGAGCTTCCGGTCATGATGCTCCTTGAAGTGACCGCAAATGCTGGACAAAAGATTGGCACTCTGACCTAGCATCGGATACGAACTATATCACTCACAAGGCAGCAGGGAGACTGAACCTTTGGAGTGAGGAGATGACCCTTGTTGTCCACGGTGTTGGGGGCATGAAGTTCCATGTGGAGACAAGGAGGTATCTGCTGAAGATCAGGGTGAAGACCCCAAATGGCACCCTGCAATCACACCAGTTGGTCTGCTATGGACTTGACCACATAGCAGACGTCCACAAGGGTGTAACAGCGCAGCAACTGCAACGTTTCTTTCTTGATTGTACCAATAAGAGAACTTGTAAGACCCAAGGAGATTGACCTTCTGATAAGCCACAGAGAGGGCAAGCTGGCACCACAGCAGATCAGAGTCATTGGAGATCTTGTGTAGGGGTCGACCAATAATCGGCCTGGCCAATATATTGGGGCGATATTCTGCATTTTTAGGGTTATTGGTATCGGCCATAATTTCCACCGATATGCCGATAACATGCCTTTTTTCAGCCATTTCGTTCCTAACGCAACTGTCACTGCATGTCCTTTCCTGCACTCGCCTCTCTGAGTTCAAGAACGTGGTCCCGCCCACCACAACATCTGATTTGTTTGGCACAAGAGATGTAGCCAATCGACATGTGTAGCTAAACACTGTGAACTGTTTCAAGGCGGCCATACGGGCACTTGGGCAGAAGCGGCACAAGGGATACAACCAATCAACACGTGTAGCTAAACGCTGTGAATTGTTTCAAGGCGGCTGTATGGGCACTCGGGTAGAAGCAGATTCCACTTCAAGGTAAGGACATGCTGCTTTTGCCGCAATAAGTCACAAACACACAAGTTGCAAAAGCACATTATGTTTACGTTCTTCATCTACTTGTTAAAATTGTCCATTTGCTTCTGTGTAGCCAGGCAAACTTAGCTTATGGAAGGAAGCACTTGAATTGGCCTACAACCAACTAGTCTCACTGAAACTACATGTAATGCTTCCTTCACTACAATATAATCCTCCTAAATTGGGAATATTAGGCTTGGGCATTAAAAGCATTAGAATGTAGATGGTTACTTGTTGTTACATAATAGGGAGTGATAGCCTACTTTGTTTGATTTTACTTTTTAAAAAAATGCTGCAGGCAGCTCCCTACACTTGATTAGTTATTTAAAAACTACTTGAAGTTAGTAAGTCTTACTTGGTTCTTAGTGTAAAAGAATCCAGAGTGTATTTTCATTTATTTTCCACTGAAAATGGTGAGCTGTAATATAGTAGGGAGTGATTTATTTTTTTTATTGGTGAATATTTATTTTATTATTATTTTATTTCTCATTTTATTCTAATTGTTTGACTTTATTGTACAAATGCTGCTGGCATCTCCCTGCACAAAATTTCATGTTCAATTTTACAATTAAATATTTCATGGATATGAAGGTCTGTGTCAACGTGTGCTATGTTTAATTTCATGTGAATTATAATGTTTAAATTTATCGGTTGCACATATCGGTTATCAGCATCCCAATTCCATAATAATCGGTATCTGCCCTGAAAAAAACATCGGTCGATCCCTAATCTTGTGCTCTGGGATGGACCATTGGGGAAGACGGTTGGAGGGACCCACCCTGACCTGTTCGAAGATGTTGCCATGTTAGCCCACACATCAGGTACACACTTTGCCAGGTCAATGAGGACAGCCGCCATCAAGTATGAAGAACTCCCTTCCAAGCTTCCTGAGCAGCAGCCGCCAGTCACCCATTCTCAACATGAAGTCCAGGAGTCCACAACTTTGACCACCTGCCAAGACTTCCTGGAGTGGTGGAAGTGGGATAGTATCGGTGCTGCCTGCAAGCCAAGGTGTGGAGGCTGCCACTGTGGAAACTGTCAGCCAGGTGGCAAAGAAATGACCCTTGCAGAGGAGCAGGAGCTAGAAGTAGTGAGAGGGGGGCTTGCATACATCACAAGTGACCATCACAGCAAGGACCCGCACTGGCATGCCAAATACCCCTGCCTAGATGACCCAGCTTCACTCCCAAACAGGGCAGCTGTGGAGGCCACATTCCTCAGAACAGAATGCCATCTTGCCAAGGAGCCCAAATGGAAAGCAGCCTATGCCTCTCAAGTACATGACATGGTCTCCCGAGGAGCTGCAGTCAAGTTGTCTGACGACATCATCTCCAGCTGGACCGGGCCAGTGTGGTATGTGAGTCACCTTATAGCGCCAAATCCCCACTCCATCACAACCCCAGTAAGGCTCGTCTGGAACAGCAGTCAAAAGTTCAGAGGTGTGAGCCTGAACGATATGCTGATGAAGGGTCCAGACATCCTCAACCCCATTCGTGCTGTCTTTTTGATGTCACCTAAAGTAAAGTACAACTGTTTGGCTTGAACGTGAAGTACATCTACACAGGTTCCTTTGGCGAGACTCTGAAGATGAGGAGCTAGGAGTGTACGCCATCACAAGGGTGAACATTGGGGACAAGCTGGCAGGATCCATTGCACAGCTTGCTATGCAGGAGACAACCAACCTTCCTCAGTTCATGCACCTTGAACAAGAGCGCCATGTACTCCAGCAAGACAGCTATGTCGATGACCTGCTTACCTCGGATAATGACTTCAATCACCTAAAAGCCACTGCCACCAACATGGAGCACATCCTTAAGGCTGGAGGATTTCAGCTAAAACCATGGGTGTTTTCTTGCCTCCCACTTTGCCCAGAGTCTCAGGAAGAACAGGATGACTGAGCAAGAGCCCAAGCTGGAATCATGGTCCTCCCCAATCAGATGGGCGATGATGACAAGGCACTCGGCCTCCGTTACATTGTCGAGGAAGACAAGCGTCATGTCCTCAATCAACTTCTCCAAAAGAAAGATGCGACTTGGTCAGAATCTGCTCCAAGAGGAAGTGCGATCTCAGACTCCAAATCCCCTAACAAGAAGGGAGCTGCTCAGTCAAGTGGCTGGACTGTATGATCCTGGTGGCCTTGTCACTCCTGCAAAGCAGAAAGGAGCCATCCTGGTACGCAGAGCATTCCAGGAAGCCAAAAGTAACAGTCCCTCCACCAAAGACACATGGGATGCAGCCCTGTCAGATGGTCTGAGGGAAGATGCAATAGAGCTCTTTGAGGAGTATGTCTAGCGCAGCAGTGTCAAGTTCTCCAGAGCCTTAACTCCATCTTGTGCAGATGAGCCATTTGCAGTCACATTCTCAGATGGAAGTGAGCATGCATACGGTGCAGTGATGTACCTGAGGTGGAGCTCTGGTCAAGGTCCCATTGTGAGGCTGGTGGAATCAAAAGCAAAGCTGACCCCCTTAGACCAGAAGGGTGACCCAGTGAAGGCAGAAGTCTGTGGAGCCATCTTTGCCTCCCATCTGAGAAGGTACTTTGAGACACACTGCATGATCAAGGTCGAGAAATGGTTCCATTTCGTTGACAGCCAGACCGTCCTGGGTGCAGTCCAGAGGGAGAGCTACAGCTATAAAACCTTCTTTGCGAGTCAGATTGGGAAGATCCAAAGCAACTAAAGTCCAGGACTGGTGGTGGGTCCCTGGGCCTCAGAACATCGCGGACCTGATCACGAGAGGCGGAGGCCCAAAAGACCTGGATGAGGACTCGGTGGCAGACTGGTCCAAAGTTCCTGAGCCTACCTGTGAGTGGCCAATAAAATCCACAAAGGAAATCGTTGCTGCTGCCAGAGAGGTCATCAACAGGCTGCAGAAGAAAGCTTTTGTGGCTGCACTAACAAGGGCCCAGGCTATGAAGCAAGCTTTAGATCAAGACCATGACTATACTCCAGCTGGTCGTGGGCCATCAGGGTCTGCAATTCAGAGCCTTGTTGATGTAAGGTGATTCAGTGACCTGTCTAAACTTGTGAAAACCATCGCCTGGGTCTGGAGGGCAGCAAAAAGGTTCCTTGGACCAAGCCGAGCCCTCAAAAGGCCAAAGTGGGAGGAGGTCCCATCAAGCGGCATCTGTCAGGGAAAGAAAAGCAATGACTGACCTTTTCCTTGCTGCACAAGAGGGCACCAACTTCCCCAGCACCACAATAGAACGGCTTGTGGTCTTCAAAGATCAGAGCACCGGACTCCTTGTCTGTGGAGGAAGAGTGCAGAGCTTCAAAGACCGTGCTGCTGTCCCTCTCTTGCCTTGTGACTTCTGGGTGTCCACATTGCTTGCTCGGGAGTCTCATGGTGAGGGACATAATGGATTGGCTGGGACCCTACTCAAGATGAGGAGAAAGGCCTGGGTCATTTAAAGGGAGAAGGGTCACACAGTTGTTGATGCTTGCCTCATCTGTAAAAAAAAAAAAAAAAGCAAGAGCAAGAAGGTGCCAACAGGTTATGGCTGACTTGCCACCTGAAAGGACTGAACCTGCTGCACCCTTCAAGTTCATGACAGTGGACCTCTTTGGACCATATCAGGTCAAGGATGACATCAAGAAAAGGATGACCTATGAAGGTCTGGGGTGTGCTCTTCTGTTGTATGGCCAGCAGAGCCATCCACACTGAACTGGCCAATGCAGTGTCCACAGAAGCCTTTTTGATGGCCTATCAAAGATTCTCAGCAGTCTGGGGACACCCAAGAAAGATTTGGTCAGACCCAGGCACCAACTTCATATGCCTGTCCTTGCAGAACTGAACAGATTCCTGGAGAGCCAGAACAAGATCATCTTGGAAGAAACTGCTGCAAAGCATGGTACTGTGTGGGAGTGGAAGATCCACCCAGCTGATTCCCCACTTAGGAACGATGCCACAGAGGCTGCTGTGCGTATTGTAAAGAGGGTGCTTCAAAGTCTGGGGAAAGAGTCCATACTGGCTTACAGTGAGTTTCACACAGCCTTGTACTTGGCAGCCAACCTTGCAAATGAATGTCCGATTGATGCCAGAGTGCAAAGTCGGGAAGACTGTATCCAGTATGTGACACCAAATTCCTTCTGTTCAGAAGAGCATCCCAAAGCGGTGACATCAAGAGCTTTGACTTTGCCACGTACCCTTACAAAAGGCTCCAAACAATGCAGTCAAAAGTCACCAAGTTCTGGAAAAGTTGGAGTCAGTTGGCTGGTCCCAATCTCTTCATAAGAAGCAAGTGGCATACTGCAGAGAGAAATGTGGCTGTTGGGGACATCATCTGACTGTGTGACCAGAATGCAATGCGGGGACAGTTCAGGCTGGGTAAAGTTGTCAGCACCAACCCAGACAGCAAAGGCATTGTGAGGGATGTAAATGTGAGGGTTGTCCCAAGCTACTGTGTCCCAGTGGTGAAAGCTATGGGTGCCAAGAGAACAAAGGCTGGTGACCAAAAAGAGGGAGTCCAAGCTACTGTCCTCTGCAGGGATATTCGGCGGCTGGTTGTCCTGTTGCCTGTTGAAGAGCAAGATGGTCACTGATTGTGTTTATCTTTGGTTTGACTTTGAAGTAGCGACCTTACCAGTATGTTTACTGCCAAGGTCGAGTGGGAGGTGTAAAGTCAAACTGGTTTTAATGGTGTTTGTTTACATTTGGGAAACTCGGGGGGGAAATGTGTTTAGAAAACTGGAAAAAAAGTGTTTGAAAGTGAGATCATTGCAACTCAGCTGACTGGAACGAGCATTGCTAGTCAGCTGATTATCAATTGCAGCTGGGCTCGTTGCAGTTGAGTGTGAGCTGCAAACTGAAGGCTCATAGGTGTGTTAATCAGCTTATTAGTTGTAGGGTGGTGGGAGACTAGTAAGAATTACTTTAAAACTGGTGTGCTTCTGACCTACTTGAGCTAACACTGTGCAAATGTGGCATTTGGGAAACTGGAGAGGCAGCCGGTAAGCATTGTTTTGTTCTGCTTTACTTAATGTTGAAATTGTTTGGTTGGTATTTGCTTTGACAATGCGTGGCCGTGCAACAGTGTTGGGTGTTGGGCTTTCTATTTGAATACACGCAGTGTAGTGTTTGTACTCCATTGTTGGAGTCTTATTGTTTGTGTGGTTAAGTATAAACCTGGGCACAGATTCCTTCATTGCAATATTTATCTGCATTATATGGTATTGGTAGTTGCAGTGGATTTGTGGGCTACATAAAGCAGCTGTGAATGGCCAAATTGAGCGTACTGCTATGGCTTGTGTGGTTGTATTGGTTCTTCTGATAGTTTATTTCCTTGTAATTTTAGTGTATACGAAGTAGTTAAAGCTTATTTTTCTACAGTTATATTTAAGTGTTATCTGGTTTGTAGTTTAAAATATTTATTCTCATATGTCTATTTTGCATAAGTATTTAAGGCATATTTACATAGTGCACTTCTACATGCATATTTTGCACAGAAGCATTGCATTTTTGC
The DNA here is from genome assembly GCF_027579695.1 of Neoarius graeffei. Classification (NCBI taxonomy): domain Eukaryota; kingdom Metazoa; phylum Chordata; class Actinopteri; order Siluriformes; family Ariidae; genus Neoarius; species Neoarius graeffei. Next base: position 27,793,026 of record NC_083582.1, on the reverse strand, counting down.
ATTTTAACTGTTTTTTTTTCTATTTTTATATTTTCAAAGGTTTTTCACCTAAAGAGAGAACTAAAGACAAAGCTAAAGGAAAAGTGCTAAAAGCTAAAGAGAACTAAAGGCTAAAGAGAGAATTAAAGACCTAAAGAGCTAAAGACCTGTTAACTGTTTCTACCATCTACCTTCCATTGTAATTTTATGGATGTGCCTTGAACTCTTAATAAAAAGAGAAAAAAAAAAAGGGGAAAGAGGAAATGGAAACAGTTGTCTTGTCGAATCCTTTGAGTGAAGTCCAGTTACCCTAAATCTCCACCAGATGCCACAATCCTTTATTCAAGTTGGGGAAATTGCACAGAAATAACCAAACAAAACTGACACAACTTGACACTTTCAGTAACAGAATTTAAGCCTATATAAAACACTGACTCGCACATGCTGCTTCTCTTGAACATGTACACGGAAGTAAGGCGGAAGGTAGTTTGTCGACGTCACCTCAAGACGACGCCAATGATTGGTCAAATTTGTGGGAAAGTTGCGGTGATTGGATATAATTGCAACACTGCCCTGAATTCGCAGGGATTGGTTGAATTTGCATTGATGTTGCAAATCACAACATCGCGAAATCCTGGAGGGTCTGTCTATTAAAAAAAGACATGAAACAAGTCCAGCAGGAGAGGTATGCACACTTATATTGCACATTGTCCAGTATTGCTTTTTGTCAGGCTAGGTTACTGCTCCTTCCCGTCTTCCTGTTAACACCCTGTGAAGTAGCTGAGCCGTCCAGCTCAGCCTTCACTGCAGGGTGGTCACCAAACTGAAGAAAAGGAAGCACAACAGGAACGTACGGTGCAAATGCGGAGGGGCAGATTTATTTGCAGTACTCTACAGTGCAATAACAAAAACTTTTCAAAAATAAACAAAAAAGAAAAAAAAATCAACACAATGGTTGTCAAATAAAACTACCTATAAATCTACAATAAGCACAAAAAACCAGCTTTCAACAGACAGTCTCCAACACCAGTCTTTCTCCTAAGCTCCCACACCCAGACTGAGAAAACTGCTGTTTTTATACACTGCCTAATTAAAAAATTACCTAATTAACTGAATAAGTGGTTGAAACCATTCTAACAAAACAAAAAGGTGAGACAACAAAATTATACTACTCTAAATCCCTGTTAAAATACATGCATGTACATTCTACATTACTATTAAGGAAAATATATTCTCGGTATAAAACATACATCACATCAAATCATCATTACTGCATCCTAAATGCACATTTAACCCATAATCATTTTACTTTCATCCCTACGGTCATAAATGTCTCTGATTGGCTATTTGGGAAATAAAACATCCCAGTTCCCACAGCTCGTGTTTTCCAGGGGAAAGAAAGTTTGTGCACCAGGAAGTGTGAGTGTTTGTGTATGCAATGTGTTAAACGGAATGGAATGGGAGTATGGAGCAATCTCGGCGGGTACCTCACCGAGCGCTGTGCTGATTAGTCCATTGGGTGAGTACTGAAAGTTCTTGAAATGTTTAGTGCTGCAAAGAACTCCAAACGCGGTTGCCGGCTCCGCGATTGAGAGTCCAATATTTGTGTGTGCGTGTGTGAGTGTGCAGGTGTCCGGGTTAGTGCCTGCCAGATAGCATTAGCAGACTAAATTGTAGCGCAAAGGTCTGACACGTTTGTGGAAAGGCAGGGCTGCCTTTTCACACACCCCCAGAGAGGAGTTGTACAGTCTGATGGCGTGAGGGACAAAGGAGTTTTTAAGTCTGTTAGTCCTGCACTTGGGAAGGAGCATTCTGTCACTGAACAGGCTCCTCTGGTTGCTGATGACTGTGTGCAGAGGGTGACTGGCATCGTCCATGATGTTCAGTAGTTTATCCATAGTCCTCTGCCACAGTCACCAGTGTGTCCAGCTTCAGGCCGACCACAGAGCCGGCCTGCCTGATCAGTTTGTCCAGCCTGGATGTGTCCTCCTTGGATGTGCTGCCCCCCCACAGCACACCACGGTGTAGAACAGGACACTGGTGACCACTGACTGATAGAAGATCCACAGAAGTTTCCTGCAGATGTTAAAAGGACCGCAGCCTCCTCAGGAAGTAGAGCCTGCTCTGTAACTTCCTGTACAGGTGGTTGGTGTTGCAAGTCCAGTCCAGCCACAGCCTGAGGTACTTGTAGGAATCCACAGCCTCCACCTCAACTCCCTCGATCAGAACTGGTTGTGACCTTGGTCTGGACCTCCCAAAGTCAATGACCAGCTTGGTCTTTGAGGTGTTGAGCGGCAGATGGTTCCTGTTGCACCAAACAGCAAAGTCCCTCACCAGGCTCCTTTCCTCCTCCTCTCTGGCATCCCTGATACACCCCACTATGGCTGTGTCATCTGCAAACTTCTGAATGTGACACAGCTCTGAGTTGTAGCAGAAGGCCGCGGTGTACAGGGTGAAGAGAAAAGGGGCCAGCACCATGCCCTGGGATGCACCATGCCCTGGGATGCTCCAGTGCTGCTAATCAGTGTCAGATGTGATGTCCTTCAGCCTGACATACTGCAGCCTGTTGGTGAGGTAGCTGGAGATCCAGGTGACCAGGCAGGGGTCCACTCGTATCCTGTTCAGTTTGTCCTGAAGCATAAGGGGCTGGATGGTGTTGAAGGCACTTGAGAAGTCCAAGAAGAGGATCCTCACTGTGCCATTTCTCTTATCCAGATGCAAGTGGGCTTGGTGTAGCAAGTAGAAGATGGCATCTTCCACACCAACACCTGCCCGGTACGCAAACTGCAGACAGTCCTGGGTGTGTTGCACCGGAGGTCTGAGGAGGCTGAGGAAGAGCTGCTCCAACGTCTTCATCAGATGTGAAGCGAGTGCCACCGGTCGGAAGTCGTTCAGCTCTCTGGGCCGGTTCTTCTTGGGAATGGAATGATGCATGATGTCTTCCAGAGGGTGGGCACTCTCCCCAGCTGCAGGCTGAAGTTGAAGACGCGTTTGAGTGGTTCACCCAGTTCAGCAGCACAGGTCTTCAGTAGTTGAGGACACACCTTGTCCGGGCCTGCTGCTTTCCTGGGGTGAAGCTTCCTCAGCTGACCTCTGACCTGGTCTGTAGTGATGCATGGAGGAGTCTGTGTTGAGGTGGGGGAGGAGGGGGCTGCTGCAATGACTGGGGGGAGGTGTTGAGGGAAGAATAAGGCTACATCCACATGGCAACGAGATTTTATTTAAAAAAATATTGCGTCCACATCGGCAATGGATCAGTAAAATATCAGGTACATATGGCAACGCAACGCTTGCTGAAAACGATGCAATACACATGCCACACCTCTACATGCACTGTAAGATGGTCCCATCGGAGACACCAGAACAATAGAAGAAGTAGAATGCATGCGCATAAACCCCTTCTACCCGGCGTGAAGCACTCTCAGGAACAAACGCACAAGAAGATGGCTGAGACTATGCGAGGAAATTGTGCCTTCTGTGTGTACAAATTAGTTTTATTAGTGTGCATAGTTTTATATAACTTTAATTTTCTTATTGTGTGAACATTTTGAAGAGCATTTTTATATAATGTATATAACTTTTTTATATTGTGTGAACATTTTGAAAAGCAGTCTTATCCAATAAAAAATAAATTCAAGAAATGGTTCAGTTACTTGTTTATTTAAAAGAAAAGCTGTATACAAAAGTGAATGCAATGCAGTGGTTCATACAAAACAGCGAGAGTGCTGCTTGTTCTAGTCATGTGGTTGTGACGTCATCGTAAACAAATCCTTTCTACTCATCCAGACGACTTCGCAACGGCGCCGTTGCCAGATTTTTCCACTCTGGAACCCGTTCTCAAAAAATATAGTTTTGGGGTGCCCAAAACGCCGGTGCCGTGTGGATGCCAGGCCGAAACGATAAATAATTTTATCAGATTCACCTGAATCCGTTGCTGTATGGACAGCCTCTAAGAGATGGCTGCAGTGAGGGGGGGGGGGATGTGGACTGGTTGAACCAGTTGAAGAAGTCATTCAGCTCGTTCACCCTCTCCACTGTCCCCCCCCCCCCCCCTGGTCTTTGTGTTGTGGCCTGTGATGGTTTTCACACCTTCCCAGACCTCCCTCATGCTGTTCTCCTGTAGCTGTCCTTAGCTTCCCTCACGCAGCATTTCACTTCCTGCTGTGCTTTCATCGCCTCCCTATCCCTGCTCCTGAAGGTGGCCTTCTTCCTGTTGAGGCCAGCTTTGACTTTTGCTGTCTTTCTCAAACACACACAGAATTACTTTGACTTGATAAAATAAATCACCAGGTGTGCTCCTAGCTCTTATGACATGTTTTTGAAGATCAGCTCAGCTGAAAAATAAGTATTTCTTACGCCATGAGACATGAATTAGACTGCCATTCCAGCTGTGGACACAAAAGGCATAGTCTTGCAGGTTTGTATATATTTGTTAGTATCTGGTGTGGTCCATTGTCTTTGTTGTCTCATCTTTTTGATAGATTTTCAGTTCTAGACAAGGGTGGCTCAGGATCCAGATCTTCTGCTGTGGGATCTCATTGAAGATGTTGTCTACTGATCCTAATTGCGTGTGTGTGTGAGATTGCGTCTACTATAGATAGTTTTCACATGACGTCACAGAGTCGGGGATTCCCTAGTGGTGGCCATCTTGCAGGTCAAGCTTACCGTATGGGTGACTGAGCACACATTGTAACGCGCAAGTACAAAGTCTTCAAAAGAACCCAAGCAGGCTATTTAAAGCTAGCAATGGTGCACACCTGTTGTATTCACGGCTGTCGTAACAGGTCAAATGATGAAGTCAAGCAGAGCTTTTATGGAACTCCCACTGTATAGGAGCACGAAGGCGAGCAAACAAAGAAACTCAGCATACAAAGGAGAAATCTATGGCTTGCGAGAATCAACCGCAAGGATTATCAGCCTTCCAAGCACAGTAAAGTCTGCTCCGATCATTTTATAAGTGGTAAGTTGTTTAAATAAACAATCAATTGTGTTTAAGTTTGTTTTTGGAAACCAAAACATCATGTAAACAATCTCTGGAGAATGCCTAACTGGAACCGCTGAGTGTACGTTTACATTGTAATGTACACTTAATATCGCTCATTTGTCACGTTTCTATTTGAAACTTGTCACTTCACTCATGCAAGGGTCATTTTTGAAAAACATTTTAGGTCTATTCTGTATGATTTGATTTGTGTTTGGGATGCAAACAGCACGCCTTTTGGCGGATGCCGCCTGAATTGCGCAGATCCAATTTTTTTTTTTTTTTTTTTTTTGGGGGGGGGGGGGGGTCATTGGCGTCTCTGATTATAGTTTCAAAGTAAACTCTGTATTAAAATTACTAAATAAGCAAATCTGTTACAGTCCATGAAACAGGAAGTATAAGGATGAGAAAGTTTAAATCGCAAAGCTGCGCACATTTGTGCAGCCCGAGCGGTGTGCAGGACTGCGCAAATGTGCTCAGCTTTGCGATTTAAACTTTCTCATCCTTATACTTCCTGTTTCATGGACTGTAACGGATTTGCTTATTTAGTAATTTTAATACAGAATTTACTTTGAAGTTATAATCAGACACTCCAACGCCCCCCCTAAAAAAAAAAAAAATCGGATCTGCACGATTCAGCCGTGAAAAAGGCGGCATCTGACAAAAGGTGTGCTGTAGAATATATAAAGTTGTATATAGCAGACAGCCTTTAAAGTTTGATGAAGTCAGTTTCAGGCTTTGGAGCAGGCTTTAGCAGCCCTGCATAGTCACTTGAAAATGCATCTTTGTCCACTTCGTAGGGGTCAATTCCCCCAATCAAGGCCAGTTTGGCTGCATACCATTGTTGTGAGATGTCGTCTAATGTATCTATATACTTCTGTTTGCTTGATTTTGCCAACATTGATCTTTATTTTAGAAAACTGACTATATAACTTCATAAATTCGTCCGAGATAACGGAGCCGGTAATGGCGATGGTCCGTTTTGTTTGCCCCACAAGATGGCGGCTGGAGGGCGTTCCCCGGAATGCCATGACATCAGTGAAAACTATCTATATGGAATTCAAACTTGTGAGCTGACAGCAGATGACTTCCAAAATATCGAGAATGTTTGGAATGGCTTTTTGAGAAAGATGGAGCTGGGGGCTATGCTAGGAAAAATGCTCCCACACGATCCCAGCAAAGAAAAGGCGTGGATCCAACTACAAAAGTTGAAGGGGAACTTAATTGGTCCTACAAAATATCGAATGACAAACTACGCACTATTACCAACACTGGCCACATAACAGACTTTTGCCATGGGCAATACATGAAATATATGGCACATGTGTGTCGCTTGGAAAATGATGCCTTGCAAAAGCAAGTATCATTCGACAAGCAAACACCGAATAAGATCTGAGCAAATGTCGAAAAGAGACTCCGTATGGACCGCACACAAATAAGGACAATGGTGGATAAATCCGAATTCCACCGACTGTTGGACAATAGTCTTGGCCTTCAGTCGCGCCCGAGGGCCAAGAGTAGGTCAGGGGAAAACATGATGATGACTACAGTGTTCATTGAAAAGGCTGCTGGGATGCTTTTACCAGTGGACATGTTTAGCAACCTTATTTTTCAAGGTTACTGACCTGTGTTTGGAGTAGATAGTTGAATTGTGTTTGTGGACCATAAAGCATTGAGCCATCCTTGAAAAATTCATGGATGTCAATGGAGTAGAAAAAAAAAGGCATTTCATTGCATTCCTTCTGTACTAGATGTCTTCAGTTAAACACATACTCGGGCCTCCTGAACATTGCCAAGTGTTTCAGCTCAATCTTGTGTGTGTGTGACTGGATCTTTCAGAATGATTATTTTGATTCTTTGGCCTGCAGCAGCACAGTGGTGTAGTGGTTAGCACTGTTGCCTCACAGCAAGAAGGTTCTGGGTTTGATATGTAGTGAAAATTCATTATGTCTGATAATTATAACTATTCTTTTAAGTTCGTTTCTTAAGACACGTATTTTTAAGTATGTTACCTCGCTTGTTGACAGTTTCGGCGAACACTTCCGCCTTCTTCAAAACAGTCACCAGATGGTGACGTGCCTTATCAGCTGATGTTACTCTATGGAGGCGTGAACGTCCCGCCCAATTTGACAGGGACGAAGGCGTCATTCCAGCAAGCCTCTACATAAAAAATCCAATACCAACAAAAAACGCGGAAAGGACCATCGAAAGAGCGCGAATGACTCTGGTAAGAGAAAGAATTAGATGCACGACAAACAAAATCAACAATTTAAATACAGAAATAACACAAAGAACACAAGATTTCAAACTCCAGTTCAAACTCAGCAGTGACATGGAAAAAAGTATGGAAGAACATCTAAATGCAATACAAGAACAAGAATTCTCAAAAACAAAAACACACCATATTAAAAAACTAAATAGGCTTATCAAAAAGAAACAAAATAAATGCAAGGACAAACAAATAAATGAAAAATGGATATGCAACCTGTCTAAATACACACTAACAACAGCAGAACGCACTATACTCTCACGGGGACTAAACTATGCCATCACATCAAATAAAATCCCAAATGAAGAATTCATACTGGCTACGGAACTAGCATGCAACATGTTACAGGACCAAGGACGGAAAGCCGCATTAAGAAACGAAATAGCAGGCATCCTCACCTCAGCTAAACCGCCACCCAGAAACACAACTAAACAGGAAATGGAAGCCATCAGAACACTCGCAAAGAACAAGAAAATAACAATACTACCGGCTGATAAAGGGAGGACCACGGTTATCATGGACACTAATCAATATGAAAAACAAATGAATGAAATGCTCACGGACCCAAACACATATGAAATACTCAAAAAAGACCCGACGGAGGAAAAGAAAAAAAGACTAAAACTATTACTCAAACCGTTAATGGATGACAACAAAATTGATAAACAAACATATAACCACCTCATCCCCACAGCAGACATCACCCCCCGGATATACGGCACACCAAAAATTCATAAACCCGGAGCACCACTAAGACCCATAGTAGACAGTATAGGATCAGTTACTTACAACCTTTCCAAGACACTGGCAGACATAATTAAACCACTCCTCGGACTCACGGAATACCACTGCAAAAACTCAAAACAACTGGCGAAAGAACTAAAGGAAATCAAGATAAAAAAGGATGAAATCTTTGTATCACATGATGTCATATCCCTCTTTACAAAAACACCGGTCACAAACACTCTTAACATAGTAGAAAACCGGTTAAAAGCAGACAGAACCCTGAAAAAACGTACAAAACTTACAGCACAGGACATAACAAAACTATTACATTTCATTTCCACGTCCACATATTTCCAATTCAGAGGTACAATCTACAGACAAAAAGAGGGATTTGCAATGGGGGACCCGCTATCTGCCACTCTATGCAACTTTTTTATGGAGGATCTGGAAACCCGAGCCATAGAGACAGCACCGGATGACTGCAAACCTATCTTCTGGAAAAGATACGTTGATGACATTCTTGAAATAACCAAAACAGGTCACACACAACAATTCACGGATCATCTAAACTCCATAGACAAGACAGGCAACATCAAATTCACACACGAAGAGGAAACGGACAAGACAATAGCATTTCTGGACTTAAAAATACACCACACAGAAGAAGGGAACATCAGAATTACAACATACAGAAAACCTACACATACCGACCAATATCTTCTCTGGACATCTGAACATCCCATCGCACACAAAATGTCAGTAATCAGAACACTATACGACCGAGCACAGAGCATCACGGAGGAGAAAGACAGACAGGAGGAGGAACAACACATCCAACAGGCATTAAAAAACTGCCAATATCCACCGTGGGCAATTCGAAAAGGAAAATCACAGACACAAAAAAAGGAAAGAAACAAACAAACAAGAAAAAACACAGAAAAAACTAACCGGGGCTTTGTCACATTACCATATATAAAAGGAGTTACAGAATGCATCCAACGATCCATGAGGAAATACCACATCAACACCCCGGTCAAACCATACAAGAACCTCCGACAGCTGCTAGTTCACCCCAAAGATAAAATACAACTGGACAATAAATGCAATGTCATATATGAAATCCCTTGCCGTTCATGCAATAAAGTCTATATTGGTGAAACGGGCAGATGCTTCCACACTCACAGGAAAGAACACCAATTAGAATGTGAAAAAGAAACAACAAAAAGACTCACAAGATCCGAAAAAGAAAAAGCAAACCAAGAAAACTTAAAATCAGCCATTTCAGACCACTGCAAACGACAAAATCATATTATGAATTGGGAAGAGGCCAGAGTCATTCGCGCTGAAGAGAATAGATATCAGCGTTGGATTTTGGAGGCAGTGGAGATACGAAAGCGGGCGCAGAGGACGATGAACCGGGATGAGGGAGCGTACGCGCTGTCACACACCTGGAGCGCAGTCCTGGGCCAGCTACCTGACAGCAGGAGGCGTGGACTACCTGTCAAATTGGGCGGGATGTTCACGCCTCCATAGAGTAACATCAGCTGATAAGGCACGTCACCACTCGACATCTGGTGACTGTTTTGAAGAAGGCGGAAGTGTTCGCCGAAACTGTCAACAAACGAGGTAACATACTTAAAAATACGTGTCTTAAGAAACGAACTTAAAAGAATAGTTCTGGGTTTGAGCCCAGTGGCTGATGGGGGGCCTTTCTGTGTGGAGTTTGCATGTTCTCCCCATGTCTGTGTAGATTTCTTCCAGATGCTCTGGTTTCCCCCACAGTTCAAAGACGTGGTTCGGTTAACCTGGGGCGGCCTTGGGCCGAAGTGCCCTTGAGCAAGGCACTTAACCCCCAACAGCTCCCCATGCACTGTGACATGGCTGCCCATTGCTCTGTGTGTGTGTGTGTGTGTGCTCATTGCTCACTTGTGTGCATGTGTGTTCACTGCTTCAGATGGGTTAAATGCAGAGGATGAATTTCACTGTGCTTGAGTGTGCATGTGACACAACTTTCTGCTTCTAATCATGATGCATGTGATTTCAAGATGTACGTGATCTTTTCCTCTTATCACATAGTCTAAGAAGCACCACAGGCCTTGAGTGGAGGTAGTACCAGGACATCTTAGACCTGTTCCTATGTGATGTTAGGATGTTAGTGATTGTCACTCTGTGCACTAATCGGTAATTAGTAGGAGGTGACTGTTGGAATTTGATAAACCAGGGCTTGAAATTCACGGTGGTCCGGTCGCCCGAGGCGACTTAATTTGTCATTTGGCGGGTAATTCCTGTCACTAGGCAGCCTGGCTGGCTAGTTGAAAATAAAAAAATATATATTGTGGCACTTCACGGAATCCAGGGACACATGTCGACCGAAACGAATCCGAGATGATCGCAAAAGAAGCATTTTTTTTTCAAAATTTGTGATTTTCGTTTTTTTTCTATAATGTGCAAGTTGAGATCTTGAATGCAATCAGTATTCCAGATAATAGATTTTGTTGGAAAAGCATACTTTTTTTTGTTGTTGTTGTTGCAAATTGTCTCGTTTTTGTCAGGACTGTAGCCTGCTGGGGGGTGTGGGTAAATTACCATAAGGGCCATTCACATGATGATTTAAGTCTTTTTTTTTTTTTCGCCAATCAGCTGTATGATACGAGCTGAGCTCGTGGCTACTTAAGCTGCATACAGGCATGTAATTTCACTATGGAATGAGCAAGCTAAACAGAGCGCAGAGGAGCTGAAACACCGCGAAGCAAACAGACGCACGGTAGTTACATCGGAGATGACCATTTCTAGCAAAAAAAAACGCAACCAAAAGGAAGTGTTCTAGGACTACATATTCCATCGGAGGCATTGATGTGTGCAAGGCGACGTTTCTCTTTCTGATGGGGTAAGTTTATTAATCTAAGGTTGTGCGGTTATTTTTGAATGTAATGGAGTGTGTTGTGGTTTGGTTACATGAAACTAGCATTGTGTTAGTTGTGTTATCATCGTGCTATCTTTCTTACAGTGTGAGTAATTTGTCAACCACAAAACATTAAAGTATACTTTAGGACTTATTTTTGTACTTCATAATTGTTTTGGGCATACTTTGCATGGAAGGAAAATTGACGTGGTGATCTTTGTTTACATGAAAGTAGCATCGTGCAAGCTAGTAGGGGGTAGGGCTTTCCTTAATGTCATGCAAATGAGCACCATTATGTGCCCTCCCTGCACCCAGAGTAACTGAGAAAGAAAACTTTGAGGGCGATTTGATCCCTTTCCTGTTTTAAGAGGTATGCACTTTCAAAAGGCCACAAATTCTTCAAATATTTGTCAGATCTCCACATGGAAGGCATCATTGGAAAGCTTGGAAACTGTACTTTCTGAATCTGTCAATAACTCAATGCCCCTGGGCAGACATGTGTCCCTGGATTCTGTGATCTGACACGTATATGAAGCAAAGATTCAGACTAGGGCTGTGCGATATATCGAATATACTTGATATATCTCTGAAAATTCTGTGAGAGATGCATAAAATTATTAGATTGTAACTATCGAGTATTTTATGGTCATCTGCCGACTTGCATTGGTTTCGTGTTTGTTGCGTTTGTTTAAAACCTTTTCCGGTGGTTTTCTCCCTGTCCCTCAGGCAGTAACGGGAGAGGCTCACGAACCAATCCCGGGCGACATCTCTGTGCTGAAGGGAACTTGCAGGAAGATTTTCTAGTTTTGGTTTACAGCGCTGACTCAGTTCGTGCAATCGCTGGTGTTACATAGGCTACCGTGTAAGCTCTGTCAATTTCAGCGACAAATTAAAAACGGAAATGGACAAATTGGTTCCTAAAAGAACTAGTAAGGGGTCAGTCATCTGGCATTTTTTTGGATATCGTGAGGAGGACGTGGAACAGCAAATGCCAATTTGTAAAGTGTGCAAAAAAAAACAACCTGTCATCACGAAAGGCAGCAGCACTACAAAGCATGTTGGACATATTTTGGGTGCTATAGTCATGATAGTAAGCATATTTGTTTTCAATACTCGTACACCAAGTTGCCAAGTTTTCCAGTATATTATTATTTGTTGATATTATGGTGCTCTGTGCTGTTCTCGTTTATGTATTTAACAACAGTATCAAAATACTCGGGTCTTGAAATAAATACACATTAGTCATGAACAATGGTAACTACTCTCTTTTGTGTTATTTTTGACAGAAGTAAAATTCATACATGAACAAATTTTGGCGAGTTGATTTTCTGGTTGGCTAGTTACTTTGGAAGGTAACTAGTCTGGCTAGCTGGTGAAAAAATATATGAATTTCGAGCCCTGCAAACCAATGCTCTCTTTCCCATTCAATCTTTTCTACAGGGGTGATATCTTGTAAGTGTAGCTTGTACATCCCTGAGAGGAATCATCTTATTTGTTTTTGATATCTTATGGAGAGAGTTGTTGAGTTGGTCATGGCAGGTGTTCATCAAAATTCAGGGTTGAAACCTAGGTGTTGGTTATGGTGGAATGTTGGTGTTTCATAACTTTCAAGACAGTATTAAGAAATGCTTATTGACACTTATGCTGTGTTAGCGCTTGAATAATCATACTATTACAAAAACAACACCATGAGGATATGGTTTGTGTGTTACTTTTACCTATCAAAGCTATAGCCCAATGAGAGGTGCACTTAATATTTAGACTTAGACAACCTTTATTGTGTCATTCAGTATGCAACAAGTGTACACCAAACAAAATTTCATTGCAATTTGTCTCAGCACAGAAATAAATATGAAGTGTATTAAATTACGCAGCAGCAAAAATATAAAGTGCAATAGTAAAAAGTGACCTGTGGAATTAGGAATGTTTAAGTTATAAATAGAAGTTTAGAATTTGGGTTTGCAGTTCAGCAGTCTGGTGACCTGGGGGAAAAAGCTGTTACAGAACCTGGTGGTCCTGCACTTAATGCTGCATAACCTCTTTCCAGAGGCCAGAAGAAGCTAGAACACAGATGGGTAAGCTCGAGCTCTCATGTGGATACAAAACAACAAAAACAACACTTGTTAAACCGGTTCCTGCTGTGACGTCATGTACTCAGGGCTGGCTGGCTCAGCGGGGCGGCTTGAATGCCAACTTTGCGGTCGATTTTAACGCTTACAAATATATTTTTTTATTCCCATTTATGCAGCATACAAGAGTCAAGGATGGTGATACTATCCACTCAGAACCTCTTTCCAGAGGGGAGAACAGTCTTTCGTTGAAATCCCCCACCACCACATACAATGCTTCTGGATGTTTGTTTTGAAGTGCACCAACACTGTCGTGCAGCTCCTGCAGAGTGTCTTTAGCGGTAGCTCACGGAGGGATGCAAGCAGCCACTACGAACACTGCTGTGAATTCCCGCGGCAGATAGTGAGGACGGCATTTCACTATTAAATGTTCCACAGCCTCAGAGCACTGTCTGCCCACCACAGAACAGTTTGTGCACCAACCTTTGTTGACGTAGATGCAGAGTCCCCCTCCTCTCGTTTTGCCGGAGAGCCGCCGGTCCCTGTCCGAGCGGAATAGTAGCTGCCCGTTAAGCTTGAAGACGGAGTCCGGCATTTTATTAAGCCATGTCTCCATCAGGACAAAGACTCTGCAGCTCCCGTTGGCACAGTCTCAGTTGTAGCAGATCCATTTTATTACCCAAAGCCCGGACTTTGGAATAGCTGGCCTGCTTGCACTAGCTCTTAGCCTGGTTAGCAGGCCGGCCTACTTGCCCCTCTTCTGCTTCTACACACACCACCTCCCCTTGACTCTGAGCCAGCTCTGCTGGCCTTTACCTGCTGTTGTTTGTAAAATCTGAAGCCTACTGAGCATTGCTTTGAGCTCCGGAGAAAAAGGAGCATGGAGACCGCTGTTTAGCTCCTGTAGATTTGCCAAGCTGTATTTAATTGCTGTTTTAGTGGTAGTAGTAGTGCTAACTTTAACGCTACCACTGAGAGCTAGAGAAGCCGCTGCATTGCCACGTGCCGCCATCAGTAAAACTGTACCCACCTGAGGGCTACTGTATTCTAGGGGATGGTGGATATCCCTGCATGTCACAGCCAATTGCACTCATCACACCTTACAGGGGGCCAGTGAGAAGTGTAGCTTCAGCCAGGTTCAATAGGCACCGTGCAAAGGCCCGTTCTGTCATCGAGAGGGCATTTGGCATTATGAAAATGAGGTAGTGCTCAATATTTTTCAAGGCTCTGGAAGTGCACCCTGTTTTTGCTGTGGAAGTTGTGGCTTGTTGTGTAACTTTGGAGAACCTCTGCCTAATAAAATTTAAAAAATGGCGACATACTTGAGCCCGTGGAAGAGGCACTGGGGCTAGATGATGGAAATGATCAGCATCAACCAGACTTGCAGTGTGGGCAACAGCCGCGTGGGTGCATTGCTGCTGCTCTTTCCGCACCCAACAGCACTCCTCCAACTCTTCAGGACCACAATTATTAATGGGACACATTAAAGCCAAAAACTCATTAATAAATTGTATTTATTTTATTTGATGGTTTATTTGTCAGGAACAATGCAGTGCACATTATTACAAATAAAGTCATGGCAAACCATGTCACAACCTGTATATGTGGTACATAAAAGGTTCCTAGCCAGAAGGCTAATTTGCAACCCCAGTCCCTGGTCAGGCTACTTATTATAAACAAGTGACATAAAACACTACATAAAACATAAAAACATACAATTGCATGTGACCTTGAGACATGCTTCACATAGCATTAAAATGTACAATGTGCAAAGAACATACAACACGCGTCTGTGAGTGGACTATATATTTGTGTGTGTGTGTGTGTGTGCACCTATTGCTTGTTATCATGATTACATTTTTGGTTTTCTTTAAGCCAGTGTTTCACTTTTCTATTAAATGTTTTCAGCTCAAAATGTGTTTTTATTTCAATTGGTAAGTCATTCCACAGTTGAGTCCCAATTACTGAGAAACATGACTGTCCAAAAGCGGTTTTGCACCCCTCTGCAATGCAATTGCCACTCACTGCCCCCCTAGTGGCCACCCTCCTTGCGCTTGTTTTTGTTTCAAAAGGACAGAGTACAGCAGGAGCTAGATTTACACATTTAAAAATCAGTTTAAGAAAAGAGAACTTAACAAAACTGTCAAAACTTAAGAGCTTGTATTTCTGTAATATCAAGCAGTGGTGCCACCTTGTTGGTTTCTGGTCCAATATCTTCAATGCCTGTTTATACAATGACAAAACGGGTTTGGTCACTGTCTGGGAGGCTTGGCTCCATACAGTGGTACAATAGGATAAGTGGGAAAGTATCATGGCATGGAAGAACAGTAAGGCTGCCTTAACAGGTATATGGGGTGGGCGATATGGCAAAAATGTCAAATCACGATTTTTTAACATAAAATCTCGATTTCGATTTTTTTATCACAATCTTCCATCGAAAAACAACAAAAACAGGCATTTTGGGGCTACAAACCTTTCTGAACAGATTTTAATGAATAGTAGCAATTTTGCATGTGCAAACATTGTAAACACACTAACACTGATAGTGCACTATTGGTTGTGAAGACAACAACACTAAACATCACTCTGATAAAGTAAACATCACTCTGATAAAGTAAACATCACTCTGATAAAGTGCATTCTTAGAATATAAAAAAAGAAAGTAAAATATGAAATGTTGAATAACACACAGTCTTCGGTTATTTTAAAATGATTTAAGTATCAAAACACCAAATAGCTTTTTGAAAATGGTCCAGAGCAAACTGAGGTAACTGTGGGCCTGTGTTACTGCAACAATTTTTAACAATGAAATATCAAACTGCTCCTTTTAAAAGGAGACATTGACAGTTCCCCATCACAGATTTTTAGCCAGAAAAACCAATTTGTCCACCTTATCTGGCTTGAGAGTAGCCCTTTGGCAAGTTACTATGTTGCCACCTGTGCTGAAAACTCGTTCTGAGGGAGCACTTGTTGCTGGAAAAGAATCATGTCTTTAGCGAGATAATAAGTAACAGCATCCGTTACCTCTCTCCACCGCTTACTGGACTTCTCATACGGGGTGCCTCTTTCAAATGCCTGGGCTACTGTTGTTTGCTTCTGCTTTGCTCCTGAGGCCGCTGGTGGTTGTGATGTGGCTGCCCCCGCTGCCCGTATGGTTTCGCTTTCGGCATACTCCTTGGGATGCCTTCGTCTCAAGTGGTTGAACAAGTTTGTAGTATTGCCATCCGATGCTTTCACAGGTTCTGTGCACACTTTGCATATTGCTGATGTTTGGGCTTCGTCAGTAGGAGAAAAGCCAAACCAATTCCAGATAACGGAGGTGCATTTTGTCTCCTCAGCTTGGCTGTCAGCCATGGCTCTCCACGCTGCTTTTTCCACACATAACATGGAGGCGTGTAAGAAAGTGTGTCACTACCCACGTTTCGCTATGATTGGTCGGTCAGGTTAAGGATGTCTTATGTCTGCCGCGTCGGCGGGAACCAGCAGAGAACGTCAAGTTATTGTACCCAAAGGGAAAAAGTTATTGCGCTCATTGACCAAGGCGATCTATACGATTTCTCCACTTTGGCAGATTGTCTGCGATCTTCTACTCATTCTTATTCTTAACGATTTTATATCGTCAGATCGCACACCCCTACAGGTATATGATGCCTTATCATTTTAAAACAATTCAAGTTTATTCGGAGAGTCGTAGTAAGTTTCTTAATATGTTTATTAAACTTAAGTTGAGAGTCTAAAATAATACCTAAAAATTTAAATTCCTTTACTTCCTCTATAACGTCTTGGTCTATTTTAATTGAGCAACTGGCTTTCTTTCTTATAGAGAAGCACATAAATACAGTCTTTTTGACATTAAGGGTGAGGTGGTTGTCTTTGAGCCACTGGGATACATCTTCCATCTCCTTAGTCAGAATCTTTGCTGCTGCGCTTGATGTTCTAGCTGGCGCATAAATTACTGTATCATCAGCATACATTTGACAGTTAGCTGACTGACAGCATGTTGGTATGTCATTTATGTACAAACTAAAGAGCAGTGGCCCCAAAATTGAGCCCTGCGGGATGCCCATTGTTGACTGTAATTCACACAAGTTTTTCAGTGCAAGTTTTGTATAATATAAATAGCTTCTAACAGTAAAACCTTTGATCCCTAGGATAAATTCTTAATGTTAAACCCATTTGAAAGTTAAAGAAATGTTAATGTGTTAGAATTTACTTTGTATTTGAGTTATCAGTCAGTATTCATCAGTTTGGAAAACAGTTTAATTAGCAACACCATTTTAAATTTTCCTTTACATTTTTTCAACAATCTTTTCCAATAAATTCAAAAGCCTCTCCTCCCTGGCCTCCTCTTTCCTAGCCCTCTCCTCTGCCCTCTCCTCCTCTCTCTCCAGCAGCTCTAATATGGGGTCACACCATTGCCATTTTGATGGACCTGGCTCTGATGGCACGGAATCGGGGAGGCTGATGCCGAGATGGAAAGGTTCTCTCCCCAGGCTGAGGCAATGAGGCCTGAGCCTGATAGATGGCCTGCCCCCTATTGCCTCATCCATGAGGGAGAACCACTTCCATGTCGCAGTAGCGGGCGCCCCTGATTCAGTGCCCCTCCCTGTTGGTGGCTTTCTGAGCTCCTGCACACGCTGCAAGTTATGAAATATTTCTTGTGCCCAATTCATGTAGTACACTTTTCAAAACACTAAATACAGCAAAGGAATTAACTGATCTATGCTTTCATTATATAGAATTATTGTTAGCCCTGTGATGACCTGGCGACTTGTCCAGGGTGTACCCCGCCTTTCGCCCGTAGTCAGCTGGGATAGGCTCCAGCTTGCCTGCGACCCTGTAGAACAGGATAAAGCAGCTAGAGATAATGAGATGAGAATTATTGTTAAATATAACGAATACAAACTTTTTTTTTTTTTAATTCTCCCACTTCTTGGCTGCTCGGGCAGGACTCACCACCCCAGCCAAGCCCATCTCTTTCAGTACAGCTCTACAACAATATAAAACATAAGTGTATTGAAAAATAAGAAATGAATCTATCAGTATCATTAACAACATTGATGTACAGCAATTTAATCAAAGGATTACAAGTAATTTTACTTTTATTATGAATACACATTAAAATAAGATACTCATTCAAAATAATTTTTCATAACTCACTCCCTATCCAGCTGCAGAGGCAAACCTTTTCCCTGAGAAGAGGTGGTCCTGCTCTCTCCTCAGGCAAATAAACTTCGCCACATCGTTGTCGGTCCCTGAAGAGATTAAATTAATTGACGACTAATATTTCTGTAGTGCTTATGTGACACGCCAATGTAGTTTCATTACTTACAATTTTAAAAAAAATTAAAGCCCACATAGTTTTAGCTTAACTTGCCAATGAAAATTACTGTACAAGGGAAAGTGAGCTGGATTGCTAGCATGGATGTAATACAGTCATGATCACTAGCCGTGCTTTCTGCTATAATGGCGTAATGTTTACTACATTAAAAACAGCTAAAAGTCAAACAGAAATAAATTTACTTACATTTATACATATTCTCTCGTTGCTGCGCTGGTTGTGCCTCTCCGTCATCTGCCTTTTTTTTTTTTCTCTCCTCCTCAACTCGACTGTAATGCATGATGGGATATATTGCTTTGGTAAGTGACCATCTGTTGTACACTACTTTTCGTGATGCATTGTGGGATACTTTTGAGTGCACAATATAGGGTGCAAATAATCCTCATTAAGGTTTCGGACAGCACTACAAAATAGTGCCCTATATAGTGAGTAAGGAGTGATTTCGGACACAAGGAATATGAATAAAAACACTACAAAAATCTTTTTGGCATTAATTTGATCCCATAGGAATGAGAGCATTTCTTCCCCCCTCAGTGTGCATGGTTAATCTGACCTGTTCTGCATTGTCTGATCTTAAACCATAGAGTTATAATAAAAACAGTCTCTGACCTGGGGGCTTGGTCAATAATTGACAGTTTTAATGAGCTCCGTACTACCAGCTCCATAACCGGTTAAAAAGCCCAGTTTCAATGGCAGATGATAAATTTTTCAGAGGTGCGAGGCTGGTGTCGCGTGAAACTGAAAGAAAAGCCTCTTTTTTTAACGGTTATAAGGCGGCACGAGAGAGTCGTTGCGATCCGCAGCTGCCGGTCCTTTGACAAGTGCAGATGATTTCTACTGTAGGAAAGGTGCAGGCTCTTCACCAAAGTACGCAATCACGTGATCAACGCGCGCTTCTTTGGGTGCAGGGTGGATTGATGTCAGACAACAGCCACGCATGAAGATAAAAAGGTGATGTGCTGCCTTGGAAAGTAAGCCATTTTAAATGACCGAGCAAGAAAACTATTCACACAAATAATATTCACTAAAAGGTCAGGGGCTTACCCCCCACCCCCTTCGAGTGACGCCACTGGATGGAATGGTGGAACTTTCTGGATCTTCGAGAGTATTCTGTCACCATGACAGCAGAACAATAGAAAGAACGGGATGCTGTAAGAAGGGCAATAACACAAAGGCAGAGTTTCAGTGTTTACTTGAACTTTCTAATGACCCGGCTGTTTAACAGAGTTCAGTGCTTCAGGGTAATTTTTAATGAGTTTATCTCGCTCTTCTTCAGATCTGCCAATGTGCCCCCTGCTGTATGCTGATGGAGCTGCAGCCATGGCCGCAGGAGTTTATTATTATATGAGAGGCGATGAGGAGAGAACAGTGGAGCCCGTGGACACAACTCTCACCCAAGGTACACCACCATCTCTCTCTCTCTCTCTCTCTCTCTCTGGTGTGTGGATGGTGAGAGCAACAAGTTTAATTTATATCGTGCCTTTCACCAACCCAAAGATGTTTTACAAAGTAATGGCACTACAGAAAGAGAAGCAAATCAACCAAAAAAGAAAACATGACAGATAGGAGACAGAAAACAGAATGACGATTTACATGAGCATAAAGATAACAGACAAGCTCAAGACATACTAAGCTGTAAGCACTTGCATTGCTCCGGAGTGAACCGGGGGAGGAACAAGAAGACGACGACAAGCTGAACCATCATAAAAGCGTACTTAAAACTGAATACACCGAAGAGTTGTACACAGTGAGACTCTCAGAGGAGGAGGATAAGTCAAACACTGAGGAAAGAGAGGAGGCAGAGAGGGCAGATGAGAAAGTACACAGATCAGCAGATTTGAGACTTTGATAGGTGATTTTAGTTTTATCTTGTCTATGTATGGTGACTGTTCAGGAAAACAGATTTGAACGAGATTGTGATCAGAGAGACTAGACAAAGAGACAGAGACATCAAGCCCAGAGGTACATACTAAATCAAGAGTGAGGAAGTCAACATGCTGGCTAATGTTAAAGAATTCCAAAATTAATTTAAATTCCCATGCAGTAACAGTAAATATCAGCATGGATACTGAAATCACCTAATAAGAGTATGGGGTGGGTTTCCTGATAATGTTGCCCTTTAGAGCTAAAGACCGAGTTGACTCTCTCAAGCAATGAACATTGTCTCTGTACATGGTTTCCCCGAATTTACTTGTAAGAAGGAGTCCAAAGAGCAACAGGATGAAGAGCGTCTTTGCAGTGCGCGTCCCCGATATAGGTATTAGTAGTTGCAAAAGGCAATCGTACTGTCATTGTTGAAGGTATTCATAGTTGCTAAAGCCAGTCAATAAGATCACATGGCATTCGTTTATCTAAGGTTGAATGTAATGAATCAGAGATTATGAGGAAAGGTGGGTGTGACATGAGTAAGGGAAAATGTTTGTAAGTTTACTGTGGGGGTGTGTTGTTAGTTTTACCTAGATTCCAGAGAATCATATCTTTTCATTACAAACTCACAAGGAACAGTTGCGTTATAGTAGATTAGATTACATAGAACTTTATTGATCCCTTTGGGAGGGTTCCCTCATGGAAATTAAAATTCCAGAAGCATCATTACAGGATAAACAGAGAATAGAAAAAAAGAGAGAACTCCTAGATAAATTCAGTATTTATATATACAAATCTATTCAGTCCCCCCAGGATTTCGCGGGCCTTTTTTGTGATTGTTGCGGGCTAAAATGTCTGATGCTGCGGGGGGTTTTCCCAAAAATTGCAATGAATGTTGCGATTACATTGTGAGAGGAAGTGAAAGTTGCGAGAAATTGTTGCGATTTTCTCTTTTTGTGATTAAAATTGAGTGATATGTTAAATATTAAGTTATTACTGAAAAACTATTGATTAAAAAAAACAAAGACACTGAGAAATGGTCCTATAAACAACTTTACCAATATAAAATATTACCAGGACTACAAAAATGCAGAAAAATAGGCTTTACTTATCCAAATGCACCTGTTGGTTCAAAAGTTAAAGTGCATACAACCTCACAGCACAACATGAAGTTACCTTAAAATATAATATAAATGCCTCAGCTTTCATGTAAGAAAAAAAGTATTAATATTAGTACTGTGTGCAGGCAGTCTCTCCTGAAGATTAATTAAACAATAATTATAAACTAATAAAATAAATGGCTCAGGCTTCATAGAAGGAAAAAAAAACAATTTGAACAGAATCTCACAGTATGATGCTGAAGCTGCCTAAACAATGGAAAATAAAATACCATTTTGGCAAAAATGTTGGCATCCATTAATTTCTTGTATTAAGTAAAAAAATAATAATGTAAAGTGCACACAGTCCTTCACTATAAACATAACACACTTTCAGTAACAGAATTTAAGCCTATATAAACACTGACTCGCACATGCTGCTTCTCTTGAACGTATACACGGAAGTAAGGCGGAAGGTAGTTTGTCGACGTCACCTCAAGACGACGCCAACAATTGGTCAAATTTGTGGGAAAGTTGCGGTGATTGGATATAATTGCAACACCGCCCTGAATTCGCGGGGATTGGTTGAATTTGCGTTGATGTTGCAAATCGCAACATCGCGAAATCCTGGAGGGTCTGTCTATTAAAAAAAGATATGAAAAAAGTCCAGCAGGAGAGGTATGCACATTTATATTGCACATTGTCCAGTATTGCTTTTTGTCAGGCTAGGTTACTGCTCCTTCCCGTCCTCCTGTTAACCCCCCCAGAGAGGAGTTGTACAGTCTGATGGCATGAGGGACAAAGGAGTTTTTAAGTTTGTTAGTCCTGCACTTGGGAACGAGCATTCTGTCACTGAACAGGCTCCTCTGGTTGCTGATGACGGTGTGCAGAGGGTGACTGGCATCGTCCATGATGTTCAGTAGTTTATCCATAGTCCTCTTCTCTGCCACAGTCACCAGAGAGTCCAGCTTCAGGCCGACCACAGAGCCGGCCCGCCTAATCAGTTTGTCCAGCCTGGATGTGTCCTTCTTGGATGTACTGCCCCCCCCCCCAGCACACCACACCACCGTGTAGAACAGGACACTGGTGACCACTGACTGATAGAACATCCACAGGAGTTTCCTGCAGATGTTAAAAGGACCGCAGCCTCCTCAGGAAGTAGAGCCTGCTCTGTAACTTCCTGTACAGGTGGTTGGTGTTGCAAGTCCAGTCCAGCTTGCTGTCCAGCCACAGCCTGAGGTACTTGTAGGAATCCACAGCCTCCACCTCAACTCCCTCGATCAGAACTGGTCGTGACCTTGGTCTGGACCTTCCAAAGTCAATGACCAGCTTGGTCTTTGAGGTGTTGAGCTGCAGATGGTTCCTGTTGCACCAAACAGCAAAGTCCCTCACCAGGCTCCTTTCCTCCTCCTCTCTGGCGTCCCTGATACACCTCACTATGGCTGTGTCATCGGCGAACTTCTGAATGTGACACAGCTCTGAGTTGTAGCAGAAGGCCGCGGTGTACAGGGTGAAGAGAAAAGGGGCCAGCACTATGCCCTGGGATGCTCCGGTGCTGCTAATCACAGTGTCAGACGTGATGTCCTTCAGCCCGACATACTGCAGCCTGTTGGTGAGGTAGCTGGAGATCCAGGTGACCAGGCAGGGGTCCACTCGTATCCTGTTCAGTTTGTCCTGAAGCATAAGGGGCTGGATGGTGTTGAAGGCACTTGAGAAGTCCAAGAAGAGGATCCTCACTGTGCCATTTCTCTTATCCAGATGCAAGTGGGCTCGGTGTAGCAAGTAGAGGATGGCATCTTCCACACCAACACCTGCCCGGTACACAAATTGCAGACAGTCCTGGGCATGTTGCACCGGAGGTCTGAGGAGGCTGAGGAAGAGCTGCTCCAACGTCTTCATCAGATGTGAAGCGAGTGCCACCGGTCGGAAGTCGTTCAGCTCTCTGGGCCGGTTCTTCTTGGGAATGGAATGATGCATGATGTCTTCCAGAGGGTGGGCACTCTCCCCAGCTGCAGGCTGAAGTTGAAGATATGTTGGAGTGGTTCACCCAGTTCAGCAGCGCAGGTCTTCAGTAGTTGGGGACACACCTTGTCTGGGCCTGCTGCTTTCCTGGGGTGAAGCTTCCTCAGTTGACTTCTGACCTGGTCTGTAGTGATGCATGGAGGAGTCTGTGTTGAGGTGGAGGAGGAGGGGGCTGCTGCAATGACTGCGGGGAGGTGTGTTGAGGGAAGAATAAGAGATGGCTGCAGTGAGGGGGAGGGTGGGGGGGGTGTGGACTGGTTGATCCGGTTGAAGAAGTAATTCAGCTTGTTCACCCTCTCCACTTTCCCCCCTACAACTCTGGTCTTTGTGTTGTGGCCTGTGATGGTTTTCACACCTTCCCAGACCTCCCTCATGCTGTTCTCCTTCAGCTTCTGCTCCACCCTTCTCCTGTAGCTGTCCTTAGCTTCCCTCACGCAGCGTTTCACCTCCTGCTGTGCTTTCATCGCCTCCCTATCCCTGCTCCTGAAGGTGGCCTTTTTCCTGTTGAGGCCAGCTTTGACTTTTGCCATCTTTCTCAAACACACACACACAATTACTTTGACTTGATAAAATAAATCCCCAGGTGTGCTCCTAGCTCTTATGACATGTTTTTGAAGATCAGCTCAGCTGAAAAATAAGTATCTCATATGCCATGAGACATGAATTAGACTGCCATTCCAGCTGTGGACACAAAAGGCATAGTCTTGCAGGTTTGTATATATTTGTTAGTATTTGGTGTGGTCCATTTTCTTTGTTGTCTCATCTTTTTGATAGATTTTCAGTTCTAGACCAGTGTTGCCAGATTGGGCGGGTGCCCGCCCAATTGGGCGTCTTTTGACTGCCTCGGACGGGCAGAAAAAGCCTTGGGTGGGCAAATAAAATTTGGGCTGCTTTCAACAAGTTTGGGCGGGTGGTTTTGTTCTCACGCCAGCCATACATTTTATTCAATAAATAAACAAATCAAATAAATTGTGTTCCTATCCATAGACACACAATCACACACAGCAGGTGACCTATATGGCCACCATATGGAGGCAGCCTACGTGAGATAAAAATGATACATTTTAGAATGTTTCTATAGTTACAGCTAAGCACAGCTACGCAACCATTTTTAAACTAGCCAGCATGTCGTCCAAGTGGGGAAAATATAAAAAAAAAACATTATCGAAAGGAGTGGGAATCTGACGAGGCTTTGAAAGCATGGATTGCACCTGTCCTGCAAGATCCGTCCAAGGCACGGTGCAAGTACTGCAAAAGCGAGAGCTGAGCTCAACTAAGCGACCTTAAAGACCACGCAGAGACTAAAAGACACAAAGCTAACTGTCTCCTGAACATGAACACTAACATTAAGTCTTTTGCTAGGCCAACAACAAGTTCTGATCGTGATATCAACAATGACCAGAGAAGAAGAGAAATTAGACTCGCAACATACCGTCGGTGGCAGGCCAATGTGCCCGCATTGACGCGGCAAGCACGCGGTATCGACGCGGTACGTACCGCATCTGTTTTGAACTGAGCTGCAATGTACCCAAACGACCACCAGGTAGCACTTGGGAGCACTCACCCCAGATAGCAAAATCCTCCGGCCCCCCTCTACTCACGGGGTAGCCTATTTGCATATGAATAGCAGCGAAACTGCTGCATCAATGGGTAGCCTATTTGCATATGAATAGCAGCGAAACCGCGCGTGGTCCGAGAATTGCCTGGCTTGCCTCGAATTTCCTCACTCAGTATTGGATGAAAACACTACTTTTAAACCAAAGAAATCACTCATGATTGGTTGGCAGATGCCACTAGGCCTAGGCTATTGGTTACCCTGGGTCATCATAACCACAACCTATATATATATATATATATATATATATATATATATATATATATATATATGGTATATATATCTGTTGTGGTTATGATTAGCTATGATGCTGTATATTCATGTCATTGTTATCCTATCAATGACACACATTTATTGAGGAAGGAAAATTTGCAAGGAACGTTGTATCAAACAAGAGCTTTATTTTCAAAATCAGAGTAAGTACAAGACGTTAAAAAATAAACAAAATGGCAGCATTCAGTCAAAGACAAACAGTAGTTGCCTATACATTCTCTAGTGCAAGAGAGATGTGCAGGATACAAAAC
The DNA here is from genome assembly GCF_027579695.1 of Neoarius graeffei. Classification (NCBI taxonomy): domain Eukaryota; kingdom Metazoa; phylum Chordata; class Actinopteri; order Siluriformes; family Ariidae; genus Neoarius; species Neoarius graeffei. The sequence goes on along the minus strand of NC_083582.1, from coordinate 27,767,635 downwards.
TAAACAAAAGCAAATAAGCACCGTATTTTAGTCCTACAGCTCCATGAAGTGCATGCTTGCGGTCTCTGAGCTGTGGGGAGCAGGCGGCATCGGACCGACATGCAGTCGTCTGTGGTGGGTTGCCCTGTACTTTGGATCTGCCTCAAGCCTTGATTGCAGCGTACCGGTAGCACATATGGCCCTTTTCCACTACCCTTTTTCAGCTCACTTCAGCCCGACACGGCTCGCGTTTCGACTACCTTAAAACAGCACGACTCAGCTCGCTTCAGCCCTGCTTAGCCCCCAAAACTCGCACGGTTTTGGAGTAGGGCTGAAGCGAGCCAAACCGAGCTGAGTGAGGCTGGGGGCGTGAGCAGACACTCCCCTGTGCACTGATTGGTGAGGAAGAGTGTCCTCACATGCCCCGCGAGCACGCTGAGATCTGTAAACCCGGAAGAAGGAGAATTACGAATTACGAGAATTTCTGAAGCCTTATGCGCCTCGTCTCATCTATACGCTCTTGCCAGTATCTGTTGGCGTTGTCGGTGACAACAAGCCACAGCACCAAGACCAGCAACACTAACGACACCATGTCCTCCATGTTTATTGTTTACTATCCGGGCTGTGAAACTACCGCTTAAAAGATCACTGATGTCACTGTTTGCGCCGCTTAACGACATCACGTGACATCCACCCACTTTCGCTAACTCCACCCAATGTGTCCACCCACTTCCAGCCAGCACGGTTCAGCGCGGTTGTAGTCGAAATGCAACTCCAACAGCCCCACTCAGCTCGACTCAGCCCAACTCAGCACGGCATGGCTCAGCCGCGTTTGTAGTGGAAAAGCGGCAATAGTTCGCTGAGCTCCGGGTTACGGGACGGCGGAGGCTTAACGATCCACCCAGACACCCCATCCACCACCCCATTTTCCTCATCTGACATCAGGTCTACGGTAGCACACTGCCATACATCCATCTCGTCCATAGCAAGGACACCTCGTCTCGCGTCAAACAGCTGTAAAAACGATCGATAAAGAGAATAAGTACTGAGCAATGCACTGCGTATGGACACAACACATGAAAAACACTGAAAAAAAAAGTCACATTGACCAAAACTGAAAAATCTTACCCTCTTTCTTCTGGAGCGACTACGAGCCGGCTACTTCATTGCTTCCGCCTGCAACGAAAGATCAGGCTGCTGGTATCTGTAGCTCCTGCGTAAGGTTTCGTAATACGTCTTGCAGGCAGCTCGAAAAACAAATGAGAGTACGATTAACAACGTAGCAGTAGGCTAAGCTTAATAAGGGAAAGGAAGAAGGGAAGTGTAGACAGCAGAGAAAGGACAGTATAGGCTACCATAATATTTAGTGAAATAGTTGTTACTTACACACAATGTTGTCTTTGTCAGCATCATGAAGATTTGGATTTGTCGACAAAGCCCGCACTAAATAGCTTGTCACGGCTTCGTTATGAGGCAAAGTAGTCTGTGAAAACAAGATGGCTACAGTTAGGATCAGGCTAGGATCTGCATCTATTAACGTATCTCATACAGAATGAAAGCATATTCTTTAAATCTTACCCTTGTGCCGGCTCGTATCGCCTAGTGTTTGTCTCCGAGTTGTGAAGACGGCGTACTGTTTCCTATGAAAAGAACAAAACAACGTTTTTAAGTCACTTGTCCCTCATAGCTAGCTACTGGCTACTTTTAGCTTGGGCTAGCTGCTATGCTTACTTTTAGGCTATTTAGCTTAGCTAGCAGACACCGGACAAATTCTTACCGCAATCATGGGACTCTGCACCCGTCTTTTCTTCCTGGAGTTTGCGTTTTCCCCAAAGTTACATCCCTCCAAAGCAGTCAATCTGTCTTCCACGGTGTTGAATCTGTCGTCCATAGAGTTGAATCTGTCGGTTACGAACGTAGTCAGCTCTGCAATCTGACGAGACAACCCACTGAGAGCAGACAGCAGTTTTCTCTCATCGATCTGCGGACTTCCCGACACAGGTCCATCGCGTCCAGACACAGGAGTCGACGGAGAGTAGAACGCGAGGCGCCGTCCAGCCATTGAAGATCACCAAGCAGCAAAAATCCCAGAAACCAAGAGAAAGTTCCGGAGCACATGAAAACTACGGTACCTGGTAAGCTATGGTACACCTGTTTATACTGTATGAGCCACGCCCATGACCGCCTGGTCCTGGTCCAATCACATGCGAGGTTATTGTTATACGGTACATGCTCGCATGTTTGTGATATAAACCATTTTGGATATTTTTGAATATAGAAGTATGAAGTTCCTGCTTACTGACTGAATTAAATAATTCAATTATAAGTAATTTCAAGATTCCCCTGAAATAAACACAGAGGCCACAGATTAGGCTTCTTTTAACAGCAGTTTGAGATGCATATGATTTTTTTAAACTATAGTTTCACAAACTTTTTATACTCAAATGGTCATGTTAACAATGGCCTATTCACAGTGTTCAAACTATGCCGATATTTTCGGGGGGTCCCTTTTTTTCCCTTGGGGGGGGGGGGGGGGTGCTTGTGCTTGCGCTTGTCTCAGAGTGCGGCTCTCCAAACACGAGAAGCCTATCTTACGCACATATCACGCGGACTCCACACCTCCACACACGCATCGCGTCTGAAGTCATAACTCATCAGGGGAAATCATGTCCGCATTGGCATGTTCAAAAAACAACCTCGCATCAACAATGATATCAACGGGAACATTACCAATGGTAACAATGGGAAAATTCTGGGGACACAAACTAGTAGAAAGGAAGTGTGTTGGCACTGTTGGCACACTTCCTTTCTACTAGTTTGTGTCCCCAACCTGGCAGCAGCAGTCGTTGTCATATCGGTTTATTTTATCTTTGATGTGAACACAACACTTCGGATATGCAAATGCTTCCCGTTACACACGATTGCTATGTCAATAAACATCATTTTGCCAATATTTTAGAGACCCCCCCAACATTTCCCAAATCATGTTTTCAAAGGATCTCATGTCTGTTTCAGGGGATCTCGGATCCCCCGAGTACCCCCGTAGTTCGAACGGTGCCTATTCACTCTGCCATGGACATATTCATGCACTGACTGTGGTCATTTGACTGGTCTCATACTAAAATGGCCATGCTAATGATGGCCTATTCACTCTGACATGGACATATTCATGCACTGAGTATGGTCGTTTGAGGTGTCGAATGTGGGCATTTGCATGCATTGTAATTTATTGCATGGATATGAATTTAAATGTGTGTTTTATATTTGCATAGGATGAGTATGTGACTGAAGAGGGGGAAAGCCTTGCTGAGGAGCAGAGTGAAGCCTGTCCAGACATACAAGATGGAGAGGGGCATGGAAGTGATCAGTCCAGAAGTGAAAAACCAGAAGACTTGATGAAATTTCTGGCCATGATGCTTTTGTCATGGCAATCAGCCTTCAAGATTTCTGATAACGCCATCACATCGCTTCTTCTGTGCATCAAACAGTTTGTGTGGATACTTGGAAATGTTCTCTGTGTTAATTCCCTCACTGCCTTTTCCATCAATATTCCAGCAATATACAGGTTTTGTACTGTTGCTATTATTGATAGACATATACCCTTGGCTGCTACTTTCACAGTACACTGTTGAAACACATTATTGTTGCATTCATGTCTTTGTTATTTTTAGTACTAGTAAAAGTTTTTCATCTCACTGTGTACTATGTATGGCTTAAATGACAATAAACCTTCTTGACTTGACTTGTGTGCAGCAACTCAGTTTTAAAAAGCTTACAATTCTACAATTCTTACAATTAAGTTAATACCTTTTAGTAAAATGTTACCTGGGAACTCCCCCTGCTATCCTGATTTGCATTTGTATAGCCTTCCCTAGGCTTAGGGGAAGGGGGGTCATGGGGGACAACTGCCAAAGCAAGTTACACGTCCATTTCCGACAATTCACGGCAGTTTTCAGTGTTGCCTGCAAATTGCTGTAAATTGTCATAAACCTGAAATTCCACAGAAATCTACAGTCCCGTTTGCTCCCGTAAATCCCACTTTTCATACAGTGTCATTTCTGCCGCGCATTAAGCTGGAATGCTGAGAAATTAAATGAAACGTCACTGCATGATAACTAGGCTATGTGTTTAAATTCCACTTGTGCAAAAATGCTCAGCCTTCGTCCCAACAGTTTAATAGCCTATCTTAACTTTTGTCATTAGATGCGTAAAATAGCGTAAACTATAAACCAAGTTTCACTAGTTCGCCCTTGAGTGCTTGGTGTACAGTAAGCATGTTTGGCATGTCAGCTGGCCTCGGTACCTGGATGCTTTCAGCGGAGATCATACGGGAATTGCAGCTGGGTGCTCTAGTGAAATGGAGGAGAAGGGGGAGGTGGTGGGACAATTCGAGAAGCCTTCGCGCATGACAGGTGAAAGGAGCAGGAGGGATTAAATCTCCGGGAAGGCGGGAGCAGGTAATGACAGCTGTCAATCACTCCGCAGGCTTCCTCCCGAACTACGTTTATACAAACAACATTTATTTTAAATACCGAAATCACGCACAGCCACTTCTTCACCTCTCTAACTTAAATCCTGGAAGTGTGCTAGAGAATACTGTGCAGTTTAATGATCTCGTTATCAGCTGAATCGGCATGCGCTAGAATATTAATGTTATAAATTAAGTTGGGATATTTATTAATAACTAACATAACCAGACGAACTGTCTTCACCTACAAAACAACAGCAGTGTCTGTACAAAAAATTAAGTGACGGGGCATGCCAAACAAACTGTGCAATTGCAATTTTTTTTTTAACAGCTGCATGGAGGAAAGGAGGTGAGAGGAGAAATTGGCGCATCTGCTCAAGTTTGTGGCGTGCGATTATCAACTCGTATGCGTTCAATTGTCTCTGTTATTAGTTAGCAATAGAGGTAATTTGCTATCACCAAATCGCCGATTATCAACGAAAGGAGAGGGAGAGATGGCGGGCGCACATGTTTTGGCGGCCACTGACAAAGCCTACTTCAGTGTTATGCTGCCCCCATGGCTGCAAGTTGTAACTGCACCCTTACCGCAGCTTACCGCGAGGGCCCCTACCGTTCTGCGGCAGACAGGCGAGCATTCTGAGTATGTCACTACCGTACGTGGCATGCCACATGTCAATCAATGCCGTGGATGATCTATCGGATATCCTAGAAGAGGAATTTGGGAAATTCAGAATGCACCGCACCAAGTGCACAGCCATAATAAAATCAGTGCTGGCCCCTCACTTTAGAAATGAGTTAAAGAGCGACATAGGTGAGTCCCCGTTCTCCCTCTACTTGGATGAAACCACCGATATATTGGTCAACAAACTGTTGTGCATATGCATTAAGTACTGCTCCATTAAACATGGCAAATTCATCAGCTCTTATCTGGGGTTGGTTGAGTTGAGTAGCGCAAATGCCAGGGCCATCACAGACGCAATACTTACCTTCCTGAAAGAGTATGGCCTGAACATTAAAAACATGGTGAGACTCGCCACAGATGGAGCGAGTGTTATGGTAGGGAAACACCACTCGGTGGTCACTCTGCTGAAAGAATTGCTGCCCGATCTAAAATTGATCAGATGCGTGTGTCATTCATTGGATATAGTGGCGAAGAAGGCCATGGATCAACTACCGAGCAATGTTGACTTCATCAAATCAAATCAAGTTTATTTGTACAGCGCTTTTAACAATAAACATTGTCGCAAAGCAGCTTTACAGAATTTGAACGACTTAAAACATGAGCTAATTTTATCCCTAATCTATCCCCAATGAACAAGCCTGTGGCGACGGTGGCAAGGAAAAACTCCCTCAGACGACATGAGGAAGAAACCTCGAGAGGAACCAGACTCAAAAGGGAACCCATCCTCATTTGGGCAACAACAGACAGCCTGACTATAATATTAACAGTTTTAACAGGTATAACCCTCAACTGTCCTCATGGGGCCGTCCTTCACAGGAGTGGGGCGATAAAACTCCGACCAGACACAGGGCACCAGGATGGATCAAGCAGGTCCAAGGGGCAGAAGAGGCCAGCATCTCAATCCCAGGATCAACATGTAACTCAGAGGGACAGATGGGGGGGGGAAGAGAGAGAGAGAAAGAAAACACGTTGTTAGGTATGCCCTAAAAATGACAAGTATTAAATCTGTGTGGTAGGCTCGCAGAGACGAGAGTCTTTACATCAGGCATAACACACAATGGCATGTTAATATGGTAAAAAATATATCATGACCTGCTCTGGCTGGATGCTTGATTGGGTGATGGGAGCACACTCCTCAGCAATGATGAGATGCAGATGGGACCCTTAGGCCTGGCCAAGACAATTCAGTTACATTTCACCGGGTCTGGGACATGCGACAGAATGTCTGACGGCCGATTCCCTGCAGGCTACGATAGCCAGTCGAGGTCCCCACCGTCTCCACCAAAAGATTTCCTGTTGACTCCATGTAACTCAGAGGGACAGATTTGGGGTGGGGGGGAGAGAAAGAAAACACAGGTGGTTAGGTATGCCCAATGTCACCTGAATAAGTAGGAACAGTATACATATTGCACCGAGTACAAGCAGGGACTCCGGCAACTAACTATGACAGCATAACTAAAAGGAGAGAGCCAGAAGGTAACACAGGCATGAGGGAGCCCCAGGACATAAAGCAGCCAGCCACTACACCGTCAACAAACTCGAGTGAGCAAGCGAGTGGGGACTGACAGCATCCATACATCCCAGTTTACCAAAACACTCTATGTCTGAGGACCCTCCAGATCTACTCCTTTACCTCATAAACACCATTAACAAAAGGCTTGACTAAACAGATAGGATTTCAGCCTAGATTTAAACACTGAGACTGTGTCTGATTCCTGAACATTACTTGGAAGGCTGTTCCATAACAGTGGGGCTTTGTAAGAAAAGGCTCTGCCCCCTGATGTAGCCTTCACTATACGAGGTACCAGCAGATAGCCTGCACCTTTTGATCTAAGTAGGCGTGGCGGGTCATAGAGGAGCAGAAGTTCACTCAGGTACTGTGGTGCGAGACCATTTAGTGCTTTAAAGGTCAATAGTAGTATTTTATAATCAATACGAAATTTGATTGGGAGCCAATGCAGTGTGGATAAGACAGGCGTGATGTGGTCATATTTTCTAGTTCTAGTAAGGACTCTTGCTGCGGCATTTTGAACTAACTGGAGCTTGTTTATGCACTTATTGGAACATCCAGACAGTAAGGCATTACAATAATCCAACCTGGAGGTAACGAAAGCATGGACTAGTTTTTTTGCATCATGCAATGACATTAAATTTCTTATCTTTGCAATATTTCTGAGATGAAAGAAAGCTATCCGGGTGATGTTATCAATGTGAGTTTCGAATGAAAGACTGGGGTCAATAATCACTCTGAGGTCTTTTACTGCTGCACGTGAAGAAACAGAAAGGCCATCCAGAGTTACTGTGTAATCAGAAAACTTACTTCTAGCTGTATGTGGTCCTAGCACAAGTACTTCAGTCTTGTCAGAGTTAAGCAGAAGGAAATTTATAAGCATCCAGTGTCTAATGTCCTTAACACATTCCTCAATTCTATTAAGCTGGTGTCTCTCATCAGGTTTTGCAGAGACATACAACTGTGTGTCATCAGCATAACAGTGGAAACTAATACAATGTTTACGAATAATATCGCCCAGAGGTAACATATATAGAGAAAAAAGCAGTGGACCCAAGACAGAACCTTGTGGAACACCAAACTTTACCTCGGTACGTCTAGAAATATCACCATTTATATCAACATACTGATAACGATCAGTTCGATAAGACCTGAGCCAGGAGAGGGCCATTCCCTTAACTCCCACAACATTTTCTAGTCTATCCAGAAGAATGGAATGATCAATGGTATCAAATGCTGCACTAAGGTCAAGCAACACAAGTAGCGAGACACAGCCCTGATCAGACGCCAACAGTAGGTCGTTTACTACTTTAACCAGTGCTGTCTCTGTGCTATGATGAGGTCTAAATCCTGACTGATACATTTCATGGATGTTATTCCTATGTAAATATGAGCATAACTGCTGTGCCACAGCTTTTTCAAGGATCTTGGAGATAAAGGGGAGGTTTGATATTGGCCGATAATTGGACAGCTGACAGGGATCAAGGTCAGGTTTTTTAATCAGGGGTTTGATAACTGCTAGTTTAAAGGATTTGGGTACATAGCTGATCCTAAGAGAAGAATTTATTATTTTTAGAAGCGGTTCAATTACTCCAGGCATTATCTGTTTGAATAGATGTGTCGGTAAGGGATCTAGTATGCAAGTTGAGGCTTTTGATGTAGAGATTAATGAAAGTAATTCAGTTTCTTTTAGGGGAGTAAAACATTCTAACTGATGATCTGATACAGTTATATTGTTAACTACAAGGTCACTTTCATTGTCTAACCTTAAATTAGTAGTTTGAATTTTTTGTCGGATATTCTCAATTTTGTCATTAAAAAAAAATCATGAAGTCATTGCTACTACATACTGCAGGTGTGCATGTGTTGATAGTGGACTTATTCCTGGTTAATTTTGCTACAGTATTAAATAGGAATATAGGATTATTTTTGTTATCTTCTATTAGGGAGGAGAAATATGTTGATCTCGCAGCACTAAGAGCTTTTCTATACTTCAGGAAGCTCTCCTTCCAAGCTAATTTGAACACTACCAATTTTGTTTGACGCCATTTACGTTCCAATTTTCGAGTGGTCTGTTTTAATGTGCGAGTGTCATCATTATACCAGGGTGCTAATTTTTTGTCTCTGACCATTTTCCTTTTTAGAGGAGCTACATTATCTAAAGTATGGCGGAATGTTGACTCTAAGCATTCAGTTGCCTGATCAAGTTCTGCAGGGGCTGACAGTGACCCAATCAAAGTTGACAGCTCTGGGAGATCATTTATAAAGCTCTGTGCAGTAGTTGACGTGAAAGTACGTTTAATACAGTAGCGTGGTGAGGTGCATATATTATTACTCAGACATATTTTGAATGAGATGAGACAATGATCTGAGATAACTTCAGACTGTGGAAGTATGACTATATTGTCTACGTTTAATCTGAATGTTAGTATTAGATCAAGGGTGTGACCACCATTATGGGTCGGTCCTATGACATTCTGCTTAATCCCGACTGAATCTAAGATGGACACAAACGCTGTTTTTAAAGGGTCTTCTGGGTTATCGAAGTGAATATTAAAATCTCCGACAACTAAAGCTTTGTCTAAGGAAATAACCAAGTCTGAGATAAAATCTGCAAATTCAGAAAGAAACTCAGAATATGGCCCCGGGGGCCTGTAAATAATAAGCAATGGAATTAACTGGGTAGACTTATTTTTCGAGGCTACATACATTATATGAGTATGAAGAACTTCAAATGTATTAAATTTATAACCAGGTTTGTGTGTTACACCTAGATAATCGTTATAAATAACCGCGACGCCTCCTCCTCTGCCAGTTAGACGAGGCTGGTGTATATAACTGTATCCAGGAGGACTCGCTTCATTTAATGCTATATATTCATTTGGCTTAATCCATGTTTCTGTTAAACACAGTACATTAAACTCCTGATCAGTAATGAGTTCATTAACCATTAGCGCTTTAGATGTAAGAGATCTAATATTTAATAGCCCCACCTTTAGATCAAAGGTGCTGGCAGCAGCTGTACAGTCAGTATCATCTAATTTTATATTGATTAGGTTACTGGAACAAACTCTCTGAAAATTTCTACCTTTTTGTTGAGCTCGGGGAACAGACACAGTCTCGATGTAGTGGGCCCTGAGTGATGACTCTGTGCAGCTAGCAGACAGTCGGTTTAGCCTGTTCGTCTGCTCCCTGGCCTTGGCTCTGGATTGTCAGAAATTAACTAGGCCTGTTCTGAGACTATGACCTATGCTGCAGGAAATGAGAGCAGCACCTTCCCGAGTGGGATGGATACCGTCCCGCCCTAACAGGCCAGCAGTGCCCTCAAAATTAGCCCAATTATCTATAAAGCCCACACTGTTTTCAGAGCACCACCTGGACAGCCAGCAGTTCAGCGACCATAACCTGCTGTAAGCTACATCGCCACGCCGCATTGGGATGGGGCCAGAGCATACTACAGCATCGGACATCGCCTTCGCTAATTTAAACACCTCTACAAAGTTACTCTTAGTAACCTCAGACTGACGAAGGCGTATATCATTAGCTCCTGCATGGAGAACTATCTTTGAGAACCTGTGCTTGCCTAGGACCCTAAGATTACCTGCTATGTCCGGCGCCCTGGCTCCCGGTATACACCTGACTAAAGCTGCTGGTGCCCCTAAAGGCTGAGCTAATTTCACGTGCCGTATGATAGAGTCCCCTATAACCAGAGCTCTTTCAGGTTTCTCAGTGGGTGTATCACTAAGGAGAGCAAACCTGTTCGACACGTGATGCGGAGAGGAGTGGTGCTCCCGTGGGCGAGCCTCAGCGGTAGCTTTGGCTCTACGCTTATGCCGCCGAGCCGTCACCCATTCGCCCCGCTGTAAGGGCTCTAATGCCGGAGTTGGGGGATTGCTAACTCCACCTAGGGCGTCCAGACTTTCCCTAACAGAAACTACACTGTTCTCACGCTCACTAACCTGCTCTAAAGCCTGGACACGCGCTTCTAGCACTGTAATCTTCTCCGTCAGAGAGCTAACTAATCTGCACTTATCACAAGTAAAGCTAATAGAGCTATCGCTAGTGACGGAGGAAGAATGACTAAGCATCCTGCACTCAGCACACTGAACAGGCTGAAGGTGTGCCATGATGAAAAGATTCACGTACCTTAAATGAAGATCTGTTGATATTAAAGCAGATCAGATGGCCTCCGCTTGTGGACTTTACACAGGAGGAGAGAAAAAGAAAGCTTCCGGTCTCGGCGTTCTTCCGAAAAAAGAAAGAGAAAAAACCGGAAAAAGGAAAGCGAAAGTGAAAAGTACAAAAATGAAAGCAACAGTATAATAAAAATGAAGAGGATACTGGAAATTTATTTATAGAAAAAAAGTTAAAAAAGGATTAGTAATTAACGCCGGCACTCGCGGGAAAAAGGACTCGGCGCGAACAACTCAGGAAACAGGAAGTTTCCTGATAAGGGAAACTTCATGATAAGGGAGACCTTCAACTGGTTCAGTCACTCAGCCAAGCGTCAATCTGAGTACAAAATTCTGTTTGAAACGCTTAATGATGGACTGAGCCCACTGAAATTACTGTCATCATGCACTACTCGTTGGTTAGGTGTAGCTGACTCTATCGACAGAATTTTGCAACAGCGGGATGCACTGAAGCTGCACTTTAGTGTCGCTGCTGGTGCTGAACACTGCTACACAGCAAGGCTGCTGAGCGAAATGTACAGTGATCAAGCAAACATGCTTTACATGCACTTCCTTCGGCCAATCTTGGGGGAAATAAAAACAGTGAATAAGATCTTTCAACTGGAGACGGGGGACTCACTGGGTGTCTTTTGGGATCTTGAGAGACTGTACTTGTCCACTCTGAAGAGAGTTGCAAAGCCCAGTGTGTTCAGAGTGAACCGCGACTGTCACCTCAGAGAACTCAATTTAACATCAACCAGCATATACCCCTCACCTCAACATGCTGACCTGGGCACCACATTTCAGGAAGAGCTCAGCACAAGCGCACTGCCCCCTGAAATGAAAGAAACCATCTCCGCGCAGTGCTTTGCGTTCATCAAAGAACTTTTGGTGCAATACCAAATGCGCTTAACTGACTCACTGGATATGCTGCGGCAAATGGAGCTGCTCTCCCCTAAGTTAGTTATGTCCACCATGGACAGACCAAGGGTGAGGGAGTTACCGATGGAGTTTTTCACGTGCGCCGTTGACACCTTGGAGTGCCAGTGGAGAAATGTCGCATCAGCTGGTTTTTCAGGCGACCAGGCCATTGACACGTTTTGGATGGAGATCGAAGCGTTCAAAGATGCAGGGGGGAATGCATGTTTTCAAGATCTTGCATTGGGTGCCATCCGACTGCTGTCTTTGCCCATATCCAATGCGCACGTCGAGAGAGCGTTTTTCCAAGTTGCGCTCTTGAAAGACAATACAAGAAATCGTATGGGACTCTCTCTCCTGTCCAGTCTCATGGAGGTCTGCTCCGGCCTGTCCAGGAATGGATGGACGTCCGCTACCTTCAGACCTCCCCAGCAGCTGTTGGAGAGGTTTAATTCTTCGATGTACGAGTAACAGCTGATGATGATGGTAATGTACTGTTCTGAATATGTAGCCTGTATTTATGCGTAAAGAAGATGGTAGGCCTAATGCGCTGTTTTTGTTCTGAATTATAGCCTATTTATGTGTCAAGAAAACTTATGGCCAGTTACAATATCTGATTCATTCATTAATGCCATAATGCCTTTTAATTAATTAATGTAAAAAGCCATATACTATAGGCTACGTTACATGTGCTTATATGGCTAGGTTTTTTTTCTAGCCTGATTGATGTGAGATTGTGGTTTCAACACTCAAACCTGGGAATGAGTGGGCCTATGTCGTGAGTGTATGTTTTTCACATGTTCTGTGTCACTGTCATTTATCTGTGATAAAATACCATTTTACATTTGGGCTAATACATTTAATACTGTAAATGCTTTTAAACGCACGTTTATTCAAATATTAAATGTTTTCGTGTGAAAAAACGTTGTTGGGCGGTTTTTTGCTTAAGTGGGCGGGTTTTAGAACGTGATTGGGCGGAAATCGCTCAACCAAAACTGGCAACACTGTTCTAGACAAGGGTGGCTCAGGATCCAGATCTTCTGCTGTGGGATATTGTGGGATCTCATTGAAGATGTTGTCTACTGACCCTAATTGCGTGTGTGAGATTGCGTCTACTATATGGAATTCAAACTTACGAGCTGACAGCAGATGACCTCCAAAAGATCGAGAATGTTTGGAATGGCTTTTTGAGAAAGATGGTGGCCGGGGGATATGCTAGGAAAAATGCTCCCACACGATCCCAGCGAAGAAAAGGCGTGGCTCCAACTACAAAAGTGGAAGGGGAACTTAATTGGTCCTACAAAATATCTAATGACAAACTACGCACTATTACCAACACTGGCCACATAACAGACTTTTGCCATGGGCAATACATGAAATATATGGCACATGTGTGTCGCTTGGAAAACGATGCCTTGCAAAAGCAAGTATTATTCGACAAGCGAACACTGAATAAGATCTGAGCAAATGTCGAAAAGAGACTCCGTATGGACCGCACACAAATAAGAAGGACAATGATGGATAAATCCGAATTCCACCGACTGTTGGACAATAGTCTTGGCCTTCAGTCGCGCCCGAGGGCCAAGAGTAGGCCAGGGGAAAACATGATGATGACTACAGTGTTCATTGAAAAGGCTGCTGGGATGCTTTTACCAGTGGACATGTTTAGCAACCTTATTTTTCAAGGTTACTGACCTGTGTTTGGAGTAGACAGTTGAATTGTGTTTGTGGACCATAAAGCATTGAGCCATCCTTGAAAAATTCATGGATGTCAATGGAGTAGAAAAGGCATTTCATTGCATTCCTTCTGTACTAGATGTCTTCAGTTGAACACGTACTCGGGCTTCCTGAACATTGCCAAGTGTTTCAGCTCGATCTTCTCTCTCTGTGTGTGTGTGTGTGTGTGTGTGTGTGTAGCTGGATCTTTCAGAATGATTTATTTTGATTCTTTGGCCTGCAGCAGCACAGTGGTGTAGTGGTTAGCACTGTTGCCTCACAGCAAGAAGGTTCTGGGTTTGAGCCCAGTGGCTGATGGGGGCCTTTCTGTGTGGAGTTTGCATGTTCTCCCCATGTCTGTGTAGATTTCCTCCAGATGCTCTGGTTTCCCCCACAGTTCAAAGACATGCGGTTTGGTTAACCTAGGGCGGCCTTGGGCCGAAGTGCCCTTGAGCAAGGCACTTAACCCCTAACAGCTCCCCATGCACTGTGACATGACTGCCCATTGCTCTGGGTATGTGTGTGCGCGCTCATTGCTCATTTGTGTATGTGTGTTCACTGCTTCAGATGGGTTAAATGCAGAGGACGAATTTCGCTGTGCTTGAGTGTGCATGTGACAAAGCTTTCTGCTTCTAATCATGATGCATGTGATTTCAATATGTACGTGATCTTTTCCTCTTATCACATAGTCTAAGAAGCACCACTGGCCTTGAGTGGAGGTGGTACCAGGACATCTTAGACCTGTTCCTATGTGATGTTAGGGTGTTAGTGATTGTTGCTCTGTGCACCGATCGGTAATTAGTAGGAGGTGACTGTTGGAATTTGACAAACCAGGGCTCAAAATTCATGGTGGTCCGGTCGCCCGAGGCGACTTAATTTGTCATTTGGTGGGTAATTCCTGTCACGAAGCAGCCCGGCTGGCTAGTTGAAAAAAAAAAAAGTGTGTATGTATGTGTGTGTGTGTGTGTGTGTGTGTGTGTGTGTGTGTGTGTGTGTATGTATGTATGTGTGTGTGTGTGTATGAAGCAAAGATTCAGACTAGGGCTGTGCGATATATCGAATATACTCGATATATCTCCGAAAATTCTGTGTGACATACATAAAATTATCAGATTGTAACTATCGAGTGTTTTATGGTCATCTGCCGACTTGCGTTTGTTTCGTGTTTGTTGCGTTTGTTTAAAACCTTTTCTGGTGGTTTTCTCCCTGTCCCTCAGGCAGTAACGTGAGAGGCTGCCTAAGGGTAAAAAACAATAACGTCACACACTCACCAACCAATCCCGGGCGACATCTCTGTGCTGAAAGGAACTTGCGGGAAGATTTTCTAGTTTCGGTTTACAGCGCTGACTCAGTTCGTGCAATTGCTGGTGTTGCATAGGCTACTGTGTAAGCTCTGTCAATTTCAGCAACAAATTAAAAATGGAAGCGGACGAATTGGCTCCTAAAAGAACTAGTAAGGGGTCAGTCATCTGGCATTTTTTTGGATATCGTGAGGAGGACGTGGAACAGCAAATGCCAATTTGTAAAGTGTGCAAAAAAAACAACAACCTGTCATCACAAAAGGCAGCAGCACTACAAAGCATGTTGGACATATTTTGGGTGCTATAGTCATGATAGTAAGTATATTTGTTTTCAATACTCGTACACCAAGTTGCCAAGTTTTATAGTATATTATTTGTTGATATTATATTATGGTGCTCTGTGTTGTTCTCATTTATGTATTTAACAACAGTATCAAAATACTCAGGTCTTGAAATAAATGCACATTAGTCATGAACAATGGTAACTACTCTCTTTTGTGTTATTTTTGACAGAAGTAAAATTGATACATGAACAAATTTTGGCGAGTTGATTTTCTGGTTGGCTAGTTACTTTGGAAGGTAAGTAGTCTGGCTGGCTGGTGAAAAAATATATGAATTTCGAGCCCTGCAAACCAATGCTCTCTTTCCCATTCAATCTTTTCTACAGGGATGATATCTTGTAAGTGTAGCTTGTACATCCCTGAGAGGAATCATCTTTGTTTTTGATATCTTATGGAGAGAGTTGTTGAGTTGGTCATAGCAGGTGTTGTTCATCAAAATTCAGAGGTGAAACCTAGGTGTTGGTTATGGTGGAATGTTAGTGTTTCATAACTTTCAAGACAGTATTAAGAGTGACTTTTTTTTAAGAACAGCCCACTTCAGGAAACTCACCATCTCAGAATTTAATCACAATTTGTTATTATAGAGTCTAGGGATAGGAATAGAAAATTTTACTAACCTTGACCAGATTAACCCCTTCCCGGCCGGATGGGCCACGCCCAAAATTTGGAGGTCCGACCACGGGTATGACATTCATGTTGGTTTAAATTGAATATTTTCAAAGATCCCATGATTCTGATTGCTTTTTCTGAGAGAGCATATGGGTGATCTATAAATTGCTTCCAAAAAATTTGTGGGGGTGCGAAGCATATCCACACTAGCGCCACCTACATTTGGCACGGACGACTATCTGGCTACCTAGAATTAAGGCTCCAAATAAAATATGCAACTATATTCCAAGGATTTTTTTTGTTGTTTTCTACTGCTGCATATGTAAGTAAGCTAAATCAAATGAAAAAATAATGGGACTAGTGAGAATAATTTAGAAAATCTAATAAAAAATAATGAAAATCCTTGCCGACACCCTACTTCGGGCCATGCCCACAAAAATATTCTCACTATCCCATGCAAACAACTAGTTCTAAAAGTTGAACCAAAAGGTAGTCTATCTATTCCAAATAGAAAATTTGTGGGTAACATTGTTGGTAGGCTAATATTAACACATTTATAAGCTTGATTTTCCATCTTCGCCCATGGCATTTTGACCCCTAAACTGTACCTAGATGTGGATAAACTGATCTATGATACTAGAAGTTTTATTGGAATTGTATTTTCTGATTTCTTTTCTGCTATTTATAAAATATTTTAGATGTTATTGTACTTCACAAAAATGCATACACTTACTGAAAGTGTAATGATATTTAAATTTTCACCGACTAGGTATCTTGTAACACAGCAACATTGAGGCCTTATCAAAGTGACAAAAATTTTCTGCTTCTCAGCTTGAAAAAGATCACTTCATGGTCACTGAAATTTTAGCCAATTTATCATTGAAAGAGGTCTTAAAATGGGTTAGAGTCATATTATAGATCTCATGCACACTACTATATATGTTGGTATCCTAGACAAAGGAATAGCATTGTAGTGCACATTTCTTGTACTTGTTTATAAGGGCGTTTCTACGACGATCTCCCATTTGTTCTAGAGGCATTATTCCTTGAGATTTTACTGGTGTTAAGTTTGAGTTTATAACTGGTAAAATGTCATTCAAAGAGTCACAAAACGGTAGGATGCATCCAAATCTGAAATGTCAGAGTCAACATCACTATTTGATCCCATTGCACTAATGGATATAGCAAGTGGAATGTCATCGATATCATGCACAGACTCATTTACAGGAGTACTGGTCTGTTTTGGTTTAGGTCGTAGTTGATGTTCAGGAGTTTTCAGAACTTTTTTGCACTGATGAGGGTCCTTGCGACAAGAAGTACATATTGGTGAGCCAATTGGAATGTCTAACTGATTACAAATGGACACAGTTCCAGAACGGAGTGAAGATGACTTAACCTTTTTATTTGAAGGATGGTTTGGATGTTGACATGCTTTTCCAGGTTTCCAATAAATTCCAAGCTGAAGTCTGTGTTTTGGACAAATTATGTCATCATCTTTATAGCTTATTTGACGGGCTCTGTTCATTATCAGTTCAACTTCAGTTGTCCCTTCTAAGTCTATTTTTAACCTTCATCCTACCAAGTGGGGTCCATCTGGACCCCGCACCTATATGTTTGTTTGCCATTTTAAAAATATGTGACATACTGCCTCACCGTTTTATGAATTTGTCGGAATTTATGTCTTAATTAAAACACTAAAGCACCGGAAGATCAGCTTTTTGCATTGTGAAGGTATAATTAATTTGTTACTGGGGTCCAACCGGACCCCAGAGTAAAGTTTATCTGTCTTTCATTTTATAATTGAATAGCACACTGAAAGTTAACTTCTTTTATTTCTTTTATGTTCCATAATGAAACTACCAAGGCATTCCTTCTTGGGGTCCGTGTGGACCCCACTGCTGCAATAAGCACAGGCTGCAAAACAAAAGCCCTAAATTATTTTACAATTACTTTTTTGTTTTAAATTCTGTAAGAAAAGACCTAAGTTGTAATCCAGAATGTTTTACAGCTGCATGAGCTGCAAAAATCATGTTTATAATGCCAATTTTTTTTGTGGCGCTATAATTTGCTACATGTATGCTAGTTATTGCAATATTATTGCATTTATAATACATCATTGATATTCAGCCATAGTGGATTTTGTTCTTCAATAAAGTTATGTCTGTTTGCTGCATTGAACTGGTTCTTACTGCATTGATTTCAAGGTATTCCCTCCTGGGGTCCATACGGAACCCGCCTGGTAGTTTGTGTATGTAAAATTGGCTGGTAGGATGAAGGTTAAGTGTGTTCTTTATGCCTTGGGCCCTTTAGTGTATTGCTGTTATTAATACAAGATGTTCTGAACAAAACTTATCTGGTGATTTTGTCTTTATAAGCTTTAATTTTAAAGAAAAGTATTGGGGTCCAAACGGACCCCACATGGTAAGATTAAGGTGTAAAATAGCATGGTAGGATAAGGGTTAAGTTAGACCCATGAGATGCAACAGAGTAAGCCATGTTACAAACTTCAGTTGGAACATCCTTTGGCTTTGTTGATGATAAACTGCATTTTCCAAATTTGCCATCACGGAAGATGCACCTTTCCATTTTAACCCTAGAAAAGGATGCAACTTCTGAACACTAATCTGAATGGTAGGTTTTGATATATTGTTTTTGATATTTTGTCAATGATTTTTTTTGAAAGTTTGAAAGAGAGACAGAAGAAAACAAATTGATGACAGGCATAAATCAATTTTCCATCAATTATTATGAAACCAAATTGAAGTGTAAAGAGAAAACTTACCCACACAGCTACTTGGGCTTACACAATGCAAAATACCAGTGTTCTTCTAGTCTGCAAACTGCGTAACGTAGGCAAGACTACGTTGTAACGTCATTTGGAGCACTACAATGCTATTCCTTTGTCTAGGATACCAACATGTATAGTAGTGTGCATGAGATCTATAATATGACTCTAACCCATTTTAAGACCTCTTTCAATGATAAATTGGCTAAAATTTCAGTGACCATGAAGTGATCTTTTTCAAGCTGAGAAGCAGAAAATTTTTGTCACTTTGATAAGGCCTCAATGTTGCTGTGTTACAAGATACCTAGTCGGTGAAAATTTAAATATCATTACACTTTCAGTAAGTGTATGTATTTTTGTGAAGTACAATAACATCTAAAATATTTTATAAATAGCAGAAAAGAAGTCAGTAAATACAATTCCAATAAAACTTCTAGTATCATAGATCAGTTTATCCACATCTAGGTACAGTTTAGGGGTCAAAATGCCATGGGCGAAGATGGAAAATCAAGCTTATAAATGTGTTAATATTAGCCTACCAACAATGTTACCCACAAATTTTCTATTTGGAATAGATAGACTACCTTTTGGTTCAACTTTTAGAACTAGTTGTTTGTATGGGATAGTGAGAATATTTTTGTGGGCGTGGCCCGAAGTAGGGTGTCGGCAAGGATTTTCATTATTTTTTATTAGATTTTCTAAATTATTCTCACTAGTTCCATTGTTTTTCTCATTTGATTTAGCTTACTTACATATGCAGCAGTAGAAAACAACAAAATAATCCTTGGGATATAGTTGCATATTTTATTTGGAGCCTTAATTCTAGGTAGCCAGATAGTCATCCGTGTCAAATGTAGGTGGCGCTAGTGTGGATACGCTTCGCACCCCCACACATTTTTTGGAAGCAATTTATAGATCACCCATATGCTCTCTCAGAAAAAGCAATCAGAATCATGGGATCTTTGAGAATATTCAATTTAAACCAACATGAATGTCATACCCGTGGTCGGACCTCCAAATTTTGGGCGTGGCCCATCCGGCTGGGAAGGGGTTAATCTGGTCAAGTTTAGTAAAATTTTCTATTCCTATCCCTAGACTCTATAATAACAAATTGTGATTAAATTCTGAGATGGTGAGTTTCCTGAATATGCTCTTTTTGGGCTGTTCTTAGAAAAAGTCACTCTTAAGAAATGCTTATTGACACTTTTATGCTGTGTTAGCGCTTGAGTAATCATACTATTACAAAAACAACACCATGAGGATATGGTTTGTGTGTTACTTTTACCTATCAAAGCTATAGCCCAATGAGAGGTGCACTTAATATTTAGACTTAGACAACCTTTGTGTCATTCAGTATGCAACAAGTGTACACCAAACAAAATTTCATTGCAATTTGTCTCAGCACAGAAATAAATATGAAGTGTATTAAATTACGCAGCAGCAAAAATATTATAAAGTGCAATAGTATAAAGTGACCTGTGGAATTAGGAATGTTTAAGTTATAAATAGAAGTTTAGAGTTTGGGTTTGGAGTTCAGCAGTCTGGTGACCTGGGGGAAAAAGCTGTTACAGAACCTGGTGGTCCTGCACTTAATGCTGCAGAACCTCTTTCCAGAGGCCAGAAGAAGCTAGAACACAGACGGGTAAGCTCGAGCTCTCATGTGGATACAAAACAACAAAAACAACCCTTGTTAAACCGGTTCCTGCTGTGATGTCACACAATCAGGGCTGGCTAGCTCAGCGGGGCAGCTTGAATGCCAACTTTGCAGTCGATTTTAACGCTTACAAATATATATTTTTATTCCCATTTATGCAGCATACAAGAGTCAAGGATGGTAATACTATCCACTCAGAACCTCTTTCCAGAGGCCAGAGGGGAGAACAGTCTTTCGTTGAAATCCCCCGCCACCACATACAGTGCTTCTGGATGTTTGTTTTGAAGTGCACCAACACTGTTGTGCAGCTCCTGCAGAGTGTCTTTAGCAGTAGCTCACGGAGGGATGCAAGCAGCCACTATGAACACTGCTGTGATTTCCCGCGGCAGATAGTGAGGACGGCATTTCACTATTAAATGTTCCACAGCCTCAGAGCACTGTCTGCCCACCACAGAACAGTTCGTGCACCAACCTTTGTTGACATAGATGCAGAGTCCCCCTCCTCTCGTTTTTCCGGAGAGCTGCCGGTCCCTGTCTGAGCGGAATAGTAGCCACCCATTAAGCTTGAAGACTGAGTCCGGCATTTTGTTATTAAGCCACATCTCCATCAGGACAAAGACACTGCAGCTCCGCAGCTCCCGTTGGCACAGTCTCAGTCGTAGCAGATCCATTTTATTACCCAAAGCCCGGACTTTGGATAAAAAGAGCGATGGAATAGCTGGCCTGCTTGCGCTAATTCTTCACCTGGTTAGCAGGCCGGCCTACTTGCCCCTCTTCTGCTTCTACACACACCCCCTCCCCTTGACTCTGAGCCAGCTCTACTGGCCTTTACCTGCAGTTGTTTGTAAAATCTGAAGCCTACCGAGCATTGCTTTGAGCTCCGGAGAAAAAGGAGCATGGAGACCGCTGTTTAGCTCCTGCAGATTTGCCAAGCTGTATTTAATTGCTGTTTTAGTGGTAGTAGTAGTGTAAACTTTAACGCTACCACCGAGAGCTAGAGAAGTGCCGCATTGCCACGTGCCGCCATCAGTAAAACTGTACCCACCTGAGGGCTACTGTATTCTAGGGGATGGTGGATATCCCTGCATGTCATGGCCAATTGCATTCATCCCACCTTACAGGGGGCCAGTGAGAAGTGCAGCTTCAGCCAGGTTCAATAGGCACCACGCAAAGGCCCGTTCTGTCATCGAGAGGGCATTTGGCATGATGAAAACGAGGTGGTGCTTAATATTTTTCAAGGCTCTGGAAGTGCACCCTGTTTTTGCTGTGGAAGTTGTGGCTTGTTGTGCCACTTTGGAGAACCTCTGCCTAACAAAATAAATAAAAAAAATGGCAACATACTTGAGCCCGTGGAAGAGGCACTGGGGCTCGATGATGGAAATGATCAGCATTAACCAGACTTGCAGTGTGGGGAACAGCCGCGTGGGCGCATTGCTGCTGCTCTTTCTGCACCCAACAGCACTCCTCCAACTCTTCGGGACCACAATTATTAATGGGACACATTAAAGCCAAAAACTCATTAATAAATTCACACAAGTTTTTCAGTGCACGTTTCATATAATGTAAATAGCTTCTAACAGTAAAACCTTTGATCTCTAGTATAAATTCTTAATGTTAAACCCATCTGAAAGTTAAAGAAATGTTAATGTGTTAGAATTTATTTTGTATTTGAGTTATCAGTCAGTATTCATTAGTTTGGAAAACAGTTTAATTAGCAACACCATTTTAAAATTTTCTTTACATTTTTTTCAACAATCTTTTCCAATAAATTCAAAAGCCTCTCCTCCCTGGCCTCCTCTCTCCTAGCCCTCTCCTCTGCCCTCTCCTCCTCTCTCTCTCCAGCAGCTCTAATATGGGGTCACACCATTGCCATTTTGATGGACCTGGCTCTGATGGCACGGAATCAGGGGAGGCTGATGCCGAGATGGAAAGGTTCTCTCCGCAGGCTGAGGCAATGAGGCCTGAGCCTGATAGATGGCCTGCCCCCTATTGCCTCATCCATGAGGGAGAACCACTTCCATGTCGCAGTAGCGGGCGCCCCTGATTCAGTGCCCCTCCCTGTTGGTGGCTTTCTGAGCTCCTGCACACGCTGCAAGTTATGAAATATTTCTTGTGCCCAATTCATGTAGTACACTTTTCAAAACACTAAATACAGCAAAGGAATTAACTGATCTATGCTTTCATTATATAGAATTATTGTTAGCCCGGTGATGACCTGGCGACTTGTCCAGGGTGTACCCCGCCTTTCGCCCGTAGTCAGCTGGGATAGGCTCCAGCTTGCCTGCAACCCTGTAGAACAGGATAAAGCAGCTAGAGATAATGAGATTAGAATTATTGTTAAATATAACGAATACAAACTTTTTTTTTTTTTAATTCTCCCACTTCTTGGCTGCTTGGGCAGGACTCACCACCCCAGCCAAGCCCATCTTTTTCAGTACAGCTCTATAACAATATAAAACGTAATAAGTGTATTGAAAAATAAGAAATGAATCTATCAGTATCATTAACAACATTGATATACAGCAATTTAATCAAAGGATTACAAGTAATTTTACTTTTATTATGAATACACATTAAAATAAGATACTCATTCAAAATAATTTTTCATAACTCACTCCCTATCCAGCTGCAGAGGCAAACCTTTTCCCTGAGAAGAGGTGGTCCTACTCTCTCCTCAGGCAAATAAACTTCGCCACATCGTTGTCGGTCCCTGAAGAGATTAAATTAATTGACGACTAATATTTCTGTAGTGCTTATGTGACACGCCAATGTAGTTTCATTACTTACAATTTTTAAAAAAATTAAAGCCCACATAGTTTTAGCTTAACTTGCCAATGAAAATTACTGTACAAGGGAAAGTGAGCTGGATTGCTAGCATGGATGTAATACAGTCATGATCACTAGCCGTGCTTTCTGCTATAATGGCGTAATGTTTACTACATTAAAAACAGTTAAAAGTCAAACAGAAATAAATTTACTTTTATACATATTCTCTCATGGGCGGCATGGTGGTGTAGTGGTTAGCGCTGTCGCCTCACAGCAAGAAGGTCCTGGGTTCGAGCCCCGGGGCCGGCGAGGGCCTTTCTGTGCGGAGTTCGCATGTTCTCCCCGTGTCTGCGTGGGTTTCCTCCGGGTGCTCCGGTTTCCCCCACAGTCCAAAGACATGCAGGTTAGGTTAACTGGTGACTCTAAATTGACCGTAGGTGTGAATGGTTGTCTGTGTCTGTGTGTCAGCCCTGTGATGACCTGGCGACTTGTCCAGGGTGTACCCCGCCTTTCGCCCGTAGTCAGCTGGGATAGGCTCCAGCTTGCCTGTGACCCTGTAGAAGGATAAAGTGGCTAGAGATCATGAGATGAGATGAGACATATTCTCTTGTTGCTGCGCTGGTTGTGCCTCTCCGTCATCTGCCCTTTTTTTTTCTCTCCTCCTCAACTTGACCGTAATGCATGATGGGATATATTGCTTTGGTTAGTGACCATCTGTTGTACACTACTTTTCGTGATGCATTGTGGGATACTTTTGAGTGCACAATATAGGGTGCAAATAATCCTCATTAAGGTTTTGGACAGCACTACAAAATAGTGCCCTATATAGTGAGTAGGGAGTGATTTCGGACACAAGGAATATAAATAAAAACACTACAAAAATCTTTTTGGCATTAATTTGATCCCATAGGAATGAAAGCATTTCTTCCCCCCTCAGTGTGCATGGTTAATCTGACCTCTTCTGCATTGTCTGATCTTAAAACATAGAGTTATAATAAAAACAGTCTCTGACCTGGAGAATTGGTCAATAATTGACAGTTTTAATGAGCTCCGTACTACCAGCTCCATAACCGGTCAAAAAGCCCAGTTTCAATGGCAGATGATAAATGGTGGCAGAGGTGCGAGGCTGGTGTTGCGTGAAACTGAAAGAAAAGCCTCTTTAACAGTTATAAGGCGGCACGAGAGAGTCGTTGCGATCCGCAGCTGTCGGTCATTTGACAAGTGCAGATGATTTCTACTGTAGGAAAGGTGCAGGCTCTTCACCAAAGTACGCAATCGCGTGATCAACGCGCGCTTCTTTGGGTGCAGGGTGTATTGATGTCAGACAACAGCCACACATGAAGATAAAAAGGTGATGTGCTGCCTTGGAAAGTAAGGCATTTTAAATGACAGAGCAAGAAAACTATTCACACAAATAATATTCACTAAAAGGTCAGGGGCTTACCCCCCACCCCCAGGGGCGCCGCTAGAAATCTTGGGCCCTATGAAAGATTACAATTTAGGGCCCCCCCCCCGGTAAAATTTTCAAGCTCAAGCAACTGAATTTGAAGTCTGTTTT
Source organism: Neoarius graeffei (assembly GCF_027579695.1). Lineage (NCBI taxonomy): Eukaryota > Metazoa > Chordata > Actinopteri > Siluriformes > Ariidae > Neoarius > Neoarius graeffei. The sequence continues at coordinate 27,743,176 of NC_083582.1, read as the reverse complement.
TGGCTGGCACTTCTGCTTTACTATGCGTGTGATCAGCTACCTAGCAAGTTTAGGTGATACAATTATTTGGTATATGAACATTTTAAATGCAGAACTGTCAGAATTAGACTGAATAGACTGTTGCCTTAAAATGAAAATTCCATGATATATATGGAAGATATATATATATATATATATATATATATATATATATATATTTTTTTTTTTTTTTTTTTTTTTTTTTCTTTTATTAGCAACTATTATTAGGCCACTCAGTAGCCTATGGAGTTCATTCAATCCAAATGTTTGTGTTTAGAGAAATTGCCTGCATCACTGTATCAGTATGGATTTATAACATTCTGTATGCACATTATGGATACTCCAGAGCCCTCCAGCAAACATCATCAATAATCAGGATTACAAAATGTATTCCTTTGTTTCCTCCATTTATTGACTTATTGTATGTGATCAAATGTATGCCTTGATGAATAACTACACTAGTTTTTTGATACAATTACTGCGAGAACTGCAAGAAATCCACTAAGTGTTTTTGGTTTCTTTTAGGCATCACACATTTATTAGAAAACATAGCAAATGTTCAAATATTCAAGTTAAATACTTAGCAACAGTATCAATAAATCCACACATGAACAATAGCAATGATATCTATGACCACAGCTAATGTGCAACATATTAAAGTTAAATACTTAACAATGTCAACAAATCCACACATGAACAAACATCTAGACTTAATTATACAATAAAGATACCTATGAAAAAAGGTGATTTTTTTTTTTCCACACACAGTGTGATATCCGGACTTCATAATTTATCACACCTGCTCCTGCTTAGCAACTTCTAGAATGTACACCTCTGTTGCGCATACAGAAAAACCGCCAGCTGCTCTAAGCTGCGCTAACAGCTCTGCGCATGCACTGAGCTACACATTTCACGTGTCCCGCGCCCAGAATCAGACTGTACCATTAATAAAAAGGGTGGAGGGGTGAAATGACAATATCATAAATAATTCAAGAAAAATGTTATAGTAAATCATAACCATGTATAATTTGCATTTTTTAACAGATGAAATGAAATATTTTATTTAAAAAAACTTACACAAGGCAATACTATTAAAATAATATTAATATCCCTCACAGGCCCCCCTGTCAGTGCCAGGCCCTTAGAATCGTCCTAACTTCCCCCCCCTAGCGGCGCCCCTGCCCACCCCCTTCGAGTGACGCCACTGGATGGAATGGTGGAACTTTCTGGATCTTCGAGAGTATTCTGTCACCATGACAGCAGAACAATAGAAAGAACGGGATGCTGTAAGAAGGGCAATAACACAAAGGCAGAGTTTCAGTGTTTACTTGAACTTTCTAATGACCCAGCTGTTTAACAGAGTTCAGTGCTTCAGGGTAATTTTTAATGAGTTTATCTCGCTCTTCTTCAGATCTGCCAATGTGCCCCCTGCTGTATGCTGATGGAGCTGCAGCCATGGCCGCAGGAGTTTATTATTATATGAGAGGCGATGAGGAGAGAACAGTGGAGCCCGTGGACACAACTCTCACCCAAAGTACACCACCATCTCTCTCTCTCTCTCTCTCTGGTGTGTGGATGGTGAGAGCAACAAGTTTAATTTATATCGTGCCTTTCACCAACCCAAAGATGTTTTACAAAGTAATGGCACTACAGAAAGAGAAGCAAATCAACCAAAAGAAAACATGACAGATAGGAGACAGAAAACAGAATGACAATTTACATGAGCATAAAGATAACAGACAAGCTCAAGACATACTAAGCTGTAAGCACTTACATTGCTCCGGAGTGAACCGGGGGAGGAACAAGAAGACAACGACAAGCTGAACCATCATAAAAGCGTACTTAAAACTGAATACACCAAAGAGTTGTACACAGTGAGACTCTCAGAGGAGGAGGATAAGTCAAACACTGAGGAAAGAGAGGAGGCAGAGAGGGCAGATGAGAAAGTACACAGATCAGCAGATTTGAGACTTTGATAGGTGATTTTAGTTTTATCTTGTCTATGTATGGTGACTGTTCAGGAAAACAGATTTGAACGAGATTGTGATCAGAGAGACTAGACAAAGAGACAGAGACATCAAGCCCAGAGGTACATACTAAATCAAGAGTGAGGAAGTCAACATGCTGGCTAATGTTAAAGAATTCCAAAATTAATTTAAATTCCCATGCAGTAACAGTAAATATCAGCATGGACACTGAAATCACCTAATAAGAGTATGGGGTGGGTTTCCTGATAATGTTGCCCTTTAGAGCTAAAGACCGAGTTGACTCTCTCAAGCAATGAACGTTGTCTCTGTACATGGTTTCCCCGAATTTACTTGTAAGAAAGAGTCCAAAGAGCAACAGGATGAAGAGCGTCTTTGCAGTGCGCGTCCCCGATATAGGTATTAGTAGTTGCAAAACAGTGGCGGCTGGTAGTCTTTCAAACAGGGGAGGCTGGTCGGTTACGATATTTCCAGATTTTAAAAGAAAAAACATCAATTGTGCCCATACTCTTGCCTCTGATCTGGCTGATTGTTGGCAGGGTCACAAACTGTGAAATAACAGGTTCTTTTGGCCCATTAGCCTACTGTCCAATATACATGATGGTGGTGTTGGGGGGGGGGGTATATTTTAACATTTTATATTTTAAAATTGTGGCATGTTGTTTAAAAATTTACCTCGGCTGTGTTTTTGTTTAAAAATGTTTTCCAAATTGTAGCGGTGTTTAATTCATATCCAGAAAAACATATATTCCAATATAATATACTCAGCATAAACATTTTAAATAGATTCTATATTTTTGGTCCATCCATGACATATTACTAAAGTAGCCTATTTACTGTTGTTGATGTGGGTCACTTGTTGTTAGCCAATTCACTTTCTCGTACCAGGAGAGCTGAAAGGAACGAGTATTATTCCCTACCTTTTTCACCAAGTCAGTTTGAGGCGTTGGTCTACCCTGCTCTTTAATTTTAATTTTTTCCTCGAAAGGAAGACTGGCAAATGGCTTCGCCAAAATTAAATCAGCAATGCTTGGCATCCGTGCGCAGCTTTCTTGCTAGCTGACTAGCCCCCTCAAGTTTAAGTTCAGTCACTCAAATAAACGAAATTTCTGGAACTAAGATAGCAAACTTGACAACACTATATTTACACTTTATTTACAATGAAAATATATACAAACTAAAAAAGCTGGTAGAAACCGTATGTAATGAATGAAATCGAAATGTAAGCCGATCTCTTACAATACACCACAGCACTTGCGAATCCGCATGGGACTGAACTGATGTTGCCAGATACTGCTGACGTTATCCAGCCCAAAATATGTTCAAAACCAGCCAAAATGCACTTAAAACCGCCCAATTGGGCGGGAAACCGCCCAATCTGGCAACACTGTACCGCTGCCTGTCTATAGTTGAAATGAGCTGTCTATCAAATAAAATATCCGGCCGCTTTCACCAATCACCAGTCTCCTCGCGGAAACTGCCATGTCCCTCCCATGTGAGGCTCGGAGTCCGTGGGCAGGCATTTTCGCAGTATTTGTCCAATAATCGTCTTGCATTTTGAGATTGAAAAGCGCATAGCTCCCAAATGCCATTGAAGTCCATTGAGGCTGGGAGTCCGTGAGACTCCGTGGACGGGCATTTTCGCAGTATTTGTCCAATAATCGTCTTGCATTTTGAGATTGACAAGCACATAGCTCCCAATCCACTGAGGCTGGGCTGCATCGCGTTGTCACGAGGGGGAAAACTCACGCACACATTAGGCGAACTGGGGAAAGTTATTAGGGAATGATTTCGCACTGTAGTGGGTTGAGCACATATATTTCTATGATTCTGGATCTGAAATAGCAATGTTATAAGGTCGGCTATAACATAAGCCAAGCGCAATTCATCCTACATGATGTTCGTCATTTTTAGAGGAGGCTGACCCTCCCTCGTTGTCTTAGAGCAATCGCCCATGTTGCAAAAGGTAATCGTACTGTCATTGCTGAAGGTATTCGTAGTCGCTAAAGCCAGTCGATAAGATCACATGGCATTCGTTTTTAACCAAAATCTAATGAAATATCAAGTGTTTAAAATGTAAAGAAAAGATAAATTATATCATATATAAAGGAAAGATGGTGCCAGGTGCATGTGGAGTGTCGGCAGTAATATTGGTTTATGTGTTGTTTTTAAATGTTTTGGGTTTAGATTTGAAAATTGTTGCGAGTATTGCCGTGACTACTGTAGAAGTGCACCTGTTCAAGAGTTTTTGGACAGAGATGGTTGATTCTCAGCAAATGCTGAGAATTTTTTTTTTGGACATGGCAGTGCTGCTCTGATCACCATACAGTCCAGCCTCGCTGGTAAGGCAAATGGAGCCTGAGAAATGCAACAAGGTGATGCTTTCGGCACGATATTATCAGTCTGCTGCTTTCTGGAGATATCCATCAGTGTCCTGGCCCAAACAATTTGCAGGTGAAACACCAGCCAAATGCCCGCCACAGTAGTGACTGTCCTAACTGTGGAAGGGTGGTGAGAGTTAACGCGAAAGCAGTTGCTTGTGACTTTTCTTATGTCTTTGTTCACATAAAATGTGGGGATATTGCTTCGAAAACGCATGATTTGGCCCTAAGGAGTAAATCTGACATTCCCCTGGCGTGCAGTAGGTGCTGTTTGAATGAAATGTGTCACGCGAACGTGATTGATGGTCTGGAGGAGAAAATGCACTGTTCTGAGGACAGTTTGGATGATGCAAGGAATGATTCTGAGGCTGTTTTTAATCGGAAAGGACTTCATTTTATTCATATCAGTGCAAGGAGTTTGCTGCCTAAGCTTGAGATCAGGCACCTCACGTTTACATCTAAGGCCGCTGTGATTGCTGTCGGAGACCTGGCTTGATTGTTCAGTTCAAGACATTGAAGTTGAGCTTGAGGGTTACTCCATCTATCGGCGCGATCGTAGCAGAAATGGAGGAGTGCAACTAGAGTGTTTGCTAATAGTGAGTCCCTGTTGGATTTAATGTTAGTCTCAGAAGTTGATAATATATCTGTCAGGTGTCCTTGATATTGCTTTAAGTGATCACAATGTCACTTTCTGCACACGCAAGGTATCTAAATCACAAAGGATGATTGGTAACCATCGTTCCATTAGATACAGATCCACAAAACATTATACAGCTAAAGGGCTTATAGAAAGGCTCTCCGAGAGGGATTGGTCCGATGTCTTAGGAAGCAATGATGTTGATAGGGCTTGGGCTTTGTTTAAGCAGCACTTTATAGCTGCACTTGATGTTGTTGCACCAATGAAGGAAAACAAGAATGAAGCAGAGAAGTGCCAATTGGATAACTCCTGAAATTCTGGATATTATCAGACAGCGTGATAGATGGTTCAGAAAGTACAAGAAATCAAAATTGCCTAGTGATTATGATGCATACATCCACTTTAGAAACCAGGCTAGCTATAAGGTACAGAAAACAAAGTCTGAATTTTATGCTGATGCTATTGCTGCAAACTCACATCAACCTAAAAAGCTATGGAAGGTACTTAATGATATGGGCTCCACAGGAAAGTCAAAATCAAAGTCTGGCGATATTGGATTAGTTATTGAGGATAAGATGTGTTTTGATAAATGGCAGGTTGCTTGTCATTTTTATTTTATTTTTTTTACAAGCATTGCTGCCAGTCTGGTTGATAAGTTGCCTAATATTTCAGGTAGATATGGCCAGGCATTTGTAAATTCCTTTTATAAAGATAAAAACGTTCTTCCTGACACTTTTGAAATGAGCCCTGTCTCAGAGGAGAGGGTGAGGACATGTCTATCTACTTTGTCTACGAATAAAGCCACTGGACTGGGCCTTATTCCATCCAGATTTCTGAGGAATAGTGCTAGTGTACTTGCCCATATAATAAACCTATCTTTAGGTCAGGGCATTTTTCCAAGTGAAATGAAAAGAACCAGGGTAGTCCCTCTTTTTTTTTTTTTTTAAGAAAAATGGATCAGTTGTTGGCAATTATAGACCAGTATCAATCCTGACAGCCATATTGAAGGTGTTTGAGCGTCTTGTGTATGAGCAGGTGGAGGAGTATCTAGTCAGACAAAATCTGCTGTATGAGTTCCAGTCTGGCTTTTGAGCAGCATACACAACTGAAACATGTCTTGTTCATTTATTTGATTATATTTGATGGAACTTTGATGAAGGGAAGAAGAAGAAACCTTTATTTGTCACATGCACACTTCAAGTACAGTGAAATTCATCCTCTGCATTTAACCCATCTGAAGCAGTGAACACACGCGCGCGCACACACACCCAGAGCAGTGGGCAGCCACACTAGAGCGCCCAGGGAGCAGTCAGAGGTTAGGTACCTTGCTCAAGGGCACTTCAGCCCAAGGCCACCCCACGTTAACCTAACTGCATGTCTTTGAACTGTGGGGGAAACCGGAGCACCCAGAGGAAACCCACGCAGACACGGGGAGAACATGCAAACTCCACACAGAAAGGCCCTCGCCGGCCGCTGGGTTCGAACCCAGAACCTTCTTGCGACCGTGCTAACCACTACACCACCGTAAAATGGTTCACTTCATATCTCACTGGAAGAACTCACGTTTGTGATGTTGGGGGACCATATCAGAACCTCAGGATATTATATGTGGGGTGCCCCAAGGTTCTGTTCTGGGCCCCCTTTTATTTCTAGTTTATATCTGTGATCTGCCAGCTGCAGTGAAATGTAAGCTTCTTTTATATGCTGATGACTCTGCATTACTGGTTCCTGGGAATGATGTCAGTGAATTTGAGAATACTCGTGGTAGAGAGTTAGTGTTAGCAAGTGGCTTATTGACTAAGCTCTCAATACATCGGAGTAAAAGTGAGTCCACTTTATTTAGAACTAAGAGGAAGTTGTCAAAAACTAATGCACTAAAGGTTACATGTAATGGCACTGAAATAGTGTCACAAGCAAGTGTTACATACTTGGGGTTAACATTAGAGCAGTCACGAACTTGTGAATCTCTTGCTGCCAAAATATTATCCAAGTGTGCCAGTAAATTGAAATTTCTGTTTCGTAGGACAAGGCATTTGGAATTTTCTGTCAAGAAATTACTTATCACAGATTCAATGTCACTTTGACTATGCATGTTCTACTTGGTAGTGTGGATTGTCAGCTAAACTTAAAAACAAACTTCAAGTGATGCAAAATAATGTTATCTGGTATTTGTTAAATGCACCCCCTGGACTCATATTGGTAGTAATGAATTTCAAAGGGTACAGTAGGACTGCTGCCAGTATATCTCAGAGTGGAGCAGTTAAAGTTACATCATGTGTTTAATGTCATATATGGGTATGCTCCCAAATATTTATGCACTCATATATCAATGCTTTATACACAGCATAACACCAGGGCTAGTGTCCGCTCTTGTAAAGTGCCCCGAGTCAATAATGCAGCCACATGTGCTTTTTCTACACTGGTATCATGTTATGGAATAGTTTGCCGCCTTTCCATTAAAATCTTAAATATCAGAGGGGCTTTTAGAAGTCAGGTTAAGAATTATTTTTTTTTATGGAATAGAGTAACAGATTCATAATGAACTTGGTGAGATTTGTCTCTTTGTAGGGTAGTGTTGTTTATTTTATATGATTCTTCCCATTTTGTTTTCTTGGACTTGTCTGTGTTAAGGTTTGTGCTTTAATTGTTTTTATGTCTTAACATCAAGGACCATGTTGGAAAGAAATATTTTTCACATTAACATGTTAGCCTTTGGATTTTATTGTCTATCAATCCAAAATAAAATCAATCAATAGTAACATCTGGAAGCATTACATATACAGTATGTGGTAATTAATGAAGCTATTTTATGTTTTGGGGCATTTTTCTTTTTATTCCAAGCATGTTTTTAATCAAATGAACAAATATTCACTTAGAATGAGCTGAATAAGTAAATATGTTCCCGGTGCTTGCTCATTTCTCTGTCTCCCCCCCATGATGCAGTCAAGATTATTTCAACTGTTATCCACAATACCAAGTGAGTGATGCTCGCCCTTAGACGTACACACAAGCAGAGGGTGGGGGGTGGGTTGATCTGTGTGTGGTGTGTACCTGAAGAGGTTGAACTGATGTCTTATATTATATATGTGTATATACACACACACACACACACACACACACACACGCGCGCACACACAGGTGGACAAAGTACTCAACTTCATTACTTAAGTCAAAGTACAGATCCCACTGGTCAAATGTTACTCCTATACAAGTAAAAGTTGTACAGTCAAAGTTTTACTTTAGTACTGAAGTAATTGCTTTTAAAAAATACTTAAGTATTAAAAGTAAAATTTTTGTCAACACATTGTTGTATTATTGCCACAACGCTTACAAAACCTAATGCTGAAGCAACCGACTGGATTACTGGATTTACTGACTAACTTGTCGAACTTGTAGAATAAACACCTTGTAGAGTGTTAACAAATAAAGCACAACTGAACTGGAAAAGAGCCATTGTTATTTTCCCATTTTTTTTTTTAACTGTAACACTCTTCCCCGCCCCCTCAAAGCAGCATGGTAGTGTTCTGACCCAGCTCTGGCAGTCACTACGTTTACATGCACATAGAGAGAATCGAATTTCTGCCGTTGCTCGACTGAAATCGAAGTTCAAAATGCCATGTATACACCTTAATTCGGCTGAAATTGAACCGAACTTGATTTCTCGGAATCGAGCTACACGACCTAGTTTATGCGATTTCTGCCGAGCTACTTTGTGCATGTATACCCTATCGAGCTAGTTGTCGAGCTACTTCCGGAAGTGACGAGTGACGAGACCACAAGCGGGAAACACAACAGCCTCGGTCGGCATGACAACGAATCATGACAACGGCATGAATCTTTTTTTTGTGGCATTGTTTGCACTGTTAAAATTTAGCTCACTTACTGTATCACCAAATACATCTGTACAGCTGTTGCATAGCTGTGAATTGTGTACATAAACAAGTCATTGTATTTGTGTGTGTGTGTATATATATATGTCCAACATCTGAAGAATGTCAATAAAAACAAAACAGTTGAACTTTTTGTGTGTTTATTAAGACACAAGTTAAATTGTAAGCAAAAAAAAAATTTTTTTGTAAGCAAAAAATGGACTTTAGAAAAATATTATTGTGCAAAATAAGTTGTCTTACAAAACAGTGGTCTGCGCCGGACAGTTTGTAGCCATAGTCTGTTAGAGCAAGCCTAACAGCTTGAACACGGAACTGCTAGTGTTGCCAGATTGGGGGTTTTAAGTGCGTTTTAGCGGATTTGAACATGTTTTGGGCTGGAAAACGTCAGCAGTATCTGGCAACACTATCTTCTTCATGACGACAACTGGAAGTGTACCAACACGATGGGGCGTGTAGCGCCACGTGTGGCTCGGGTGCACAATGCACCATGCACAATAGCCCGATTTCACTTGTGCATGTAGGATTGGATTTCTCTGGCACCCCTGCTGGGACCCTTTGCTCGATTACCAACAGCAGCTCGATTTGGACGTGCATGTAAACGTAGTCAGTGTGTGCACACATGTATGTTAATCAGGAAGACAGTGGAATAGCTGTAAATGCAGCTTGCTCAGAAAATAAAAAAGGACAATCCAACCTGCTTAAAACCCAGGTCCACACCTCGAGCTTAGTAACTGCCCAACAGCAACACTGCTTGAAGCAAGACAAAAAATAAATAAATGCAAGACCATCATCTGACATCAAAACAAAAAAATTCCAGCAATTTGTTGTGACTGACTAGTACAATAGTGTCCATCTCACAGGTCTCACGTGTGCAAGTGTATGTATTCATGCACATCTGAATCTGCCTGTAGAATCATGGTGGTTTAATGTTGAGCTAGCTAGTCAGTGAAGCTCCACCTGACATGCTAGCAAAATCTTTTCAAACTCGAAATCATATTGGGTAGCTAACGTTACTAGAAAAGAGAGATTTCTACATTTTGTTTATTTGGCAAGATTATGCTAAAACATTTCTGAAAGCACTTCAGATAAGTTAATATTATTCATGATAGCTTGACTCCATTTTTACATGCTAACTAACAGTGTCCAAGTTAACTAGCTATGTGTTAATGTTAGCCACGGACAAGGCTATGGCAACTTGGCGGGCAAATCCATAGAAAGTGATTTAACTAACCAGACTGCATAGCTATTGCAACGTTATCGCTAGCTCTAAAAGGACATACAACTTCACTGCAAGCTTTCTCTTGGAATAAAACGTTTTCATACCTCAATATGCTTCCGCAGGTCAGATGGCAAGTTTTTGTAGGCTGTGATGTGCTCCGTTTTAGGCAAACAAAGCAAACATTTAAAATGAAACAACTCTTTATTCCTTTCAGAAAACTGAAACATGGGTTCTAGCTATAGAGCCTTACGTGCGTGCATTCCCCAGAAGAACCGCCTCCTTCCATTCTGCCATCAACTGATCATGTTAAATAATGCTGCGCAGTGAACTTGATTTTATCCAGTCTATGGACATGACGTGACCCTAGTGATTACTGATCGGCTGTCTCAGTGTCACCTGCGAAAAAAAATCAATCACATTTTAGAAAAGAAAAAACATCCACTTTTAAAGCCACTTCATAGTAATGAGTAACGAGGACCTTGATAGAAATGTAGTGGAGTAAAAAGTACGAAATTTGTCTTTCAAATGTAATGAAGTTCAAGTCATAAGTTTCCAAAAAATTAATAAAGTACAGATACTCAAAGTGTACTCAAGTACAGTACTCAAGTAAATGTACTTCGTTACTGTCCACCTCTGTATATGTGTGTGTGTGTGTGTGTATGTATGGAGGTCAATTCAATCTCCTCAGGTACACACTACACACAAATCAAAACCTCTCTCTTGCACGTGTGCGCGCACACAATGTTAGAGGTACAGAAATGTCTCATTATGACACTAAATTAGTTAATTACTCGCCTAATGGAGTTAAATTTGATTAAAATGTGACAATATCAATGTGTGGCAGTGGGGGCGTGGTCAAGTGTCGGTCTGTGACCGGAGGGCGGAGTCAGGGAAGGTAAGTGGCAGAATCACTACACCTGATGTGAATTAACCTGTGTTTGTGTGTCTTCCCAGCAACCACGCCCTATATAAGGAGAGAGAGGGCAGAGGAAGGGGGCTCTCTCCCGAACCAGATGTCTTGTGTGTGTGTATGCGTGTGGCTGGGAGCGTGTACGTGTGTCACTGAAAAGTGCAAAAATAAAGAGTTTTGGAACTCTGTTCTGGCCTGCCGTCCTTCTGTGCTCCACCCACCTGCTCTGAAGTCTACATAGTGTGACGACGTTACGATATCCATACATAAATTCATAACATATTGAAATATATTCATAATGTTTTGCATATATTTATTTAATAATTAACTTTATGTCCTTGCAATGTACCAGAAAAATAATTGAACACGGGCAGCAGATTCAACACCAGTTTCCCCTGTTGACTGTGAGTCCCTCGGAGGCACATGAGCATTCTCTGTATTCGGCTGTGAACGAGCCGTTCTTTGTTTTGAACAAGTGGTCCGGGTCTTGTAAACTTAGAGCAAACTAAAGGACTACTTGGGCTGCGATGTTGTTCGGGAAAAGCACGTTAGCTTGACGATGGATCTTAAGAGGTAATTTAAGACTCTCTTGGCCTTAAGAGGTTTTTGGGAAACCCACCCTTACAAAAATTAACCATGGTTTTACTATGGTTTATAGTTATTCATGGTTTTCATGTTTTTTTTGGGTAACCATGAAAACCATGGTGCATTTTACCTCAATGTTCACTTAAATTTTTAGGTTCTAAGTAAATGTTAATGTATCTGGGCTGTTAATCGAGATCCTTCTCTACAGCATTGACTGTTGGACGAAAGCATGGTAATACTACAGTTAGTGCATCCTTTTAAAAACCATACTATCCCTTTTTACACTAATTTCGTAGTTACTATGACCTATTACACATACAACTATGATGCTACCACAGCTACTGCAGTACTATGGATAAACCACAGTAATGCTATGGTTGGTTCATAGTACTTAGAATCACCATGAAATACCATAGTAGAACCATGGTTACTACCATGGATGAACCATAGTAATGCTATGGTTGGTTCATAGTACTTAGGCCCAATCCCAATTCTAATTTCTACCCCTTCCCCTCCGCCTTCCCCTCCGCCTTCCCCTTGGCCCTTCCCCTTGAAACTGAGCTACAAGGGATAGGGCTTGAAATTCAACCCTTACGTATTGGGATAGCCCTTCAACGATCGCATACGTCATCGCGTACCTCCGTCAGCGTTTACGTTAGCAAAACGCGACGCGTCATTGGCTGCGACCAGCCGCTACAGTCAGAGCCAGAGGCAGAAATCTCTGCTGGCAGGGTGTGATTTGTTAACTAACACCACTGAATGGGATATCTTTGGCGCTTCGTGCACCACATCCGACAGAATGAGGTGTCAGAACACTCATGTAAACAATAAAAGCGAGAATAACAGAACAAAACGTACGCAGTCAAGCAACCGAAAACAATACTCACTCCCAAAGCTTTTTAGCAGCAGCTTGGATTTCAGAAATCGCTGCTCATTCTCAGCTCGAAAGCGAATCAAGCGGCGTGTTTCCTCTGGATAACAACTTACAACACGTAAATAATGGAGAAAATACATTTATGACAGTCTTTCGCCGCGGGAACCGCCATCTTTCTGAAATCCGCATGAAATCTCGCTGAAATCCACATGGCATTGTGGGAAATCACTCAAACCCCTTCGTTCGGAGTCAGCTCCAGGAAAATCTCCGTTTGGAGGGGTACAGAAGCCCTCCCCCTTCCCCTACCCCTCCGCGTTAACTGGGATTGGGATACCCCTACCCCTTCACGTGAACGCGCAAAATGGAGGGGAAGGGCTAAGGGGTTGGTCCAAGGGGTGAAATGGGATTCGGCCTTAGAATCACCATGAAATACCATAGTAGAACCATGGTTACTACCATGGATGAACCATAGTAATACTATGGTTGGTTCATAGTACTTAGAATAACCATGAGATACCATGGTAGAATCATGGTTACTACATAAAAAACATGGTAAAACCATAGTAAACCATGGTAGATTTTCGTAAGGGCACCCCAGGTGAGTCAGTGCTAGTAATAGCCCCCAAGCATACGTAACTATGTCATCACTTGTTTACTGCAATGCATTGTGGGGGATCACCAGGGTCGGCAGTTGAGCGATATAGTGGATGTCAGATAAATTTTACGTGAGCGCGATGTGAGAGGAGCAATTTTCCCGTGCTTTGTCATGGAAGACAATGAAATTGGTGATTTAAAGCGGTAGATAACATGTCGAGGGTTTACAGCAGGAAAGTCAGAATTCAAATCAAGCTTGATGAGAAGGTAAGAAGGTGTTCGGTTTTTTTTTACCCCCCCGATTCACAAAGCAATCTTAGACTTAAGTCTAAATTTTAAAGTTCTTTAAATCTTCAGTTATTCCTTACCAATCTTAGCCTTGTACTTAATCTTGATCCAGCACAATTAAAAGTTACAGATGCAGTAAGATAAACTATTATGAAAAATCAGCTTTTGACTTAAGTCTAAGATTGCCTCGTGATCCTGGGCCCAGATGAACAGCAGCAAAACATTTATAAATGAGTGATTAGTTAAATAAAACTTGATATCGGGAAACATTACGAAAAAAAAAAAATCTTTGGAAACCCGCTGATCTGCCATGTCATGTTCAGTATAAATGCATTTACTTCAAAATGCTGCAAGTGAGGTACACTGAACGTTATACATACCCAAAAGAGAACCCTTCGTGGTTTGGGAGTTTGAATTTACATTTCCGGGATAGTAAGAGTGTTGCCTTGGCTTTCAAGTTTCTTCACCAGTCCAGGTTCCCGAGTCACATCTGGTCCTAGCTGGACACCATCCCTGGGCTGCAGGACACTTAACATTATTTCTAATCTAATTTATTATCCACAGGGAAATCAAGAGCTCAGTAGTGTTCAGTGGCTTTTATTTCCCAGTACATCGAGAGCTCACCTGTCCTTTAGAAAAAGGTGCTCCAATTATCCCGACAGAGTGGAGGTCTCTTCGGAATATCCTGAAGGCGATGTTTAAAATCCTCATGGAGATGCTGTTTCCGCTCCGCTCTTTAAACACCTCTGGATAGATGCACAGTGGTGGTGCACACGCTCCACAAACTGATCCATCTCTTATATGGCGCATTAGTTCAGACGTGTCTATTAGCCAGAAGGTGGAGTTACCTTTTTTTTGTATATTCTATTAAAATCCCCCAAGGATTTGTTGAATTAGAATTTCCTAAAATTAAAAACACACACACACCTGGAGCAGTTGGGGGTTAGGTACCTTGCTCAAGGACACCTCAACCCATCTTTCTTCACTCCCCCACAGCTTTCTGGTCCAAGGAATCGAAGCGGCGACCTTTTGGTCCTAAAGCTGCTTCTCTAACTTCTCTAGCCATTTCAACTTTCAGCAGCCTGTGAGGACACCAGTTAAAGCTCTGAACAGTAGTGATGGACCGTCTGAAGCTGAGGTTCCAAAGCGCGTACCGAGTATAAGGCAGACAGACAGAGACAGGGCCTCGGTTTGTTTGGTTCAAATCAGCGTTTCATCCAGAGTGTGCGAGAAAAAGAACCGCCTCAATCCAAACACAGTGAAAAAAAATCTACTCCTGAACAAGAAGCAATAAATGTAACTCAGTGGTTCCAGCTGCATGAGAACTCTCAGTCCAACACACACGGGGGGGGGGAGTGAGAGAGCGAGAGAAAAAACACAAATGTTCTCTCTGTTTATAGATACCTTTTATTGTGCAGACACAATTATATGGAGCTTAAATTCATGCAAAGAATTTATTTATTTGTGGGGTGGGGTGTAGTGGTTAGCAATGTCAGCTCATAGCAAGAAGGTTCTGGGTTCGAGCCTAGTGGCCAATGAGGGCCTTTCTGTGTGGAGTTTGCATGTTCTCCCTGTGTCTGCGTGGGTTTCCCCCACAGTTCAAAGACATGCAGTTAGGTTAACATGGGGTGGCCTTGGGCTGAAGTACCCTTGAGCAAGGCACCTAACCCCCAACTGCTCCCTGGGCACTGTAGCATAGCTACCCACTGCTCTGGGTATGTGTGTGCACAAACTATTGGCCATAGAGTGTTTTAGTTTCTCTTTTTCCATATTTCTTTTGATGAAAGTACCAAGCTCACTTCTCATGCCTTATCAGTACATACTCCTTAATCATGAACACAACACAGTGTCAACTAATTAATTATTTGTTATTCATTAACGCAACAGTGTGAACAAATTTCAGTCATTTTTTTTTAATTCAAACTCATTCTGACTTTACCATCATTCATGCAGCACTGCATTACCTTACAGGTAAATGACACAACACTTCCTATGGTAATTCTGTCCACGTTTGTGCATGGTGCTCTGTGATGGACTGGCATTCCATCCAGGGTGTTTTCTTGTCCATGACCAGGATAAAAAGCTTACTGGCAATGGATGTGTAACCCAGTCACAATAAAGGATTAAAAAATGTTGATGTATTAATATGATGTTACTGTTTTCTGTGTCAAACAATAAGAGAGATGATCCATATGGGAAAGTTCGCCATATTACAGCGTGACGTAACATTGGGCATGTGCATAAAATTGGTTGGCAAGAACCATTCACAATGGCCGACAAAGTATCATCACCTAGTTTTCGTAGCGATTTATTGCAGTATGCAACTTCGTTGTCAACTGATGCTAAGCAAAGATATGCAGCAAAGCTTCTGTTCAACAGTGGCACCAAAGTTTTGCCTGATCCTTACACAGTTAGAGACAAACGGGACCCAAATCCAAGCACCTGGCCTGACCTGACCTTCGGCGATATCTACCTGTATTTGATTGACACGCCTTCAACATACACAAAAGAATCAATGAAAGCCTACAAGTCTCTGAATGCATACAAGTGTTAATTATTCAGTTGTTTTATTGAAATACTCATTTATATTTGCTTTTTGTGCCTAATAATAAGACAAAAGATTAAGTAGGCACAATATAATCTTTGAAACATTTATGTTGTTGCTTCACACACACACACACCAAAGATATACAGTACAGTACTAAACTTAAGCAAGTTCTACATTTAGAATGCACAAGCAGTGTTTTAAATCCAGGCTCTGCTATTTATTTTAAAACACATATCATGAAAAGTTTGACCAATCTTCTTATATCAAATATTTATCCTGCAAAAAGTACATAAATTTGCCGCGAGTACGTTTGTGGAAATCGTACTCTGTGTACTGCATACAAATCAGCTGCTCGTGCGTTTTTACTCATCTTTTGGTTGATAAATTATTTCTGATGAGGAAATTTTATCTAATATCATAATATTAAACTGCAAAACAAAATAATAAAAAATCATGTGTCTTACCAGCATGGGCGTTGCCACCATTGAATGTGAAGGGGACATGTCCCCTTCACATTTCATAATTCTTCGTTTGGACCCCCCCACATTTAACATAAAATATTAGTTCACCCAGCGCCGTTTCTATTGCTTCGTGAAAGAATCCATTCCACTTGATCGATAAGAGAATACACATACCACTGAAAATCCACTCCGGTTTCCCAGGCGTTACCTACAACAACTCACCGCACACAAGTGAAGTGAATCTCAGCACGAGCAGAGAAATGTTGGTGCAGGCTGCTCGAAAGTGGAGGAGGTGACGTCAGGCCCATTGCCACCTCACAATGTCTAGCTTTTGCTAAAACCTTATTCTTTTGTTATATGCCCTCAAAATTAACCCTAGGCCACGTTAAATTAATGCTCAACTAAACAATGAAATAAGCTTAGCCTAATGGGGTATTCTTGGTTGATGATGAATTGTTTGCAGTATTTGCTCCCTCCCCAGACACAATGGACATAAGGACATTCTTTACAAAGAAGTGGAAAGTAAGTCAACATTTCCCCACAGGACAGGGTTTTTTCTCCCAATGGAAATGTTAGTGCAGTTAGCTGGTTAGTCAGTGTTAGGAGATGTATCAGCTAGCTTAATGTTAGCTAGCATTTAATTCAAACCCAGTAGGCCGACCTTATTGTAATGCCAAGAATGAAGTCAAGTCTGCTCTGATGATATTGATTCCCTGTTGTGATTTGAAGAACTTGTTTTGTCTGGTCTTTGCCAGTTTTCTGGAAAGTAACATGGGAAATCAGTGTCTGGGGAAGGAATAGTAGAAAGGAAAGCAGTGGAGAGAGATGGATGTTATTCCAGGTGGATTGTGAAGGAAAGGGTGATAAAAGTTATGAAGTGGTAGAAATTGTGATGGCACCAATGTAAGATGGAGTTATATCTATAAATCTATTTGTTATACTAATCTGTAAATGTTACTGTAGTACCACCATTGCATGTAGGTTGACAAAACTGCACTTGTTCATTGTGTGAAGTTATCTTTTATGTGTCATTGCTTGACACAGTGCGATTTTGTGTTATGAAGACTGCATGATGACATGTCATTTTTGTTATATCACTGTAGCTTTCCCTAGGTGTGGGTGGAGCACAGAGGACGGCAGGACAGAGATCAGGTTCACCAAATAGTTTTATTGTTCCACTTTTTCAGGGGACACAATAGGTTTAACGCAGACACACGCGCACACACACACATCAGGTGTCTGGTTCGGGAGAGATCTCCTCTGCTCTCGCTCTCCCTCCCTAAATAGGGCGCGGTCCCTGGGAAGACACACAAACAGGTTAATTGTTCTCAGGTGAAGTGAATCTGCCACTTACCTTCCCTGACTCCGCCCTCCTGTCACAGACCGGTGCTTGACCACGCCCCCGCTGCCACATACCCCCACCGCCCGACTCAGGCCGGGCAGCCGTCCGGCCCGCAGCCGACTCCCCCCCCCCTTGACGGGAGAGGAAGTCCGCCACGACCATCTGCGCCCCCGGCCTGTGGACCACCTTGAAATTAAAGGGTTGGAGCGCCAGATACCAACGGGTGATCCGCGCGTTGGCATCTTTCATGCGGTGGAGCCACTGGAGGGGCGCGTGGTCCGAACAGAGGGTGAAAGAGCGCCCCAGCAGGTAGTACCGGAGGGCGAGGACCGCCCATTTGATCGCCAGGCACTCCTTCTCAATCGTGCTGTAGCGCCCCTCACGCACTGACAGCTTCCGGCTGATGTATAGGACCGGGCGATCCTCCCCCTCCACCTGCTGGGACAAAACGGCCCCCAGCCCTCTGTCCGACGCATCCGTCTGTAACATAAAAGGGAGAGAGAAGTCAGGGGAGTGTAAAAGTGGTCCCCCACACAGTGCAGCCTTTACCTCAGAGAAAGCCCGCTGGCACTGCTCCGTCCACTGGACCGGATCTGGCGCCCCCTTTTTAGTGAGGTCAGTCAGCGGGCTGGTGACGTCCGAATAATTAGGTATAAACCTACGATAGTAGCCAGCCAGCCCCAGGAACTGTCTCACCCCCTTTTTGGTCTTGGGCCTCGGGCAGGCCGCAATCGCTGCTGTCTTATTAATTTGGGGACGCACCTGCCCGTTGCCCAAGTGGAAGCCCAGATACCGTACTTCCACCCGCCCAATCGCACACTTCTTTGGGTTGGCCGTGAGTCCCGCCCGTCTCAGCGACCTAAGGACGGCCCTCAGGTGTTGCAGGTGCCGCTGCCAGTCGTTACTATAAACGATAATGTCGTCCAGGTAGGCGGCCGCATAGGTGGCGTGGGGCCGGAGGACCCGGTCCATCAGCCGCTGAAACGTAGCGGGCGCCCCAAACAGCCCAAACGGAAGTGTGACAAACTGGTGTAAGCCGAACGGTGTGGAAAAGGCCGTTTTCTCCCGGGATAATGGAGTCAAGGGGATCTGCCAATATCCCTTCGTTAAATCCAGTGTCGAGTAAAAGCGAGCCGTGCCTAGTCGATCGAGCAGCTCATCAATACGAGGCATTGGGTACGCGTCGAATTTAGACACCGTGTTGACTTTTCTATAGTCCACACAGAACCGGACCGAGCCGTCGGCCTTGGGAACCAAGACCACCGGGCTGCTCCAGTCGCTGTGGGACTCCTCGACGATGCCCATTTCGAGCATGGCCTGAAGTTCTTCCCGAACCACCTTTTTTTTGTGTTCGGGTAGTCTATAAGGGCGGCTACGCACTACCACCCCCGGGGGTGTCTCTATGTGGTGTTCTATGAGGTTAGTGCGACCGGGCAGGGGCGAGAACACATCCGAAAACTCGGCCTGCAACTGGGCGACCTCCGTGAGTTGGGTCGGGGAGAGGTGGTCTCCACAGGGGACCGGAGAGGTACGTGATGCCAAATTCCCTTTTTGAACCTCCGGCCCCAGCTCCGCCTTCTCCGGAACTACCGACACCAACGCCACGGGGACCTCCTCGTTCCAGAGTTTGAGCAGATTGAGGTGGTAAATCTGTAGCGCCCCACCCCTGTCTGTTCGCCTCACCTCATAGTCGACGTCCCCGACTCGCCGTGTGACCTCAAAGGGTCCTTGCCACTTGGCGATTAATTTGGAGCTCGACGTGGGCAAGAGTACGAGTACCTTATCTCCCGGTGTGAACTCTCTAAGGCGCGTACCCTTGTTGTACAGGCGGGCTTGCCGTTCCTGGGCCTGCCGCAAATTCTCCTGAGTTAGGTGGGTGAGCGTGTGGAGTTTTGCGCGCAGGTCCATAACGTACTGAATTTCATTCTTACTTTGTGAAGGTCCCTCCTCCCAATTTTCCCGCAGCACGTCCAGGATGCCGCGCGGCTTACGCCCATATAATAATTCGAACGGGGAGAACCCCGTGGAGGCTTGAGGGACCTCTCGCACTGAGAACAGCAAGGGTTCGAGCCACTTATCCCAATTACGTGCGTCCTCACTTACGAATTTTTTAATGATATTTTTGAGGGTGCGGTCGAACCGTTCTACTAAACCGTCCATTTGTGGGTGATACACGCTGGTGCGGATCGGCTTAATCCCCAATAACCCATACAGTTCGCGTAGTGTTCGTGACATAAACGTAGTGCCTTGATCAGTCAGAATCTCTTTCGGGATTCCAACTCGGGAGATGACGCGGAAGAGTGCCTCTGCAATACTGCGTGCTGAGATATTGCGCAGAGGCACTGCTTCCGGGTATCGCGTTGCATAGTCCACTAGAACTAATATAAAGCGGTACCCTCGTGCTGACCGATCTAATGGCCCGACGAGATCCATCCCAATTCTTTCAAACGGGGTCTCGATTAACGGTAGAGGGCGCAATGGCGCTTTTGGAATGGCCGCTGGATTTACTAACTGGCATTCGCGGCATGCCGTACACCACCTACGGACATCGCCGCGAATCCCCGGCCAATAGAATCGGGCCATTATTCGGGCTAGTGTTTTATCCTGCCCCAAGTGTCCAGCCATGGGATTAAAGTGAGCCGCCTGGAATACCAATTCCCGGCGGCTCTTTGGAATCAAAAGCTGCGTGACTCGCTCTTTAGTTTGAGTGTCCTGCGTCACTCGGTATAACCTATCCTTCATAATCACGAAGTAGGGGAAGGACGGGGTGGCGTTCGGCGGGAGCGTTTGACCATCGATTACTCTCACTTGGTCAAACGCATGCCGCAGAGTCTCGTCTCGCGACTGCTCTAATGGGAAATCCGCGAGGGATTCCCCAATAGAGAGAGGAGGAGCCGGTGGCTCCTCACCCTGACGCGGAGATGACGTAGACGGCTCCGCGACAGCTGCTCCCGCCAAAACGACACCGGGACCTCCCCCTGTCAACTGGCAGGACCCACTCTCTACTAGGCGCGTCATTAAACCCCGAAATCCCGGCCAATCAGTCCCCAAAATTAGCGAGTGGGTAAGGCGAGGATTAACCGCCGCCTTCACTATAAATTTTTCCCCTCTGAAAATAATATGGACCGACACCAAAGGGTAGCTGTGAACATCCCCGTGCACACACAAAACCTTCACCCCTTGTGCTCCCCCCAATGCCTCGTTTTGAACCAGGCTTTGGCGAATTGAGGTCTGATTACAACCAGAATCCACCAATGCCTGATATGTAGCCCCTTGGATACTCACCGGTATGCGATACGCTCCGGCCCGATCGAGGGCGGCCTCTGGCGCGTCGGGGATCCGAACCACCGCGCCCACTTCCATTGCTGTGCACTGCTGTTGAAGGTGGTCCGGTTCCCCGCAGCGCCAGCAAACCGGCCCGGGCTTTCCCTCTGCACCGGTGCTCTGGGGCTCACTCACCTGAGGTGGGGGAGAGACAGACACAGAAGGGAGAAACGGGAGGGCACCGCGGGTGCGGCGGGCCGGCAGGGGTGGTGCCGGCCCCCGCCTCCGCGGTGGGGGAATGGGGCGAGGACGGGACACAGAAGGAGGGGAGAGAGAGAAAGAGAAGAGGAGAGAAGAGATGTCGACATCTGCTGTCCTGCCGCCGAGACAGCCGCCAGATGATCCTCCGCCAGCTCGACTGCCTGATCCAGCGACGCCGGGCGGTGGCACTGGACCCACTCCGCGGCTCCTGCTGGTAAGCGGGCGATGAACTGTTCCAGTACCACCTGATCGACGATTCCCTCGGCGTCGCGATCTTCGGCCCTCAGCCACCGCCAGCAGGCGTCCCGGCTCTGCTGGCCGAACGCGAACGGGCTGCCGACTTCCTCCATCCGCAGCGCGCGGAAGCGCTGGCGCTGCTGCTCCGGCGTGCGCCCCACGCGCTGAAGGACAGCCCGGCGAAGGTCGGCGTAGGCCAGCCGGCGATCGGCGGGGAGCTGTAGTGCAGCCAGCTGCGCCTCTCCCGTCAGGAGGGGGAGGAGGCGCGCCGCGCGCTGCTCCATCGGCCACCCCGAGGCTTCAGCGACCTGCTCGAATAACGTGAAGAAAGCCTCGGGGTCATCCTGCGGGCCCATCTTAGTTAAGGTGAGGGGAGACGGGCCCGCGGCCGGAGCGCTGGTGGGCCCCGCCGACGCGAGGAGACGCCGGAACGCCTTGCGATCTTCTTGCTGGGCCAGCACCAGGGCATCGAAGCGCCGCTCTTGTTCCTTTCGGAGTGTGATGAGCGCCTGGTGCTAGCTTTGCTGAGCCGTGGCGAGGGCGTGGACCAGGTCGGTGAACGGGGAGGATTCCATGGGGCTGCTGGGTTGGTGCTCCATTATCCCGGGTTTCAGCACCACTGTAGCTTTCCCTAGGTGTGGGTGGAGCACAGAGGACGGCAGGACAGAGATCAGGTTCACCAAATAGTTTTATTGTTCCACTTTTTCAGGGGACACAATAGGTTTAACGCACACACACACATCAGGTGTCTGGTTCGGGAGAGATCTCCTCTGCTCTCGCTCTCCCTCCCTAAATAGGGCGCGGTCCCTGGGAAGACACACAAACAGGTTAATTGTTCTCAGGTGAAGTGAATCTGCCACTTACCTTCCCTGACTCCGCCCTCCTGTCACAGACCGGTGCTTGACCACGCCCCCGCTGCCACAATCACTAAATCAGAAAAAAAGTAAAATGCAACCACTAAAGTCACTGTTGGTGGTTAACAAAATTGCACCTGTTCATTGTGTGAAGTTATTTTTTGGGTGTCACCATTGCTTGTCACACTGTGATTTTGTGTTAAGAAGTTTGCATGATGCCAAGTCATGCCTGTTCATCGTGTGAAATTATGAATATTCTTATTTTTAAACATACAGTTGAGTGTCACTATTGCTTGGCACAATGTTGTTACATCTAAAACTAAATAAAAAAGGAAACACAAAATAAAAAGTAAAATGCACCCATAAAGTCATTGTTGGTGATAAATTGTGTCACATTCATCTCATTTTCTTAGGCATAGCAGTGGGTTTAAAAACAGGCTGATGAATATATGGACTAGTTGAATGAAGACTTATTGTTGAGTCTCTAAAATAATTGAATTAAGTGACTTTTGTAGGTAAAATTAGGTGTTTAACAACCTGTTAAAATACACCAGAATGCAGGAAATGGCATCTAATTAATTAAAAATTTTCTGGGGGAGGACCCCCCATTGAAAATGCTTCTGACGCCCCTGCTTACCACCAGATATAAAGTGTCGAAAGCAAACACGGTCGTTGTGGCGGGTAGTAAAGGAGCGAAAGCGCGCGCGTGTTATTAATATCATTACCGGGGTGAAAAGCTCGGTGGGTCGGAGAGCGATATTCCTGTTGGCGGCGGAGAGGGAGCTACCGCAATGGTCATCAGACACTTCCTGCTCTGGAGGAAGCGTCAGTTAAGGTTGTTTAGATTTACATTTAACTGTACAGTGAATGTGAAGTGGTCATGGCAGAAGAGTCAGATGGTTATTTAAGAAGTAATGACGTTAATGTGAATGAGGATATGTTTTGGGAAGAAGTCAGTCGAATTAGGAAACTGTCAGATAGAGATAGCAGTGGAGACGAGTCTGGAAATTCTGTTATCAAAAGAACCAAGGTTGATAGAAAGATGTCTAAGGGGTCAAGTGAAGAAGTATGGAAAGTTATGATAGTTTTTGAACAAAAAGGAGGGCCAGATTTACATCCAATCCACATTACTAAGGCAATTGAGAGAGAAATAGGAAAGATAAATCATGCCAGATTCATGGGAAATGGGAGGCTTTTGATTTTTGCTAAGACTGAAGAGCAGCGAAGTAGCATCCTGATGAAGGAGTCACTTAACAAACTTAAAATTACCTCACATATTCCAGGGGCAGCATCTAAAGCTAGAGGTGTCATAACAGGAATACCAACATCAGTCTTAATGGAAGAGATCAAGGAGAATCTGTCAAGGTACGCAATAACTGATGCTAAACGCCTGACCAAGGGAAAAGAAAAAACTGAAAGTACATCAATTTTGTTAAGCTTCAGTAAAGACTTGCCGACTAGAGTTCAGATGGGATATATGTCTTACATGGTCCGTGAATACATTCCACCTCCATTGCGGTGTTTTAAATGCCAAAGATTTGGTCATGTGGCAGGGCAATGTAGAGGTAAAATAAGATGTGCAAAATGTGGTGGTGAACACGAATATGGTCAGTGTGGGGAAACTGTATTAAAGTGTTGCAATTGTGGAGGGCCACACAGTGCTGCATATGGTGGTTGTGAGAAGCAAAAGGAGGCCAAAGAAATACAGAAATACAGAGTTGCATACAAGACTTCTTATGCAGATGCCATTAAGATAGTTAAGAAGGATAAGAGAGTTACTAGTGTTCCTACTACACCAGAACAATCCACTTGGAGCCAGTTTGATAACAGGCTAAGACTGAACAACAGAGTTCAATTACTGTAGAAGGGAATCCTCAATATGTTAACAGGCCTAGGCCTATTCCAGCTTCAGTTATATGTAAGTGTGAATGCAAAACAAAAATCACAAAAGAAACACTACTTGTGGATAAGAATGAATTCATTGCGTTTATTTGCACAGTGATGAACACAGCACTACAACACTCAAGGAAAAGTGACAGAATTAAATCAATTGTTGACATTGCCAATGATTTTTTGGGGCCTATGAGTAAAGCTGATGTAATTCATGAAATGATAAATCTTAAATATGGACAGACTCAAGGTAGTTGAATGAGTTATGGTTCTTTTCATTTTACAATGGAATGCAAGGAGTTTATTAGCTAATGGACAAGAATTCAAAAGTTACATTCAAAATTTGACAGATAAACCTGATATAATATGTATTCAGGAGACATGGTTGAAACCACACCTAGATTTTATCATCAAAGGCTTTAAAGGCATTAGATTTGACAAAAGTAATGAGAGAGGTGGTGGATGTATGACATTCATAAAAGATGGGATTCCTTACAGATGTATTAATATAGATAAAGAACATGAATGTATTATTACAGAAATATTTAATGGGCCTAAGGAAATATATAGTGTTGTTAACTATTATAACCCATGTAAAAGTTTAACAACTGACATGCTAAACAATATCTTTGAGAAAAAGCATCCTGAACTATGGTGTGGTGACTTTAATGCCCACAACAGCTTATGGGGTAGTAAACATACAGACATGAATGGCTTAGCAGTTGAAGAAATGGCCAATGACAGAATGTTAGTTTGTTTAAATAACGGTTCTGGTACTAGGATCAATATTTATAAGAATGAGACATCTTGCATTGATTTAACCTTAGTTGACAGAAGAATTGCTTATAGATGTAGGTGGGATGTAGATCAATCAACTAATATTGGAAGTGATCATTTTCCAATATGGTGTAAAATGGATATGGAGTTTAAGATTGATCCAAATTATATACATCACAAATGGGTGTTTAGCAAAGCTAATTGGGATGAGTTTAAAGAAATCTCTGAAGATATGCTTTCAATGATACCAGAAGTTGATCAAAACGTGAATGATATGAATAGTAGCATAAGCTCTCTTATATACTTTGCAGCAAGCCAAAGTATCCCAATTAGTGAAGGTAAAAAGAATAAAAGAAATGTGCCATGGTGGGATGATAAATGTACTGAAGTAATTAAAGAGCAAAATAAAGCTTTTAAGATCCTGTGTAAAACACTAACATCTGATAATCTTTTGAATTATCAAATGAAAAGAGCCATAGCCAGGAAAGTTATTAAAGAAGCAAAAAGAGAATCCTGGAGGCAGTTTTTGTTCAACAATAGGTAGAGAAACTACAATAAACCAAGTATGGATAATGATTAAAAAGATGACTGGTAGATATAAACCATCACATATCCCTGTGCTAATGGAAGGTGATAATCAATATGTTGCTGATTCTGATAAAGTGAACCTTTTAGGTAAAACTTTTGCAGATATCCATAAAGGTAACCATTTGGAAGAATGTTTTAAGAAAAGGAAAAAAGAAGTCTTGGAATTAAATAAAGATACTCTAGTCATGAAGGAACCAAACATGTCCAGCATGGATGCTGAATTCAATATGTCAGAATTAAAAATGGCTTTAAATAACACTGCATATTCTGCTCCAGGCAGTGATTACTTATGTTATGCTATGTTTAGGCAATTACCTGATGAAGTTCTACAAATGATTCTTAATCTATTTAATAAAGCATGGAATGAGGGTAAACTACCAAATGTATGGAAAAGATCTACAATCCTCCCATTTAATAAGCCTGGAAAGGACCCAAGCAACCCAGGGAATTATAGACCAATAGCTCTTACCTCACATTTAGGGAAACTGATGGAGAAAATGATTGTGTCAAGATTAAATTACTATTTAGAATATAATTGTTTACTTCACAGCTATCAAACTGGATTCAGGAAACAGAAATCAACAACTGATGCATTAATCAAACTTACTAATGAAATTGAAAAAAACATTGGTTATGAAGGAGGCTATGGTAACAGTCTTTCTAGATATAGAGAAAGCTTATGATACCATGTGGAGGGAAGGATTATTAATAAAATTAGGAAAATTGGGAATTAATGGGAAGATGTACAACTACATATTAGACTTTCTTTCTCAACGTACCTTAAGGGTCAGAGTGGGTGAAGCTGTTTCAGAAGAATTTACTGTTGAAAATGGAATACCCCAAGGGAGTGTCATTAGTCCAATACTTTTTAACATTATGGTTAATGATATTTTTGAGAAATTGGGTGAAATGAATGAAGGTTTACTATATGCAGATGATGCTGTTATATGGAAAAGGGGACGTAACATATCACACATTACTGAATCAATCCAGAAGGACATATACATCTTAGAACAATGGGGGATAGATTGGGGTTTTAAGTTCTCTGTTCAAAAATCTCAAGTCACATACTTTACAATAAAGAAAGTTCCAGAAAATTTTAAAATAATGCTCTATAATCATACTATTGAAAGGGGGAATGCATTTAAATATCTAGGTATTTGGTTGGATAGTAAACTGACCTGGAAACTACATATTGAACATGTTGAAACTAAATGCAAAAAGGTACTGAACTTGATGAGGATGGTATCTGGTCTTTCCTGGGGAGCAGACAAACAATCTTTGCTGAATATTTATAAAGCATTGATAAGATCAGCTATTGATTATGGTTGTATTACATATAGCCCAGCTTGTAAAACATCCCTTCTGAAGCTGGAAAGAAAGGCCATTAAAATAGCTTTGGGTGCTATTAAAACAACTCCTGCATGTGCTCTTCTGGTGGAGTCAGAGGAAACCCCACTTAATTTAAGGTTTAACAAGCTTTCTTTAATGTATTGGGTCAGACTGCAGGACAGTATTAACAATCTAGCCATATCAGTACTTAAAGATTGCTGGGAATATTACAAGAAGCGTAATGGGTTTGGGTGGAACATTGACAATACTGCAAACCAGTATGGTTTGAAGGAATTAACATACGGCCCTGCATTAGCTTTAAGTGGTGTCTCTCCATGGATTCTGCCTACCCCTGAGGTTAATATAGAATTGCTAGAGGTAAAGAAAGATTATCCAAATCAAAAGAGTTTTGCATTATTTTGCAAACAATACTTGACTTCTTCATTCTATGGATATCTCCAAATTTATACTGATGGATCAAAAGATGTATTAAGTGGTAAATGTAGCACTGGAATTTATATTCCAGAATTCAAAAAAACATATGGCTATAGACTGAATAAGTTCCTATCAGTTTACTCAATTGAAATGGCTGGAATTCTTTCTGCATTAAGATGGATTGAAGAAATCAAACCACTCAAGTCAGTTATATGTACAGATTCAATGTCAGTTTTACAAAGTTTTTTATCAGGTAACTCAACAAGGGAAGACTTAGTAATTGAAGTTTTAGCTCACATAAGGAATCTGGGACTTACTATTGAGGTTTTTCACCTGACGTCACAGGGTCACGTGACGCCCCGGTGTCCGCCATTTTGAAGGTCAAGCTAGCTAATGTCAACAACAGTAGCTAGTATGTTACTGTAGCAATGTATACGTTCAGTCATTTGGATGACTGTTAAAACCTTTCAGTCTCAAGTTTTTCCTTTACTGTATTTACTAGTTTACTGTAATTATGATCCGGCAGCTATTTACACCGGATCCAGTGTAAATAGCTGCCGGAGCCGACGTCCCAGCTTGCCCGAGCGCGCTAGCTCCCAGCCTGCCCGAGCGCGCTAGCTCCCAGCCTGCCCGAGCGCGCTACCTCCGGCAAGCTCGGACGTCGGCTCCGGCAGCTATTTACACTGGATCCAGTGTAAATAGCTGCCGGATCATAATTACAGTAAACTAGTAAATACAGTAAAGGAAAAACTTGAGACTGAAAGGTTTTAACAGTCATCCAAATGATTGAACGTAAACATTGCTACAGTAACATACTAGCTACTGTTGTTGACATTAGCTAGTGCTAACAGCTAGCTGCTAGTACACTGCTACAACTACACCGACCCTAATAATACAGTTCTTGGTCATTGCCTGGTAACAGCAAATTTATAACGGGCCATGTCTCAACAGACTAAGAAGTTATTTCAATGACATTTAATAACATTTTGTTTATCCTGAGGACCGAAAGTAAATGAAAATGTGAACAAACCTTAGCTGTAATAAGATGGCGCCCACCGGCTCCAGGGACAACCCGCTGATGTAGGCATGTTACCCAGCCTGACACAAGATATTTGTAGGCATCCAAACTCTTATATGCTTTCAGATCAATACCTGTGTATGGCGATGGGTTTTTAACGACATAGGTATACAGATCATGTGGGCCGAAGTCAGGTAAAGACGAGGGCTTCGTGTACTTCCGTACGTCAGTGAATAATCCTGGTGGAAGCAGGTAAACGTCGTTCTCTAAGCCTGCTAACCTCAATTTTTGCAAATACCTCTCCCTCTGCTCGCCCTGTAAATGCCCTACGTCGCTGGATAGTGAAGGTGTTTTCTGCATCTCGCTCCTTTTTCTTTTATGTTTTTCATTTGTCACCTTCCTCGCATTCAAACTGATTCGAGCCATGATGTCCAAAATGGCAGCATCACATGACTTGGTCACGTGGGTGAAAAACCTCAATTGAGTTTTGTTGGGTACCAGCCCATATAGGAATTAAAGGCAATGAAATAGCAGACCACATAGCCAAAGAATCCATTGATAAAGAACAGATAGACATTCATATTCCACTGGGAAAAGGAAAAGCTAAAGCCTTAATTAAAACAGAGATTATGAAAAGATGGCAAAAAGAATGGGAAACAGAACCCAAAGGTAGACAATACTTTAATATGCAGAGTCAGGTATGGGGGAAAAGAATAACATCAATGGGATTTAACAGAAATGAGGAGGTAGTATATACAAGATTAAGACTGGGACACACAGGTCTTAACGCAACATTACAGATATTAGGTAAAAGTGATGGTCTTTGTCAAGGATGTAGAGTTAAGGAAGATGTTGAGCATGTTTTATTCCACTGTAGTAAATACAGTTCTCAAAGACAGAAATGGTTGGAGCTTGAAGCAGGTTCAGACATTCACAACATACTAAAGGAAGAAGGAATACAGTGAAATAGAATTAAAGCACTAATCATTTATCTTAATGATACAGGCCTAATGAAAAGAATATAATTTTTTTTTTTGTAGCCTAGTAATCTGACATAGAATCTGTTCAGTCCCTTCACACACTCCTGTACAGTAGGTGGCGGTATACACAGATTGTGACAATCTGCCATTAAAAAGAAGAAGAAGAAGAACGGTCGTTGTCAGTAGGTTCCCACTTGTCACGCTGAATTGCTGCGATCCAAAGCTTTCGGCGAGCTTCAGGTTTCTTTGGTATGCGGTAAAAGCTCTTGGGATCATTCTTATCAAATCTGTATGTACAGCCGATAACACGACACTACCATACATGTCAACCCCTATGGATTTCCCGTATTCCCTACGGATTTTGGCATTTTAAAAATGGTACGGGCGTAGTGGTATTCAACTACGGATTTTTCTACATTTTCACCTTAAAATTATTTTGATTTATTACCAAAAAAATTATCAAAAAAATCGTCATGAAATACGAAAATGCATGGGAGCCGCCATTTTCTACATTTAGAATTACTCAACCGGTACTTCCGCTAGTACCAACAAGCCATTCCGAATGTCTGAGCATGCGCAATTGTGATTTTCCTGCACACTGAGCAGGAAATAACAGCACATGTAGCGTAACAATAGACAGGTCAAGAGGTCAAGATGTCGGCACCACCGAAGAAAAAACTCAAAACATCTAAAACTGGAGGTCGCTTTCTTCCCGAATGGACAGAAACATTCAATGGAATAATTATCGCTTCCAAAATGGGTGCTGAGTATGTCAACTGCACAATTTGTTGTAGAGAAGTGAAAGTGTTTGCCTCTGGAATTTACGACGTGAGGGAACACATGAAATCTCAAATGCATGTGAACAGTACATATGGATGTACATAAATAAACCAGTGCATATATTAGGTAAGATCTGATACATTTTTATAATGGATTTGGTATGGAAATTATGGATTTCTTTACCAGGGAGTACAGGTGAGAGCTGTGAGGGGTTGACATGTATGCACTACCATAATTAATTAATGACCCGATAACTCCGATTGGCCATTTATAAATAACCTCTTGCCAACCAAAGCATCACGTGACCATTTCGTGACGTCACGCCGAACGTTCCAAAGCCGAGAGCCATACTATTGAGGTATTTCACTCACGTGACCAAGTCATGTGACGCTGCCATTTTGGACGGCACGGCTCGAATCAGTTTGAATGCGAGGAAGGCGACAAACGAAAAACATAAAAGAAAAAGGAGCGAGATGCAGAAAACACCTTCACTATCCAGCGACGTAGGGCATTTACAGGGCGAGCAGAGGGAGAGGGATTTGCAAAAATTGAGGTTAGCAGGCTTAGAGAACGACGTTTACCTGCTTCCACCAGGATTGTTCACTGACGTACGGAAGTACACGAAGCCCTCGTCTTTACCTGACTTCGGCCCACATGATCTGTATACCTATGTCGTTAAAAACCCATCGCCATACACAGGGATTGATCTGAAAGCGTATAAGAGTTTGGATGCCTACAAATATTTTGTGTCAGGCTGGGTAACATGCCTACATCAGCGGGTCGTCCCTGGAGCCGGTGGTCGCCATCTGATTACAGCTAAGGTTTGTTCACATTTTCATTTACTTTCGGTCCTCAGGATAAACAAAATGTTATTAAATGTCATTGAAATAACTTCTTAGTCTGTTGAGACATGGCCCGTTATAAATTTGCTGTTACCAGGCAATGACCAAGAACTGTATTATTAGGGTCAGTGTAGTTGTAGCAGTGTATTAGCAACTAGCTGTTAGCACTAGCTAATGTCAACAACATAGTAGCTGGTATGTTACTGTAGCAATGTTTACGTTCAGTCATTTGGATGACTGTTAAAACCTTTCAGTCTCAAGTTTTTCCTTTACTGGATTTACTAGTTTACTGAGCCATCGCGCGCTCTCCGGCCGAGCCCGGAGCCATCGCGCGCTCTCCGGCCGAGCCCGGAGCCATCGCGCGCTCTCCGGCCGAGCCCGGAGCCATCGCGCGCTCTCCGGCCGAGCCCGGAGCCATCGCGCGCTCTCCGGCCGAGCCCGGAGCCATCGCGCGCTCTCCGGCCGAGCCCGGAGCCATCGCGCGCTCTCCGGCCGAGCCCGGAGCCATCGCGCGCTCTCCGGCCGAGCCCGGAGCCATCGCGCGCTCTCCGGCCGAGCCCGGAGCCATCGCGCGCTCTCCGGCCGAGCCCGGAGCCATCGCGCGCTCTCCGGCCGAGCCCGGAGCCATCGCGCGCTCTCCGGCCGAGCCCGGAGCCATCGCGCCCTAGCTCAGTAAACTAGTAAATCCAGTAAAGGAAAAACTTGAGACTGAAAGGTTTTAACAGTCATCCAAATGACTGAACGTAAATATTGCTACAGTAACATACCAGCTACTATGTTGTTGACATTAGCTAGCTTGCCGTCCAAAATGGTGGACACCGGGGCGTCACGTGACCCTGTGACGTCAGGTGAAATACCTCAATAGACCCCTTCGCATGTTTGTAAACAAACCGACCATTGCCAGGATGCGCGCGCAGCCTGGACTCAGAAACAATGGCGCTGCCCATAGACCGGAATTATGAGCTGTCAGATTATGCCAAACAATTGTCGTTACAAGATCGAGAATGCTACATAAATAAGTTAACTCTAACAAGTGGACATCGCCTACCGGATCCGCATTTAATTAAAGAGTGGACGGACGATGTTAGTAAGTTCCCTGGTATACAATGGCCAGATATATACTCGTACCTTATTGACAAGACTTCAGTGTACACCCACGAAAAACTTCGTGCCTACAAGTCTTTAGACGCATATGATTATGTTGTGCGGGCATGTACAACTTGATTAACAATGGGACATTCAAATTCATTTTGTTTTAATCAAATTATGCCAGTGATGTGATGGCAATGTGGCTTTAGCTACAACAGCAAATACCAACACTAAACAGCAATTTGCAGGAGGTAATGGCATGAAAGGAATGATAGTGTAAAGAGTGCAGCTAAGAGAAATCAGAGCTGCGTAAAAAGCGAGAGGCAGAGACCAGAAATGAAGCTGAACGGGGGGAGCTAGGTTAGAGCAGTCAACATAAGTTGGCATTTAGAGTGAGGGCACACAATTTTACCTTTCCATCCTTGCTTTAAAATTGTGATTTTCGGCATACACAAATAATGATGGCACAAAATCTGGACTGCTTGAGTCAAGCGAGACCTCTCCTACAAACAAAATTGCATGCAAAGCTAAGTTAACATGCTAACAATATTCATTACATTGTGTAACTATGACCCAGCTAATCAGACAAACGTTACCAAAGTATTTTGCTACATCAATAAACGAAGACTAGAAAGAATAAAAAAAGAAAGATTTAATAAATAGCCTGATCTTACCTGTGATGAAGTGGGCACTGCAAACCCACGCATTTTTGATAGTGCTTTCACCCCAGTCTACACGTTTGATGGCTTGTAGCCATAGACGTCGGCGATTTTTTTGGAATGGGTGAGATCCTGCTGGAATTCTGAACATTTTAACCCCATCACTGCTACGATTCTGACACCTGACAACACAACAACTAGGCATTTCTGAGTCTTTTTTGGGTCCAGGCTGCGCGCGCAATTTCCGCTTACGTATGAATGACGTTTACTGCAAAGGGGTCTATTGAAAATCCCATAGACCCGATTTTTAAAAAAATCCCACGAAGTTATGAGGTGGAATTTGTACACCCCCAAAAAATATGTTGTATATTTTGGGATTATCTACTAACTGTGAAAGTATCAGGTGAAATTTCGCTGTCTTTTAAAAGATCGAAATTGCGCCTAACCTGTCAGAAACGGACTACAACCAAACTGTCAGAGGTGGGTAGTAGCGCGCTACATTTACTCTGTTACATTTACTTGAGTAACTTTTTGGATGAGTTGTACTTGTAAGAGTAGTTTTAATGCAGCATACTTTTTACTTTTACTTGAGTATATTTGTGAAGAAGAAGCGGTACTTTTACTCCGTTACACTGGGCTATATTCTGCTCATTACTCGCTACTTTATTTTTATTGATCCGTGCGATGCGTGGTCTGTTTGTTTGTTTTGTCGAGACTTCCAGCAGAGGCTCTGTCACATGACAGCATCTCACTGATCAAATGTAGCAGCCAGAGCCATAGTGGGAGGAGCTATGGTTTAACTCCGTTTCGCCAATCAAACAGAGCCAAGCCGCCGCGCGCGCCTGCACACAAAATTCCCGCGGCAAGACCAGTCCAGGTGGAAAAGAGCACGGAAGCAGAAGAAAAATGGCAGAGACAACGGCTAGTGTTTCTCATCAAGCTGAAGAGGCACACCTCTGGCCACACATACAAACCATGTTCACTGTCCAAACAACGAAAAATAATAGTTATGTTATGCGGTGTCACGTGTCTCCCCAAACCAGTGGATGGTTCAGCTTATAAAAACTCAACGTCAAATTTGAGGAAACACATTGCAGTAAGTAGGCTATGTGCTTTTGGCTGTTGTTGTAGGCAGACGTTAGCCCTGTTATAACATCATAAATAACTGTAAAATACATTGTTTTGTGGAAATGTATTGACGCACTGCGGCCTCAGACGGCAAGATAACACACACATGCACACACACACACACCAGAGAACCAAGAAATTAAACTACAAAAAATCTTCCTAACAATCACTTTTTATTGATGTGAAACCAAAAAATGCTCATGAAAATAAGGTTGCTCGCCTAATGTCAGCTCCTCAGTAGCGTTAGTTGTACACGGCTCTGGTCAAAAACTGGGAATGGAAGACTGGTGAAAACTTATTAAATAACAAAACGTGTAACATATCGTTTGTGAAGTCTCCGTTTTTCAAGCTACTGTATTTGTTGTGGATTAGAGGGATTTGTGAAGACTTTAGGTGTTTTTTTTTCTGTGAGATTTGTTTTATTATTTGTCTACAAGTGCTTGTTCACAAAAGGAAGGGCATTAGCTTGTTAGCTTGACCGCTTGCTAGCAATCCCCACCACCACCCAGCCAAGCTGGGCACTGGCAGCTAGTTAGCAACCTTTTTGCTTGTTACTTCCACCAAGGTTTCCGCTATGTACAATTGGCTGCGGTGGGCCGCTGCACCTTGATTTTTGCCGCCGCACCTTCAGGAATTCCGTTGCACCCCTAGGCAGTCCTATTTTAAAAAATAGGCTAAACCAATATTTTTTTGACGTTGAGCGGACTCGAGCCTGGCATGAACCACTCCAACGCGCTATAATGACACCAATCTATCACCAGCCAATCAGGAGACTTAATCAAACACATCCCCCGCCCACCAATCTACCACCAGCCAATCAGGAGACTTAATCAAACGCATCCCCCACCCACCAATCTATCACCAGCCAATCAGGAGACTTGGATCAAACGCATCCCCCGCCCACTTGTGTCCGTGTCTAACGTTGAATTTTCACAGAAGGAGGGAAGAAGTTGACTGAGGTAAGACCAGAGGTGGGACAAAGTCATTAATGTGCAAGTCACAAGTAAGTCTCAAGTCCTACCACTCAAGTCCGAGTCAAGTCACAAGTCAAGGCACTTTTGACCAAGTCAAGTCC
Source organism: Neoarius graeffei (assembly GCF_027579695.1). Taxonomy (NCBI): domain Eukaryota; kingdom Metazoa; phylum Chordata; class Actinopteri; order Siluriformes; family Ariidae; genus Neoarius; species Neoarius graeffei. Next base: position 27,708,235 of record NC_083582.1, on the reverse strand, counting down.
AAGTCCAAGTCCTACCCAAGCCAAGTCGAGTCCAAGTCCAAGTCTCATTTTTTTTCCAAGTCCCTAACAAGTCACCATTTATTCTACAGGCAATCAACACATTTTTGACCACAAATGTATTACCTCTCCACACTGCCGTATATGTCCTCCTTTTCCAGTCACCTTGGATAAAAATGTCTGCTAAATGTAATGTAATGTCAATGATTCATAGAGTCAGCATAAGTAACTACAGTACACCCATTCTTTTCCATTTTAAAATGTTTTAGAGCTTGTGCCCCAAGACAATCAAAGAATCTCAGAGGAGACAATGATTAGTTAGTTAACGTTAGTAAAGCATCCAAAATTTTCAGTGAGTTTAGTTTGAGTGAGTCAGTGTACATCTGAGGCTAAGGGTGTGAGAATGAGTGAAAGTATGACCATTTCCTTAAATTTTTTATTGGAAAATTAGTGAGAAATTAAAACAAAATTCTAAACAAAACTAGTACTGGTACTGTGTAACAAAAATCATTTTCTTTTCATTTCATTCATGTCATTTTTCACATAAAAATGCTTTTCATGTGCATTTTAAGACATGAAACTCAAAGTCCAAGCTAACAGATGATCTGTGTACTTTTAGAATCAAAGAATGGTTTTCCTTCTGAAGTTAGGCACTGTCCCAACATACAACATGACACGCCTTTAACACAATACAACGTGACTTGAGTACGTTTGTGTGTGTGAGAGAGACCAACTAACTGACAAAAAATTCCGGAAATATCTGTTCTCCACTACTGAGAGAGGGATGTTGCATCCAATGACCAAATCTGTTAGTATTGAATTTGTGATGGCTTTTTGTTGTGGGTGGGTAGCATTGTACTGTCTATCTTTTGCAGTAAGGAATCTAGAAATGGACGGCTGCTCTGTCTCACTTGGGATGATCTTGTTCTTCAGATATTCTGCAAATCTAAACAAGAAAAAAAATGTAAAATTAGTAGGCCTACTTGTTTTTTGTTTTTAATCATGTAGACATTAACATGTTTTTATCATTTTCAATATCAAAGTCTGAGTTCATTTAATCTGAACATATCTGTTTATACACAGTATAATGTTTAATACAAGCCAGCCAGGATGTTCCCAGTTTAGCTAGACCACAATGCATTCACTAAACACTCGCTAAAATACCGGTAGCCTCAGTAAACACAGAACGTTGTGACGATGTAGCCAGAATCAGAGTCCTCTAGGGCTCTGGCCAGAATGTGAGAATGAAGCCCTGGCAACATTCTAGAGAGCCGTATAATAAAGTAGAATAAACAGTTGTTGTGAATTTCAGAATGTTCAGCGGAATCCTCCAGATCCAAGTTGCGTGCTTTTGGCGAATTTGGTTTCTCGCCAGAGACTAATAAATGCACTGGTAAAGCCACACTATGTAGAGGCATTGTGTGCCCTGTCGTTTGGGTAAGACTGTGGGATAATGCTTCGCGTCGGAGTAGGCTACACTCCAATCTGTCGGGATGTACTGCGCTATAAAACGTCATCTGAGCTTAGGGCTGTGCCGATAGACGATGCCATCGTCCATCGACGATGGTGGTCATCCATCACGATGGAGAGCCACCATTGTGATACCACGCCCCCTCCTGTCATAAACATGCATATACGGTATCATCTGGGCCTATTTAACCTAAAAACTTAGTTTTTTGTTAGTTTAGTTAGTTAGTTTTGTTTAATATATAAATATATTATATAACATATGTATAAATACATAATTATATAAAACATTATAAAGTAATATCCTATTACCGCTTGTTCACGTAGGCTATGGTGCAGGGACGTGCTAGTGAACATAACGTGGTTACACAAATACAGTATGCTACTAATAATAAATTTCGACTTCATTTTTTAGCCTACACTATACTTTTAATGTAAAATTTGTCATGTTGTTCAAACAAATAGCCACTATTGACGACTTCAGTCGGGAAATATTTCACCTTATCAAACAGCAGTGAAGTGCGGACTTCGGCAGAAGTCAAATAACTTTAATCTGGTAAATAGGCCTACTTTCAGACACAAAATGGTCCACTCTAAGCCATAATGTCAAACCAAATGGAAGAATGAAGGTGATTCTGATAAATGTAAAGACAGTAAAAAAAAAAAACAATATTAAATCATGATTTTAAAAGCTGGTGCAATAATTCAAACACTAATAAATTGGAAAAATTAGCGCATTCAAGTGCGCACTAAAGGCCGAAACGCATCTTCAATTGATATGGTGTAAATAAACAATGAGTAATAGCTTAAGTGTAGTTTCTTCTCATAGTTTGAATACTAGTCTTTCATTGTTAGAGCAGATTAATATCTTGCCGTGATCAGTGAGTGCTCGGGGAGGTTCATTTCCACCTGCGCTTTGCGCAGCTCATTTCTCTGGAGCCAGCTGTGCGCAAACGCAGTGTTGACTGCTCGGCAAACTCCAAACGCTCGGTCTGTACTGGCCCTCTGTTGCGCAAGCGAGTTGGTTATGGCCAGGTTCAAATTGTGCCCGAAACAACTTAACCACGGCCATTTCAATTGCCTGATGGCTGTGACAATATTCGCCCCGTTGTTATGCAGGCGATCTTTTTCTCCTCTATTTTCCATTCGGCAAGTGTCTCGCGCAATGCGTCTTCTAAATTGTCCGCTGAATGTGTCTCTGGCATGAAACTCGTCTGCAGGCATTTGGACTGCATTGCCCACTCTCGGTCCACATAATGTACGGTAGCTGACATATAGGGCATCATGTTGCAGCTGGACCACATATCCGTTATCAAGGCCAAATATTCCACATCACCTAGCGCTTTTTTTTCCTTTACGTGCCAAAGCCTCGGATGAGTATCTAATACTTTTTTAATAATAATAATAATAATAATAATAATAATATATTTAATAACGTGGTATTAAAATCCCCCCCGCTATCATCGTCCATCACGATGTTTGCACTGTAAACATTGTCGATGCCAATTAAGGGGACATCGCACAGCCCTAGCTGAGCTTACATTTTACATAGCCCAAATGGCCCATTATTCATATTGCCTACATGACACCAGAGAGAGGAAGAGAATAGAATTGAATGTCTCTGACACGTAATCCCAGCACTAATAACACACATCGCACAGCGTCCACGACTTGGTGCAGTACGTAGCAAACAGTTAAATGCCTGGTTTAACTTGCATTGCTAGTCATCTCGTCTCAGTGGTTTAAATGCCTTTCATGACAAGCACTGACTTTCCCATTGCAAAGAGCGAACTTCTGTTTTACATACTTAGTTTGCAGCCTGGGTAACTGTTTATTTGATTCACGTTTTATCCTTTGCTGTCCGGTTCTTATCATAAGTCTGTGTCGTTCTGACCAGAGCCTTTATAACAATCTTGTAAACGTTCTCTGCTCTGACCACATAATCTAACACTAGACTGAACACAAAAGCAATCCAATAAAAAAATCTACTTCACTATTTTATATTCAGCAAAGCAAAACAAATCCTTGACAGCGTTAATATATTAACACATTCCACTTCTAGCCACCAACTAGCCTGTACAGATTCTTGCTAGCTGTAGCCTAGCTTTGTTACTTACTTTTCCTTATGCAGCCTCAGGTGACAAACGAAGTTTGATGTGGTTGACTGGCTGTCCGAAATTGTGGCTCCACATGTTCTGCACGTAGCAATGCGTTTGCCATTTGTATTGGAGTATTCTTTAAATCCAAAGGAAATTACGCGGGGAATCATGTTTTTATCCGTCCGTTCATCATTCAGCGTCATCAATGTTCAGCGTCCTCGTTGCCCATCACCGTTTGGTTTTTCATTTGAACCAGTTGAAGTGCTTGAGTGACACCTAGTGCTAGTGGATTGAGCTGCCGTAGCCTAGGACAAGGAGCTACACCGCATTCAAATAATAACGAGTGTACTTGGATTCAAAATCGGGGGGGAGAATATTTATACCTGATACGCCAAGTCATTGCAAGCTAAAACTGTCAAGTCCAAGTCAAGTCTCGAGTCAACAGCGTGCAAGTCCGAGTCGAGTTGCAAGTCATTCCTCATCTAGGGATTTCAAGTCTCAAGTCATCAAAATGGTGACTCGAGTCTGACTCGAGTCCAAGTCACATGACTCGAGTCCACATGTCTGGGTAAGACTGTGTGATAAATTAACGAACGAATAAGAGAGGAGTTTCAACATATAGGGCTTAAGTTTGTTATCGTTAAATAAGCATTGCTTGTACAGTAACGTTATGTCGTTACAATGTTGACCCACTTTTAACGTGCTGAGTACCGACTCGACTGTAGCCGGTAACATGCTAATTAGCTTGCTGTCAAAAGTGCAAAGACCTTAAATTGCTCTGTATAAATTAGAAAATGGCACAACTTCCTCTGTAGCCGTCAACTCAACTTGTTTTGAGCCAATCACAACAGGGCAGCACTGTGGCCTGAGGTAAAACATGATAGTTTGTTTAAATTACAAAAATGAGTACACCCAATGACTGTCTCATATACTCTTCATATACTCATACTGTAAGTAATGTAATAAAACTAATCTTTAAAAGTGGTATTTACTCAACCTGTTTGCATAGAATGAACTTTGGGGTTAACAGTGTAATAGTGTTGCAGTGTTCTGCAAATTTGCAATTTAATATTTCAGATCTTGAGACATGAAAGTGCTATTTTAAAAAATAAAAGGTCAGAGATGTTTTCTTTGTCGCCTATTTAGTTCATTTTATTTCCTCAATAATTTTCCTTGATTGAGAAATCAGTCTGGGCTCTTATGGGTTAATCAGTAGCCTGCATGCTAGTATATGTTCCATTTACAGTCAAACATTTTGATGGACTCCAGGCTCAATTTTGATTAATCAAAAATCTGCGTAGTAGTACAGTCTGAAGATGCTCTTGCACATTCGGTGTCAATTGAACAGAAATTATGGGAGGATATAGGTTTAATAAGTTTTACAATTTTTGAAGTGAGTGATGGATTGATAAGTTTAGATGTATTCAATATTTTCTTATCTTCAGACATAATATTGTAGATGTTTCTTTACCTGCTTGATAGTTTTGACCGGGACTCCAATCTTCCTCAGAAGAGTCATTAGTCCTTAAATTAAATTCGTTATAGACATGAACTTAAAATCATTGTTTTATTTTATGGCCTCGGTGCCCTGGGTTTTGGCCTTCGTGCCCTCGGCATCAGCAGAGCGTTTGTTTTCCACACTTCGTCGACTGAAATCATACCTCCGATCCACAATGACACAAAAGAGACTGAATGACTTGATGAACTGCCATATTCACCGTGACATTCTGGAACAAACTGACATGACAGCCATCGCAAAGGAGTTCATGCAGGCCAATGACAGACGCAGGCAGGCCTTTGGGAAGTTTTAAGGGTAAGTCATTGGTTACTTCTATTAGCACCAGCGAGTGCACTGCTTCCTCTGTTTTCAATGTTTCTATACTGCATTGGTACTGATACAAGCAAGTTGTTTAAGTTGAGTTAGCCTACTACCGAGGTGCTTTTGTTGTGTACTGTTGGCTGTTTTAGCATTTTATTCTGCGCAGTTATGTGCTGGCATGTTGTGGGCTAAAGTCATGACCGATGGATTAATCTATGTATAGCCTTCTGTGCTGTTGGCTGTTTTTATCCTCGTACTGGGGTGGGATGTCTGAGCGCAGGTCTTGCCACCGCACCTTCAAACATTTTCTAGGGGAAACACTGTCCACTTGCTAACTCCTCTGCGAGATGGAGCCAGTAAACACCTTTTTGGGAGATGAAAGTGTAACCCTCATGAATCTTTGCACCACATTTACACACTGATTCTTTGTTAGTTGTTACATGTCTTTCAATCTTTTGCCTTAGTGGTTAGTTTTTTATTTGCTACGCGATATTTGCAGACACTCCCTAAGAAACTCCCACCCGCGTTAGTTCCAAGGATAGATAGGAATTTGCTGACGCTCCCTAGGCAACGATTAGCATAGAACGGTATATTTACCTTTCCCTTCCCGCGAGACGTCAGATCCACTGATTACATACCATTGGATTAAATCAGATACAATACGATTGATTTAGATTACACACAGACACAACACATCTTTACAACACACTCACACACATACCATTGATTTGAAGAATTTGTGAATCCCGTTGAAGACTCCTGTGAATACGGTTTATTGAAGAATATCCTGGTGAGTTGTAAGCTAATCAACTGTACTAGTATGCTGTAGGAATGTAAATGGTGGATAGCCTCTCGGTTCAATATGTATTTGGGAACCTAACGTGATCATTGTTTAAACAACATCATCGCGCGGGAGCGAGGCTGCGCGAGAGCGGGCCGAGAGGTTGCGCGGGAGCGAGGCTGCGCGAGAGCGGGCCGAGAGGTTGCGCGGGAGCGAGGCTGCGCGAGAGCGGGCCGAGAGGTTGCGCAGGAACGGGCCGCGTAATAACAAACGCAATGCCCCCGAAGAAAGCTCCTACGGTCGAGGAGATTGATGATATTAAAAAATCCCTCGACTTTCTGGGGGAAGAAATCTCTGCTGTCAGGGTGCAGCAGAAGACCATCCTGGACCTGGTAGAAGAGGTCAAAGCTCTGAGGCTGCAGAATTCAGAGAAGGCAAAGAGGATCGCCATTCTCGAGAACCGAGTGGAGGAGCTGGAGCAGTACACCCGGATGAATGACATCATTGTGACCGGACTGCAAATTCAACCCCGCTCATATGCTGGAGCAGTGGCGAGAAGAGACGGAGAGGAACTGAATGAGGAGGATGCTAACTCTGTGGAGAAACAGGTGTTAGCATTCCTGCACTCCAAGGGGATTGAGGTAAAAAGCAATAACATTGAAGCATGTCACCCTCTCCCACGGAGAAGCAACACAGGCAAACCAGCTGTAATAATGAGATTTGCCAACAGAAAGCATAAGATGCAATTGTTAAAACAAGGGAAGAAACTGAAAGGCTCAGATGTGTTTTTAAATGAGCACTTAACAAAAAAAAATGCAGATATTGCAAAAAAGGCGAGACTACTAAGGAAACAGGGGAAAATCCAAAACACTTGGACACAAAACTGCAAGATTTTCATAAAGCTGAAGGGATCTCCAGAAGAGGCCAAGATCTTGGTCATCCGAGATATTGGGGAACTGGACAAATTCTGAGGGAGCCAAATAAAGCAATTTACAATCATGACACAAGGACTGGACACTGGACACTGGACACAAGAACTGGACACTTTCCATTATACTGAGCACAAAATACAAGATATGGAAAATAATATTGATCCGGAAAATAATCTTTTCAGCAACATCAATATCAGCTGCCGGTATTACACTGAATATCAATACAATGCAAAGATCAGAGACGGAAATAAGATATCAATTATTCATTTCAATATCAGAAGTCTGTATGCCAATTTCCATAAAATGAAGGAATATCTCAGTCAGTTCAATACTCCATTCAATATAATAGCCATATCAGAAACTTGGATCAACGATGAGATGGGAGTAGATTTTGAGCTGAACGGGTATGAATTAAATTATATCAATAGAAAGAACAAAAGAGGAGGGGGAGTGGCAATATATGTTGATAATAGTTTGGAATATAAAATTAATAATAAAATGACGGTAGCTGTTGATGATTGGATGGAGTGTATTACAATAGAAATATGCTGTGAAAAAATGAAAAATATAATGGTGAGCTGTATATACAGATCTCCTGGATCAAGCATAGAAGTTTTTATAGATTGGATGGAAAGTATGTTTATAAAATCAACTCAGAAGGTCAGGTACATCTGTGGTGATTTTAACATCGACCTCTTAAATCATAAGAAACATAAAATGACAGAAGAGTTCATTAATTCAATGTTAAGTATGGGACTGTATCCAACTATTACCAGACCAAGCAGGATCACTTCTCACAGCACCACTTTAATAGATAATATATTTACTAATATCCTGGAAAATAATATAGAGAGCGGTCTACTATTAACAGACATCAGTGACCACCTACCTATTTTTAATGTATATTACTGTAATTATAGCAAGAAAAAGGATAATAAAAATTATAAATATATAAGAATGAAAACTGAAGAAACCATGATTGCACTAAAAAATGACTTAATAATACAGGACTGGAATGTAGTTTATAAAGAAAAAGATGTTGATAAAGCATATGAGGAATTTTTAATAATATTCAATGAACTATATAATAAAAATTGTCCTATAAAGAAATACAGTAATATACATAAATATACAAATAGTCCGTGGGTCACCAAGGGGCTACAAAATGCCTGCAAAAAGAAAAATATATTATACAGACAATTCTTAAAGCATCGAACTATAGAGGCAGAGGAAAAATATAAAAAATATAAAAATAAATTAACTAATATTATGAGGATATGTAAGAAAGACTATTATAATAAATTAGTGGAGAAAAATAAAAACAATATTAAAGGTATATGGACTGTATTGAATGGTATTGTGAGAAATGGATCCAAAACTACAAATTACCCAGAGTACTACACTGTAAATGATAAGACCATAAATAATATGGAGGATGTGGTGAATGGTTTTAATCAATTCTTTGTAAATGTGGGACCAGATTTAGCGGCAAAAATAAAGGAACCCGAAACAACACAATGTGGGGACATAGAAGATATGGGGGACAGAAATCCAAGTACAATTTTTCTAACTGCAACTGATGAGGAAGAAATTATCCAAATTGTAAGAAAATGTAAAAACAAAACTTCTGCAGACTGGAATGATATAGACATGTTAACAGTAAAGACAGTTATTGAGGGAATTGTGAAACCACTCACCCACATCTGCAATTTATCTTTTCAATCAGGTACATTTCCAGACAAAATGAAAATTGCAAAAGTGATACCATTGTTTAAAACCGGAGATAGACACCATTTCACAAACTACAGGCCTGTTTCTTTACTCCCCCAATTCTCCAAAATACTCGAAAAACTTTTTTCAGATAGACTGGACAAATTCATTGAAAAACACAACCTCCTTACAGACAGTCAATATGGATTCAGAACGGACAGATCAACATCGATGGCACTAATGGAACTAATAGAGGAAATCACAAAATGTATAGACAATAAAAAAATAGCAATTGGAGTATTTGTGGACCTAAAAAAAGCATTCGATACTATTGATCATAGTATATTATTACGTAAACTAGAAAAGTGTGGTGTTAGGGGAGTTGGGTGGAGCTGGCTGTCGAGCTATCTAAGAAACAGGCAACAGTTTGTGCAGATAGGTGACCATAAATCTGATTTCATGAACATTACATGCGGGGTACCACAGGGGTCAATATTAGGTCCGAAATTATTCATAATATACATCAATGACATATGTACAATTTCGCAAGAATTGAAATTTGTTTTGTTTGCAGATGACACCAATATTTTTTGTTCCGGTGAGAATTTGCAGCAGGCTTTAGAGATAATCACAACTGAAATAAATAAACTAAAACTATGGTTTGACAAAAATAAATTATCATTAAATCTAAGCAAAACAAAGATTATGTTGTTTGGGAGACATAAAATAGATTGTAATGTAGAATTGATAATAGACAATACTAAGATAGAAATGGTACAGGAAATTAAATTTCTTGGTGTGATTTTGGATCCTAAAGTCTGCTGGAAACCTCATGTAGGATACGTACGAGCAAAACTGGCAAAGTGCTCGGCAATTCTGTGGAAAACAAAATATATTCTTGATTGTAAATCTTTGCATACTCTATATTACTCATTATTTTTGCCATATCTGACTTATTGTGTCGAAGTCTGGGGAAACACCTACAAAACCACTCTGCAGCCGATATGTACAATACAGAAAAGAGCAATAAGGACAATAAACAAAACAGGATACAGAGATCACACAAACCCACTATTCATAAAATCACACATGTTGAAATTTATGGATCTGGTCAAATTCAGAACAGCACAAATAATGTACAAAGCAAGAAATAATCTATTGCCAAAAAATATACAAGGAATGTTCAGTGAGAGAGAGGGGGGATATAATCTAAGGGGAGACCTAAATTTTAAAAAACCAAAGGTTCGAACAAATATGAAAAGCATGTGCGTATCGAGCTGTGGGGTGACTTTATGGAACAGACTGGAGACAGAAATAAAACAAAGTGCAAATATAAATCTGTTTAAAAAAAGGTACAAAAAAATATTTTTAAACAAGTATATTGCAGAGGAAATATGTTAATGGAGGATGATGAGGGATAAATAGAATAGGGTTGATTGTTATATTAGAACTAGCTTAGTATATGGTATATATTTATTTATGGGGATAGATATCTTCATATTTACAGGGATAAGTATGTAGTAGATATTTTTTTTTTTTTTTTGTAATTATATATTTATATAGATAGTTATGTGTATATGTATATATATGTATATGGATATGGTATGTAGTATATATTTATTTTTGTAATTATATATTTATATGGATAATCATGAAGTGTATATGTGGTATATATTTTTATAAGTGTATTAATGTAGTTTGGATTTCGGGGTAGTTAAAAAGGGGTGGGAAATTAAAAAAAGTATTGTACTTCTTCCCACTCCTTTTTCGAACAATGTGCGGTGTATTATAATGTATTAGCTCTTTATATTATTTTATTTATTCTTTTTTTGTCACTTTTTTCATTTTCTTTCTTTTGTATGTATAAATAGTTACATACATTTTTATACATGTTCGAAATAAATAAATTCATTCAATTCATTCATATTTGTGACCGTATAATAAACCAGCCAGGATAGGTTTTTGTTTAAGATGTGTTTTTGTTTCATGATATGTTCTTGTTTTTGATTTTCATACTTGATACGAGGTTGAATGTTATATGATACGATGATGTTGCCTACATGATTCTAAAACAGTACTGAGGTAAATGTTAGCCACACTGCTAACCCTTTCGGGTTGGATTAGCTACCTGACGGTACTTGATATAAGTATGATTCTGTAACCGTCCTTTCCAGTATCCCTGTTGTTAAACTGTAGTGTGAAGAAGTGATGAGATGTGGACTATGGTGTAGCGCTGAGAAAATGTGAAGTTTGGAGAAGTGAAATTCCTAATCGCTTGCGCGCATTTGTGCAGGCTGGTCCCCCCCCCCACCCCCACCCGAGGGCCTGCGTTCCATTGTGAATTCTGCCCTGCGTTGACTTCATTGCTAGCCCTCCCTCATCCAGAGACGGTTGCCAATAGGAGACTTTGCCGACAGGACCGAACACACAGGGAACGGTCTGGGAAGGACGGTACCGAGACGAACCTTGAATTGGAACAAGACTGAGTATTGTTGTGACGGACGCTTCCCCCCCCCCCTTTTTTTTCCTCTTTTTGTTTCCCTGAGATCTCAGAGGGTATTTTTCTTTCCTTTTTGTTTTTTTTGGTTGTTGGATCCAACATATTTGGTCTAAATATAGAATGTACATTTGTATTCCACTCCATGCATTTTGATAATTGATACATTGGTATTTTAAGATTTGATATAGTTGATACACGTTAGTATTTCGATATTTGGTTTTGACACACTGATATCTACATTCAATACTCAGCACACACACACCCTCATTAATACACATTGATACTTTAGACACTAGACACTCAATACACACACAGCCTGATTGATATACATTGATATTTTTGATCGCACACATAACTCAGTGTAGTTACACTGTGATACACCATAACGCTACATTTCATCACATTCATTTGACACTACACATACACAACATTCATTTAACTTTACACTACTGTAGCATTCTTTTAGCACTCAATTCACTTCACATAACACTCATACACATCACTCAGCATTCCCCCTCAGATACAGGTTGTATATTGACTTGAGAAGTATTGACACACTAGGTAGTTATGTGTTGACATATAGGCTCTCCTTTTTCTTTCCTTATTTTTTTTTTAAACTCAAATAATAATACCTAATCAACTTTGAATACTTTCAATATTTGTAATAATACCGAATACTTTTTTTCCCTACTTATTTAATACACAACTTTTTTTATAATAACCTAATCTGTTGTCGTGTGTGTTATTGTGGGTGAAAAAAAAAGCTAACTCACTAAACAGTATTTACTACCACAGTCCTCCTGTCGAACCTAATGATACCCGAGTGATCTCCCTTACCCAAGATACCTGAACCTACAGTACAATAGGTAGAGTTACACAAAGTGGCGAGCCAGCCAGGAGGATTGTTTTAGGTAGTTAACCCCGCCTACCCACAATACCCCGACATTTAATTTTTTCTTATCTTAAGCACACAACTCTTTAGGAAATGGATCTCTGTGACCTCTATAGTGTAAATGGGCAAAATTCCCTCTTCGTCACGGGAGTTGAAGACATCTATACTAACGGAGAGATAGAGCAGTTGTTCTCAATTAATGGAGACATTAGTAGGATCGTGAGGATACCCGATGACGTGAATAGGCCACGGGGCAGAGTCCTAATTGAATACTCAACAGATGAATCCATCACTAAGATTGACCCCATAGTTTTAGGTGAGATAGCAAGTCCAAATGACCCCAATGACACATGGCATGTAAGAACTGTAAGGAGCCTGTATGAAGAGGAGGCTGGGAAGCAATTAGCCCAAAGGTACTTGCGTGAGCTCAGGGCTGTAGCAGGTGCTAATGTAGGAGGCTTCCTAAAAGCACTTCAAGACGAACTGCGAGTCACCAAGGACACTGAGCGCAGCTCGCCCACCACCACCTGTGACCCAAGTGTGACACACCAAGTGTGACACACCAACCCATGTCAAGCCCTCGCATTCCCAGTGCACCCTCTCCTAGTGTTCCAGGTAGCCATATTCACCTTGATGGAAGCATTGTAAACCCTCCACAAATCCAGAAGATGATCGTCGAACATGTCATCCACAGTGAGTCTGCCCCACTACATTCTTCCCATCACCCCAGGCTCCGTACTTTCTCTGGGCGCACACCAAGACCCAATGGTGAAGTCGACTATGAGACCTGGCGCACTCAGGTTGACCTCTTGATCACAGACCCCTCTTTGACTAACAGTCAGAAAGTCAGGAAGATCCTTGAAAGTTTACTGACCCCCGCTACTGATGTTGTAAAACCACTCGGCATAGACTCATTGCCTGACACCTATGTTGCTCATCTCGATTCTGCTTTTGGTGTGGTGGAAGACGGGGAAGAACTGTTCGCAACCTTTCTGAACTGCAACCAGAACCATGGTGAAAAGTCCTCCATCTACCTGAATAGATTGCACACTCTCCTCACCAAAGCCATATCTAGAGGGGGAGCCTCACCTGAAAGTGCGAGCAAGCTGTTACTCCGCCAGTTCTGTAGGGGCTGTTGGGACCAGAGCCTCATTGTGAGTCTACACCTAGAGCTCAAGAAAGAAAAGGCCCCATCATTCCCTGACCTGCTGCTCATGCTGAGGACTGAAGAGGACCGTAGGTCAACAAAGTATGACCGCATGAAAAAGCACCTCTGTACCACTAGAGCTGCCGCACATGCTCACTCTGTTCTTGGCATGCCCACTTGTGATCTAGAGCCTGTCCTGGCACCCCGACCCCTGCAAGAAGAGAAGGAAAAGCACCTGGTGAACTTGAACAAGCAAGAGAAGGGGAGCTGTGACAACAACAGTGACCTGGCAAAGAAGATCGAAGCCCTAACAAAACAAGTTGAGATGTTGTCACACCATGCAAAAGTCTCAGGGCAAAACCATAGCATTGATCACAGTAGGTACCCCTCAGCCAGCTCCACTCACCACCAGAAGGCCCCATTGTCTCCAGGGATGCCCAGGGCATGGTTTTGTTTCAGATGTGGGGAAGATGGACACATAGCTGCAAAGTGTTCGAAAGATGCAAACCCAGGGCTGGTCCACAAGAAGAAAATTGAATTGAGGGAGAGACGGGACAGTTTCAGGCAGCAACCGCCCCTTTGCCCCTCCCATTTAAACTACTGACAGCTCCTGCAGAGGGACCCCCAGGAGCTGAGTGTTTAAGAAGTTTCCGTCCCACCGGTGCAGGATGTAAGGTCACTGCCCAAAACCACAATGCAAAGAGCTACCCTGTGGCACCCCACTTACCCTCTGGACTCATAGGCCCCCGCTGTGCAGCATCAGTCTTCGTAGAAGGTGTGCCATGCGAGTCCATACTTGACACTGGTTCGCAAGTCACGACCATTTCAGAATCCTTTCACCATGACTTTCTGTCCCCCTTGCTATCCAACCCATTCATGCTCTTCTTGAAATCGAGGGTGCAGGTGGCCAAAATGTCCCTTATCTTGGCTATGTGGAGGTGAACATCTCTTTCCCTCAGACCATAACAGGAAAGCAGGCTGACCTTATGGCTCTCGTGCTTGTGGTTCCAGAACATCACCTGAACAGCAAAATTCCCCTTCTGATTGGCACGAATGTCCTTGACCAACTCTACCAACACGGTATTGAACAAGACGGCCTCAAATCCCTGTTCCAAGTTCACTCTGATGGCAGCTATGCCCAACTTTTCCAGCACATTGCCCAAGCCCATGAGACCACAAAGCGCCCACACACTGTTAAGCTACATGGTCGGAAAGCCCTCACCGTACCTGCTCAGCAGAAGCTGTACACCACTGGCCTTGTCAGAGTAGGAAAGACTGCCCACCACACTGACTTTGTGCTTGAGCCACATGAACATTGTCCATTGCCGGGTGGTGTACTCCTTGAGTGCGCTCTTGTGAATATCCCATGTGAATCCAGCTGTAAAGTCCCCATTGTGCTGCGCAACATGACTGACCATGATATAACACTACATCAACAGTGTGTGCTTGCAAGGCAAGTTTATTTATATAGCACATTTCATACACAATGGCAGTTCAATGTGCTTTACAGAAGTAAAAACAAAAACAGTAAACAATAGAGAAATAAAATTACATAAAATAATTTTATTTTTGTTCTAAATTAAAAGAATTAAAAGAAAATAATAGGAATTTAAACAATAGTAGAAATAAAATAATAAAATAAAGTAGAAATAGGAGGAGGAGAAAAAAAAACCAAGCAGAATAGAATAAAGAATAAAATAGAATAAAGTTAAAATTAAAGTAAATTTAAAACATGCAGAGAAAATAAAAATTATAAAAAAAGACAATATTAAATTATTTAACAGAAAGCATCTGAAAACAGCTTGGTCTTTAACCTAGATTTAAAACTGCCAACAGCAGGAGCATTTTTAATGTCCTATTGCAGTTGGTTCCATAGCTGTACTGCATAGTAGCTAAAAGCTGCTTCACCATACTTTGTTTTAACAACTGGTTTTAATAGTAAATTTTTCTGTTTTGATCTGGTAGATCTGATTGGGTTAGGCCGCTGCAACATATCAGAGAGGTAATTGGGCCCTGTACCATTTAGAGATTTGTACACCAGCAGCAATGCTTTAAAGTCAATTCTGTAGCTTACTGGAAGCCAGTGAAGGGACCTTAGAATTGGAGTAATGTGCTCTGTTCTTTTTGTTCGTGTGAGAACCCTAGCCCCTGCATTTTGAACCAGCTGAAGTCGTTTGATGGTCTTTTTTGGCAGGCCTGTGAAAAGGCCATTGCAGTAATCAACCCTACTAGAGATGAAGGCATGTATTAGTTTTTCCAGATCATTTTTTGACATAAGTCCTCTTAGTTTGGAAATGTTTTTTAGGTGATAAAATGTCGTTTTAGTGATTGCTTTCATGTGACTGTCAAAGTTTAGCTCGCGGTCAATGAAAACACCAAGATTTTTAACCATTTCTTTAGTTTTCATCCCTTTTGTGTTAAGAATAGTGGTAATCCTGAATCTTTCATCTTTTTTTCCAAATAGAATTACTTCTGTTTTATCTGGGTTCAGCTGAAGAAAATTTTGTGACATCCAGCTATTGATTTGATCGATACACTGGTAGAGGCATTCAAGGGGGGCATAATCATTAGGTGATAGAGCGAAATAAATTTGGGTGTCATCTGCATAGCAATGATACAAAATTGAATTTTTATTGATAATTTGCCCAAGTGGGAGCATATAAAGGTTGAAAAGTAATGGTCCAAGAATCGACCCCTGGGGGACACCACAGGTCAAGGACATTGATGTTGAGGAACAATTTCCCAGGGTAACAGAAAAGCTTCTATCTTTTAAGTACGAATTTAACCAATTTATAACTTTACCAGTCAATCCAACCCAGTGTTCAAGTCGATATAGCAGTATGTTGTGATCAATAGTATCAAAAGCTGCACTGAGGTCCAGTAATACCAGGACCGATGTTTTGCCTGCATCAGTATTAAGACGTATGTCATTTATAACTTTAATCAGCGCTGTTTCAGTGCTATGACTGGCACGAAATCCTGACTGAAAATGATCAAAACGGCTGTTTGCTATCAAGAAGGCAGTTAATTGATTGAAGACAATTTTTTCAAGGATTTTCCCAGTGAATGGTAGATTTGATATTGGCCTGTAGTTACTTAATACTGAAGGATCCAGATTATTTTTTTAAGAAGGGGCTTTACAACGGCTTTTTTAGGGACACAGGAACAATGCCAGTCTCCAGGGATGTATTTATAATTTGAAGCACATCTGTAATTATAAGATGAAGAACAGACTTAAAAAAGTTGGTGGGCAGAATGTCCAATTCAGATGTTGAGGAACTGAGATTTTGTACAGTTTTTTCAAGAGTCTCAATCAATTAAACAAAATTCTGACATTGTGTTGAAGTTATCTATCTGTGTCATTGGTGATTGCAGTTTTTCAATTTTTTGCAACTGAGATATATTATGAGGAATATTCTGCCGTATTTTATCAATTTTACCTTTGAAAAAGGATGCAAACTCATTGCATTTATTAACTGAGAGAAGTTCAGGTGCTAATTGTGGTGGGGGATTAGTTAGCTTCTCTACTGTTGAAAATAGCACACGGGCATTGTTCATATTCCTGCTGATGATGTTAGAGAAGAAAGACTGTCTTGCTTTACGAATTTCATAATTATGAAATTATCTTGCACAGATATCAGATACATCTTGCACAGATATCAGCAGCCCAATATGTCACTCCACTTGATCCCAGCCAATGTACTCCTGGTGTGCCTGAGTCATCCTCGAGCCTACTCAAGTTCGACCTTGAGGATTCACCCATCCCTGAGCATTGGAAAAGGCGTGTTACAGAGAGACTTAGCAGTATCCCTGAAATGTTTGCCGCAGATGATCTGACCTACGGACACACCACTGTAGTCAAATACCATATTAGACTGCAGGATGATACCCCATTCAAAGAGAGATCTAGGCCCATCCATCCGTGTGACCGAGAAGCTGTGAAACAACACCTAAGAGAATTGCTTGATGCAGAGATCATAAGAGAGTCAGAGAGCCCCTTTGCCTCCCCAATCGTCATCGTACGGAAAAAGAATGGGACCATCCGGCTGTGTGTCGATTACAGAAAGCTGAACACTCGCACCATCAAGGATGCCTATGCCCTCCCGAACATCGAGGAGACCTTCACTGCCCTGATTGGGGCCAAGTGGTTTTCTGTGATGGACCTCAAGTCTGGGTACTACCAAGTTGAGGTGGCTGAAGAAGACAAGCACAAAACAGCCTTTGTATGCCCCCTAGGTTTTTTCGAATTCAACCGGTTGCCCCAAGGTGTGACGAACGCCCCAAGTACTTTCCAATGCCTTATGGAGAAGTGTGTTGGTGACCTGCATCTGAATGAAGTACTCGTCTTTCTCGATGATGGTCTTCTCAGAGACTTCAGAAGAGCATGAAGCCAGACTGATGAAGGTACTCACATGCCTGAGAGACTATGGATTAAAGCTATCCCCTGAGAAGTGTCACTTTTTCAAAACATCAGTAAAGTACTTAGGCCATGTCGTAGATGCTCAGGGAGTCCACACAGACCCTGACAAAGTCTCAGCTCTCAAAACCTGGCCCCGCCCCACGAACCGCCAAGAACTGAAATGTGTTTTAGGCTTCGCAGGGTACTATCGCCATTTTGTCGAGGGGTACTCGAAGATTGCCAAACCGTTGAACCACCTGACAGTGGGTTACCAACCAGCAAGGAAAAGAGGAAAAGTGTACAAGCGGCCAAGAGCAGAGAATCACCCCAACCCAAAGGTTCCGTTTGTAGATGAATGGACCCCTGAATGTGACACTGGTTTTCGTACCCTGATTGAAAGATTGACATCTGCCCCCATCCTGGCCTTTGCCAATCTACAGTTGCCATACATTCTCTACACAGATGCCTTGGGTGCTGCCCTCTACCAGGAACAAGAAGGACGGCTCAGAGTTGTAGCTTACGCCAGCAGAGGACTCTCGAAGAGCGAACAGAACTATCCCACTCACAAGCTAGAGTTCTTAGCCCTCAAGTGGGCAGTCTGTGAAAAGTTCCATGACTATTTGTATGGGAGTGAGTTCACCGTCTTGACAGACAATAACCCCCTCACATATGTCTTGACATCGGCGAAGCTAGATGCTGCAGGTCATAGGTGGCTGGCCGCCCTCTCCACTTATCGTTTCAACATCAAGTACAGGGCAGGCCAATCCAACGGAGATGCTGACGGACTGTCTCGCCGACCTCAAGATCCCCCACATGAAGATGGTGCCTTCATCAAAGAGAGAGAGAGGATAGAAAAGTTAAAGAGACGGCTCGTGGATGTGGCTGGACCCTCCATATCTTGTGAAGTGCTCTCTGCTGTATGCCAACGTCACTGTGTGGTCTCCATGAACGATCCCTGCTCAGGCACAGTCATTGCTGAGTCACTTGCCATTGATGCGTCATCAGTTCCTGATTTCTTTGGTCAAGACGTTCTGCCATCGATGACATTGTCAGACTGGCGCAAAGCCCAAGCAGATGACCCACACATCAGTCAGGTTGTTGGCCTTGTAGCGAGAGGGGCTAAGCCCAGTCACATAGCAGTCCGTTCGGAAACCCCTGAAGTTAAGCTTCTTTTACGACAATGGCATAAGCTGGAACTGAGAGATGGTGTGCTGTACCGCAAGTGGGTCGATCACGGCAGGCCTCTGTATCAGCTGATGCTACCCAGACAATTCCGCCAAAGAGCACTACAGGGTGTACATGACGAAGTTGGCCATCTAGGTGCAGAACGCGCCCTACACCTTGCCTGCGCCCGGCTCTTCTGGCCTGGCATGGCCAAAGACATTGAAGAGAAGTGCCTGAGGTGTGAGCGCTGTTCCAGACAGAAAGCTGTTCCTCAGAGAGCTGTACCAATGGAGAGTATTACCACAACATACCCACTGGAGCTCATCTGCATGGACTACCTGTCTCTGGAACCTGACAGTCATGACACATGAAACATCCTTGTAATCACTGACCACTTCACAAAGTTCTCAGTAGCAGTACCTACAAGGAACCAAAAAGCAAAGACCATCGCTAAGGCCTTGTGGGAGAATTTTATCGTCCACTACGGGTTCCCCAGTCATCTGTTGAGTGACCAAGGTCGGGATTTTGAATCCAAAACGATCAAAGAACTCTGCTCAGTCATCGGAGCCACTAAAGTCAGAACAACCCCATACCACCGAAGGGAAACCCAGTAGAAAGATTCAACCGAACCCTGCTTGGGATGCTGGGGACTTTAGAAGACACAGAAAAGCAGCACTGGAGAGACTTTGTGAAACCACTGGTACATGCCTACAATTGTACAAGGAACGACACGACAGGCAACTCACCATATGAGTTGATGTTTGGAAGGCAGCCAAGACTTCCTGTGGATTTCATTCTCGGCATCACCCCTGACACTGAAAATCCTCAGACACAGAGTTTGTCAAGAGCCTCCGGCTACGCCTCCAAGATAGCTACTCGTTGGCCACTGAGAGTGCTCGGAAATCAAGAGACAAGAACAAGATCCAGTTCGATAAGAAGGTCCGAGCTGCCAGACTCCTTGTCGGCGACAGAGTTCTAGTCTGGAATGTCAACATAAGGGGCAAGCACAAACTGGCTGACCGATGGGAGCACAAGATCCATGTGGTGACAGAACAGATCGGCGAGAGTCCTGTCTATGTTGTGAAACCTGAATCGGGAAGCGGGCCCCACAGAACATTGCACAGAGACCTCCTCTTACCGTGTGGATTCTTACCTGTGCAGGATGCAGAAGAGCCAGCCCCTCATGTCGCAGTCACCAGGAAACTGAGATCCAGAGCCCAAGGAAATAAAAACCAGCCAGGATGTCCAGATAGCCTTGAAGGGGAATCATCTGACAGTACAGACGAGCTGTACCCAGTAGCACAAGTGCCAGACTTTGTCACTAGCGGACCCTTCATACTGAGAAGAGGCCATATCCCTGAGCCAGCTGCCAGACCCCATGTTGAAGTGCCTGCCAATGTCACACAGGAATCTGAAGTCGTCTCTCAGCCCCCCAGTATTGAAGCCCAGGCTGAGCATCAAGTGGCCCCTCCGGAGATCCATTCTGTTGTCTCACCACCCAGACCTCAGAGCCCAGACCCTGTCAGAATTGACATTCATGATGAGCCAGAGCCCGAACCAGAACCCCACTCAGAGCCTGAAACCCCTGATGATGCAGTCATGCCAGAAGAACAGCCCGAAGTCAGACGCTCTAGCAGGACCAAGCATCTACCCTGTAGACTGACTTACGATGAGTTAGGAAAGCCCCTAATTTTAGCTATTAGCTCACTCTTTGAGAACTTAGAAACTGCCCTCCTCCAGGTACTGCAGCCTTACTCGCATGCAGAGATGCACGCGGTCTAGAGGGGGAGAGTGTAACCCTCATGAATCTTTGCACCACATTTACACACTGATTCTTTGTTAGTTGTTACATGTCTTTCAATCTTTTGCCTTAGTGCAGGGGTGCCCACAATATTTTGATTCGCGAGCTACTTTTAAAATGACCATGTTAATATGACCTACTCGGACTAGGTTGTTACCACTACTAGGCCTACTATGACTACTAGTAGTACTACTACTACTACTACTAATAATAATAATAATAATAATAATAATGACACTTGTTTTGATTTATAAACATTGATATGCAATTTGTTTAATAATATGCAAACATGCATACAAAAAGGTGACTGAAATTTACATTCAAATTATGTTAAATGCATAAGCTTTGTACTCCTAAACGTATTTTTGTTCAAATCACTGTTAACTTTTATAAACCGCAAACTACTAATAAGTAAACATGAAACAAGCCCACTGTAAAAAAAAAAAATGGGCTATGTTTAGAAAAAAAAAGTTAAATGCATCCAGACAGGCATTGTAAACCCCAAAACATTTTTGTTCACATCAATTGACTTTTGTATAGCCTGCTAGACAGAGATTTGACATTTACAACAATTTTATATAAAAACATTTTTCCTTCTTTTATATTTTTTTTTATTTTTTTTTTAACCGTGGAACTTAGCAACAGCACAACATTAATACATAGCATACTGATGTAGGCCCTAAATCAGATCTTAATCCGATGATGATCGGCACTGGAGGGAGTCAGAGAGGGCTGCATAGTCCGGACAGTAGCTGCTGGTAGCGAGCCTCAAGCAGGCCTCGAGACGATCATCGGACATACTGGAGCGGTATTTAGACTTAATGATCTTCATATACGAAAAGGCCGACTCACACAAATAAGTGGAGCCGAACAACGCGGTTAAGGAGGTGGCACATTGCCGCATGTTCAGGTACTTCGCCTCCGTGAGTAAATTCCAAAACGGCCCATGCGCCCTGGACTTCAACTCGATGTCAGACTGCAGCATCAGCATCTCGTCTTGCACGGCAGACGTGTTCAGCTGAAACAGTGCCGCAACTTTTGAGGCGAGGGAATCCACCTCAGTATCTTCCCCGAATGGGTGGCACATGAATGTAGCTAGTGGCTCGAGCAAAGCAAAGTCTTGAAATCGCTTCTCAAACTCTGACTGGAGAATTTCAATCTGCTCAGTATAGCGCGCACTGTTAAGTTGCGCAAACGCCCTCCCTTGCATCTCCAGCTCCGAGGCGAGGTTTCGGAAGCTTCCTAAATCACGGTGCTGCATCTTTGAAACCAGCAGTTTCATTTTACTGGTTGTCATGGTAACTGTGGCAGCGGGGGCGTGGTCAAGCGCCGGTCTGTGACAGGAGGGCGGAGTCAGGGAAGGTGAGTGGCAAAATCACTACACCTGAGAGCAATTAACCTGTGTTTGTGTCTTCCCAGTGACCGCGCCCTACTTAAGGAGGGAGAGCGAGAGCAGAGGAGCTCATCCCTGAACCAGACGCCGGTTGTGTGTGTGTCTGAGTGAATGAATTATTGTTTAAACTGAAAAGTCTAGCAATAAACGCACTGTCAAACCTGATCTCTGTCCTGCCGTCCTCTGTGCTCCACCCACGAACGCTGAACTGTTACAGTGGTGCCGAAACCCGGGACCTGGAGCACAGCAGTCTCACAGCCCCATGGAGTCCTCCCCGTTCGCTGAACTGATCCACGCCCTCGCCACGGCCCAGCAAAGCCAGCACCAGGCGCTACTCACCCTCCGAAAGGAGCAAGAAGAGCGGTTCGAGGCCCTGGTGTTAGCCCAACAAGAAGATCGCCTGGCGTTCTGGCACCTCCTCGCGTTGGCGGGGCCCACCAGTGCTCCTACCGCGGGCCTGTCTCCCCTCACCGTCACCAAGATGGGCCCGCAGGACGACCCCGAGGCGTTCATCACGCTCTTTGAGCAGGTCGCCGAAGCCTCGGGGTGGCCGACGGAGCAGCACGCGGCGCGCCTCCTCCCCCTGGTCACGGGAGAAGCACAGCTGGCCGCGCTACAGCTCCCCGCCGACCGCCGGCTGGCCTACGCGGACCTCCGCCGGGCCGTCCTCCAGCGCGTAGGGTGCACCCCAGAACAGCAGCGCCAACGCTTCCGCGCGCTGCGCTTGGAGGAAGTCGGACGGCCGTTCGCGTTTGGCCAGCAGCTCCGGAACGCCTGCTGGCGGTGGCTGAGGGCCAACAACCGCGACGCCGAAGGAATCCTCGACCAGGTGGCGCTGGACCAGTTCGTCGCTCGCTTGCCAGCAGGAACTGCGGAGTGGGTCCGGTGCCACCGCTCGGCGTCGCTGGATCGAGCAGTCGAGCTGGCGGAGGACCATTTGGCGGCTGTCCCGGCGGCAGGACAGCAGATGGCATCTTCTCTCCTCTTCTCTCTCTCTCTCTCTCCTCCTCCTTCTGTGTCCCGTCCTCGCCCCATTCCCCCTCCGCGGAGGCGGGGGCCGGCACCCCCCCCAGCCGGCCCGCCGCACCCGCGGTGCCCTCCCGTTTCTCCCTTCTGTGTCTGTCTCTCCCCCACCTCAGGTGAGTGAGCCCCAGATCACCGGTGCAGAGGGAAAGCCCGGGCCGGTTTGCTGGCACTGCGGGGAGCCGGGCCACCTTCAACAGCAGTGCACGGCAATGGAAGTGGGCGCGGTGGTTCGGATCCCCGATGCGCCAGAAGCCGCCCTCGATCAGGCCGGAGCGTATCGCATACTGGTGAGTATCCAAGGGGCTACATATCAGGCGTTGGTGGATTCTGGTTGTTAGAGCATTAGAGCAGTCGCGAGACGAGACTCTGCAACATGCGTTTGACCAAGTGAGAGTAATCGATGGTCAAATGCTCCAGCCGAACGCCACCCCGTCCTTCCCCTACTTCGCGATTATGAAGGATAGATTATACCGAGTGACGTAGGACACTCAAACTAAAGAGCGAGTCACGCAGCTTTTAATTCCGAAGAGCCGCCGAGAATTGGTATTCCAGGCGGCTCACTTTAATCCCATGGCTGGACACTTGAGGCAGGATAAAACACTAGCCCGAATAATGGCCCGATTCTATTGGCCAGGGATTCGCGGCGATGTCCGTAGGTGGTGTACGGCATGCCGCGAATGCCAGTTAGTAAACCCAGCGGCCATTCCAAAAGCGCCTTTGCGCCCTCTACCGTTAATCGAGACCCCATTTGAGAGAATTGGGATGGATCTCGTCGGGCCATTAGATCGGTCAGCACGAGGCTACCGCTTTATATTAGTTCTGGTGGACTATGCAACGCGATACCCGGAAGCAGTGCCTCTGCGCAATATCTCAGCACACAGTATTGCAGAGGCACTCTTCCGCGTCATCTCCTGAGTTGGAATCCCGAAAGAGATTCTGACTGATCAAGGCACTACGTTTATGTCACGAACACTGCGCGAACTGTATGGGTTATTGGGGATTAAGCCGATCCGCACCAGCATGTATCACCCACAAACGGACGGTTTAGTGGAACGATTCAACCGCACCCTCAAAAATATCATTAAGAAATTCGTAAGTGAGGACGCACATAACTGGGATAAGTGGCTCGAACCCTTGCTGTTCTCAGTGCGAGAGGTCCCCCAAGCCTCCACGGGGTTCTCCCCGTTCGAATTATTATATGGGCGTAAGCCACGCGGCATCCTGGACGTGCTGCGGGAAAATTGGGAGGAGGGACCTTCACAAAGTAAGAACGAAATTCAGTACGTTATGGATCTGCGCGCAAAACTCCACATGCTCACCCACCTAACTCAGGAGAATTTGCGGCAGGACCAGGAATGGCAAGCCCGCCTGTACAACAAGGGTACGCGCCTTAGGGAGTTGACACCGGGAGATAAGGTACTCGTACTGTTGTCCACGTCGAGCTCCAAATTGATCGCCAAGTGGCAAGGACCCTTTGAGGTCACACGGCGAGTCGGGGACGTCGACTATGAGGTGAGGCGAATGGACAGGGGTGGGGCGCTACAGATTTACCACCTCAATCTGCTTAAACTCTGGAATGTGGAGGTCCCCGTGGTGTTGGTGGTTCCGGAGAAGGCGGAGCTGGGGCCGGAGGTTCAAAAGGGGACATTGGCATCACGTACCTCTCCGGTCCCCTGTGGAGACCACCTCTCCCCGACCCAACTCACGGAGGTCACCCAGTTGCAGGCCGAGTTTTCAGATGTGTTCTCGCCCCTGCCCGGTCGCACTAACCTCATAGAGCACCACATCGAGACGCCCCCGGGGGTGGTAGTGCATAGCCGCCTTTACAGGCTACCCGAACGCAAAAAAAAAAAGGTGGTTCGGGAAGAACTTCAGACCATGCTTGATTGAAATGGGCATCGTCGAGGAGTCCCACAGTGACTGGAGCAGCCCAGTGGTCTTGGTACCCAAGGCCGACGGGTCGGTCCGGTTTTGTGTGGACTATAGGAAAGTCAACGCGGTGTCTAAATTTGACGCGTACCCAATGCCTCGTATTGACGAGCTGCTCGATCGACTAGGCACGGCTCGCTTTTATTCAACACTGGATTTGACGAAGGGATATTGGCAGATCCCCTTGACTCCACTATCCCGAGAAAAAAACGGCCTTTTCCACACCGTTTGGGTTACACCAATTCATCACACTTCTGATTGGGCTGTTTGGGGCGCCCGCTACGTTTCAGCGGCTGATGGATCGGGTCCTCCGCCCCCACGCCACCTATGCGGCTGCCTATCTGGATGACATATAGTAATGACTGGCCGAGGCACTTGGAACACCTAAGGGCCGTCCTTAGGTCGCTGAGGCGGGCGGGTCTCACTGCCAACCCAAAGAAGTGTGCGATTGGGCGGGTGGAAGTACGGTATCTGGGCTTCCACTTGGGCAACGGGCAGGTGCGTCCCCAAATTAATAAGACCGCAGCGATTGTGGCCTGCCCGAGGCCCAAGACCAAAAAGGGGGTGAGACAGTTCCTGGGGCTGGCTGGCTATTATCGTAGGTTTATACCTAATTATTCGGACATCACCAGTCCGCTGACTGATCTCACTAAAAAGGGGGCACCAGATCCGGTCCAGTGGACGGAGCAATGCCAGCGGGCTTTTTCAGAGGTAAAGGCTGCACTGTGTGGGGGGCCACTTCTACACTCCCCTGACTTTCCTCTCCCCTTTATGTTGCAGACCAATGCGTCGGACAGAGGGCTGGGGGCGGTTTTGTCCCAGGAGGTGGAGGGGGAGGACCGCCCCATCCTGTATATAAGCAGGAAGCTGTCGGTGCGTGAGGGGCGCTACAGCACCATAGAGAAAGAGTGTCTGGCCATCAAGTGGGCAGTCCTCGCCCTCCGGTACTACCTGCTGGGGCGCCCTTTCACCCTCTGTTCGGACCACGCGCCCCTCCAGTGGCTCCACCGCATGAAAGATGCCAACACGCGGATCACCCGTTGGTATCTGGCACTCCAACCCTTTAATTTCAAGGTGGTCCACAGGCCGGGGGCGCAGATGGTCGTGGCGGACTTCCTCTCCCGCCAAGGGGGGGGAGTCGGCTGCAGGCCAGATGGCCGCCCGGCCTGAGTCGGGCGGTGGGGGTATGTGGCAGCGGGGGCGTGGTCAAGCGCCGGTCTGTGACAGGAGGGCGGAGTCAGGGAAGGTGAGTGGCAAAATCACTACACCTGAGAGCAATTAACCTGTGTTTGTGGCTTCCCAGTGACCGCGCCCTACTTAAGGAGGGAGAGCGAGAGCAGAGGAGCTCATCCCTGAACCAGACGCTGGTTGTGTGTGTGTCTGAGTGAATAAATCATTGTTTAAACTGAAAAGTCTAGCAATAAACGCACTGTCAAACCTGATCTCTGTCCTGCCGTCCTCTGTGCTCCACCCATGAACGCTGAACCGTTACAGTAACCTAATGTAACATTTTTTTTGACGCAGCGCTTGGCTGACATTTCGCTTCAGGGAAAAAGCGAATTTGTTTACATGTAAAAATGACCATGACGTGTTTTTTTTTTTTTTTTTTAATTTCATAACAAATATATTAATATTTACATATCAATCATGAGATCTACCATCCCTGCCTTCGAGATCGACCGGTCGATTGCGATCGACGTAGTGGGCACCCAGGCCTTAGTGGTTAGTTTTTTATTTGCCACGCGATATTTGCAGACACTCCCTAAGAAACTCCCACCCGCGCTAGTTCCAAGGATAGATAGGAATTTGCTGACGCTCCCTAGGCAATGATTAGCATAGAACGGTATATTTACCTTTCCCTTCCCGCGAGACGTCAGATCCACTGATTACATTGATTAGATTAGATACCTTTGGATTAAATCAGATACAATACAATTGATTTCGATTACACACAGACACAACACATCTTTACAACACACTCACACACATACCCACATACCATTGATTTGAAGAATTTGTGAATCCCATTGAAGACTCCTGTGCATACGGTTTATTGAAGAATATCCTGGTGAGTTGTAAGCTAATCAACTGTAGTAGTATGCTATAGGAATGTAAATGGTGGATAGCCTCTCAGTTCAATATGTATTTGGGACCGTATAATAAACCAGCCAGGATAGGTTTTTTGTTTAAGATGTGTTTTTGTTTCATGATATGTTCTTGTTTTTGATTTTCATACTTGATACGAGGTTGAATGTTATATGATACGATGATGTTGCCTACATGATTCTAAAACAGTACTTAGGTAAATGTTAGCCACACTGCTAACCCTTTCGGGTTGGATTAGCTACCTGACGGTACTTGATATAAGTATGATTCTGTAACTGTCCTTTCCAGTATCCCTGTTGTTAAACTGTAGTGTGAAGAAGTGATGAGATGTGGACTATGGTGTAGCGCTGAGAAAATGTGAAGTTTGGAGAAGTGAAATTCCTAATCGCTTGCGCGCGTTTGTGCAGGCTGGTTCCCCCCCCCCCGAGGGTCTGCGTTCCATTGTGAATTCTGCCCTGCGTTGACTTCATCGCTAGCCCTCCCTCATCCAGAGACGGTTGCCGATAGGAGACTTTGCCGACAGGACCGAACGCACAGGGAACGGTCTGGGAAGTACAGTACCGATACGAACCTTGAATTGGAACAAGACTGAGTATTGTTGTGACGGACGCTTCCCCCCCTTTTTTTTCCTCTTTTTGTTTCCCTGAGATCTCAGAGGGTATTTTTCTTTCCTTTTTGTTTTTTTTGGTTGTTGGATCCAACATATTTGGTCTAAATATAGAATGTACATTTGTATTCCACTCCATGCATTTTGATAATTGATACATTGGTATTTTAAGATTTGATATAGTTGATACACGTTAGTATTTCGATATTTGGTTTTGACACACTGATATCTACATTCAATACTCAGCACACACACACACTCATTAATACACATTGATACTTTAGACACTAGACACTCAATACACACACAGCCTGATTGATATACACTGATATTTTTGATCGCACACATAACTCAGTGTAGTTACACTGTGATACACCATAACGCTACATTTCATCACATTCATTTGACACTACACATACACAACATTCATTTAACTTTACACTACTGTAGCATTCTTTTAGCACTCAATTCACTTCACATAACACTCATACACATCACTCAACATTCCCCCTCAGATACAGGTTGTATATTGACTTGAGAAGTATTGACACACTAGGTAGTTATGTGTTGACATATAGGCTCTCCTTTCTTTTCTTTCCTTATTTTTTTTTAAAACTCAAATAATAATACCTAATCAACTTTGAATACTTTCAATATTTGCAATAATACCGAATACTTTTTTTCCCTACTTATTTAATACACAACTTTTTTTTATAATAACCTAATCTGTTGTCGTGTGTGTTGTTGTGGGTGAAAAAAAAAGCTAATGCACTAAACAGTATTTACTACCACAGTCCTCCTGTCGAACCTAATGATACCCGAGTGATCTCCCTTACCCAAGATATCTGAACCTACAGTACAATAGGTAGAGTTACAAAAGGATTAACATCGTTGATCGCATCTTACAGGATTATTTCCAGTCTTTTTCGTACGAGGAGATATTACGTGTGATGTTCAGCTGCTGTTAAAGCTGAACAGTCACTTCACGGAGTGAACATGCACGTGCGCGCACACAGTGTTATGGTTTATGTGCAGACTGCCTTTTTCTTCTTTTTCTTTGTAACCTCTACCCATTGTTTTATGTTACTTTGTAAAGATTTAATTAATTAATAATTAATTTATTGTTTTCACCTGTTCACGGCTAAAAGGTCACAGCTTCACAGTGCAAAATTGAGAGCCAGCTGCTGTTAAAGCTGAACAGTCACTTCATGGAGTGAACGTGCACGCGCACACTCACAGAAATGATTCATGGCAAAGTTAGTTTTTATGCATTTACATCTATTTGATTTTATACATTTGAAATGTGTATGTTTCAAATGTATGCATCAAAATTAATTATAATCTACATAATTTAATCAATTCTAAAATGTATGAAATGTAATTACTTAATAAATATTAATATGGTTTAAATAATCAAAGGTATAAAACAAACATGATTCTCTTATTTAAAATTTATGTGATTTGGTTTTCATAGAAGTTATTAGAAGAAATGGGGAAACCGGAAACGTTGTTAGTCCAATAGGAGGCAATAGCACAACTTTTTGGAAGCCGGCTGCCAAAGATACATAGAAGAAAACATAAAGAAGAAGCTAAACTCCGGTGAATTCTGGTTAAAGTCAGTTTCATGTTGGACATTAATATAACATTCAAAATTCAAAGATAAGCCTTGTCAAACCAACCTTGAAAACAAAGAGACACGTCCCTCATTCCACAAGACTTATTTTTGCCCTGGATAAATCACGTTTTTATTTTGAATGTTAAATGAATGTCTAATATGAAACTGACATTACCCAGGTCGACAACGAGGCATGAGGAGAAAGGAAAGAAGTTGGCATAATGAGAAGCATCCCTACTGTCCTCTCTTACGCTGATAGCTATGGGCGCTGAAAAGTTGAGAGAGAGATGTCAAAAGATTTGTCCTAAAGAAAAGTGTTTCGGGTCCTGCCAAAGCATTAATGTTAATAAATGTCTTGAATCCAGAAGCTGGTCTGATTATTCTTAAGCAGCTTTAAGATTGTACTGAATGGAAAAGAATTGCATAAATGTGATGCATTTTGATTAATTTGGTTTATTACCTAAGCATAAATAACATGTAATTTAAATACATATATGCTATTTATCTTGTATACACTCACAGAAATATTTAACTCTAACTTTTAAGATTTATGTAATTTTATTAAATGACAAATTCCCATTCACTTTTTTTTTTTGATAATTTTAACACCATCCTACCAAATAAACCTTACATGATTCATTTTCTTTAGTGTAATAAAGCTTATATATTTTGAATGCATAATCCTCGGGTTTACGTATTTAATATTAATAAAGTATAATTACTCTAAATGAATAATAATGAGTAGTTATTTAAAATACATAAAGTATATTGTTTGAATTGCATAACCTGATTATTATGCAATTCAAACAATATACTTTATTTTAAATAACTACTCTCATTATTATTCATTTAGAGTAGTTATACTTTATTAATATTACAGTGCCTTGAAAAAGTATTCATACCCCTTGAACTTTTTCAAGGGGTATGACTTTTGAAGGTCGAGGACTGCTCGTGGCTGATTAAAAGGCCCTGAGTTTTGAGGATCGTGGCCTGGCGAAATAGATGACCATGCTAACATGCGATTCTTACAAATGCCATGCTTAGATTATATACAAGCATACTTTGGTCACCACAACATATTTTGCTGGATTTCTGGTCCCCTGAGAACATGCCAGCCAGAGTATGCTTGAAGTAATCTTTGCTCAATATTCAGAAATTGAATTCTGTATTGTCTATGATTTGGCTGAGACTGAGACCTTTGATGGTAGGTATACCTGACAATAATGACTCTATATTTATAACGAATATTTATTGGAATGTCTTAACAATAAACATAAACTAAAATATATAAAGACATGGTAAAAATAAACTTTTTTGAAAATAAAACTAGTTCTCATCCCTGAACTAAGTCAATATCAGGATAGGATCAACATCAAGGCAAACTAAAAGACTGTATAAGAACTTTTTGTAAAAATAAACTTTTTCGGAAAAAAAGACTACTTCTCATCCCTGAACAGTATCAATGATAGGATAGAATCAACATCAAGGCAAATTTAAAATGTATAAAAAATTTTGTAAAATAAACTTTTTTAAAAATGAAACTAGTTCTCGTCCCTGAACTAAGCAACTAAAGTCAATGGCAGGATAGGATCAACATCAAGGCAGAGCATTACTGGTATTTAGTCAGAATCATCTGATAGGCTAAGTTCTGAGTGGCAGTCAATGTCACTATCTTCATCAGAATCATCGGACCCTGAAACATAGCTGAAGTTCAATTCACTTTCGGCATCTTGAGATGGTCTTCCAGGTTTTTCAACTTGTAGTTCTTCGTCTAGTATGAACAGTCTTCTGGTTCTCTTCTTTGGTATCCCAGACGATTTTTCATCTGAGTCTTTTTCTGTCCCCTTGTGTTTTCGGCGTCTTGTCGACAAGTATTTATCAACTGCAGTATTCAGAATTTCTGAAAGTTCCTTTTGGCTCCACACATGATGGTTCACAGCAATAAGCATCTGATTTTGGAGCACTTTGTGTCCCATAGCAAGCCTTTTATCAGTTAGAATGTTCAGAAGGATTGAAAAACCTCTTTCTGTGGTGCTATTGGAGACTGGAATACTCAGGCAAATCTTGGCTAGCATACACAAATTACTAAACTCCTTCCTGTCAGTTAAGATATTGCTCCAGAACTCAAGGGGTTCCACTCCGACATATTTGGATTTTTTTAAGTCTCTTCAACTCTGTCCACTCTATGAAAACTCTTTTTGCATCAAAGTTCTGGTGTTCCAACGTCTCCTTGAAATGTTCTGACAACCACATGATTGCATCGATGCCAAATGTTTTATCTGATGAAATCCAGTCCCGGCTGTCCATGAACGTCTGCATGTGGGAGAAGATATCTTCATTGAATGAGCTAAATCGTTCAGTCATTTTGGACACCAATAAAGGGATGATTTGAGATTTTATAGTCTCTGCAGGGTTTTTCTCACAGTCCGTAATGTGATCCAGACTGAGTGTTACATACTCTCTGTTGTGTGCTTTTCAAAGTCGATGACCTCTTCTGTGTACATCACCTTTTATAGAAAATCCAGTGGCAGAGTCATCATTATCTTTCTCCAGTTTATAACAGTCAGCAGAAGAATGTATATCCGGTGTATCGCCAAACTCAGACAACTTACTGATAGCAGTATTCAACGTATCGACGACTGTCCAAGCCAATACATGTTCTTTCTGAAAAGCCAGAGAAATTGCTGCTGGAGTTTTCCTGACTTCTTGTGCAGTTTATATATTTGTATCATAATTACAATACAATTACAGTCATTTTTGGATTCCTTTGGTCTCATCCAGTCTGTTAATGCATCAACACATGAGCATGGGCACACACTCCAGGGCTCGACATTAGCACTTGCCCGATGGCCCGGCGGTGTTTTTTACGTCTTTCGGGCCAGTTCGGGCCACTAAATTTGGCCAAACAGTGGCCCGGGTGGGCCAGTACGTTTTCGATACAAATTAACAAATTTTATTACTCATATTTTACCCAGAATTGTGAAGAAATTGTTCGTAGAATGCACCTTTTCGATACGAGGTCCGCCATCTTTGTTTTGTCACGCTCCACTCCGCGGCAGGAGTGTGTCGTCTTCGTGCATCTTCGGAGATGTTCGGCGCTGTTTGGAAGCGTCATTTTGGCGGGAAAATAGCATCTTGTAGGCGAAGACGGTTGCGGCAAGGAGACCATCAGAACGGTGAAATTCAAATAGAAATATGTTCAAACTCCACGCTCCCCAACCTGGCCAAAGGCCAGGTAAACAGTTTAAATACGATCGTGCATAAATTAGCTATCGGGTGTTAACGAACGGCTTCATTTTGAACTCGGCAGCCAATCAGAGCGCGCAACGTCACGCTCGGTTTACAACTCGCCGAATCGTAAAACAGCATTTCAACACACGCGCTTTAGCTTCAGAGGGTGTAAAATCGTTCAGACTTTGTATATTAATATCAAAATTTCAGGATACACTGCCAAGAAATATGGCTACACGTGTATCAACTTTTAGTGATTAAAGAATGAAGTATAAATGTTGGTTGCTATGACTGAAATAGAAGAACAGATAAAATAATGTGGTAAATTAGATCTGATCCCATATATTATATTCAAATATCCAAAAATGATGAAATTTATCAAAATAGCCAAACTAGGTCTACATTAGTTCATTACAAATAATAACTATTCTGACCCTCTCTGGTACAACCAGACCATGCTAACCATTATATCTTGTCTTATTAAAAAAATACAACATTTCACCCCTTTTTGGCTCACCTGAGCATACCTGTTAATTAGCTAATTAACAGGTAATTAGGGTTATAAATCACCCCCGAGCAGGTAAGGCTTTGCAAAAATCTCACTAGATTATTCCCCAAAGTCCACCCTTTCAGGAAATGTATGGCTTGTCAATGATTCACATGATATCTTATTAATTAAGAAATAAAACTTCTTCATGGGCAATAAAAATGCCCATTTAAATCCAGCATGATAAGGGTTAGTATGCCATCCTCACCTTTCATCAAGACTTGGCACTGGCCTGTATGTGTCTTGTGGCTATTATATAAAGGTGTATTTAAAAAGTTCATTGTACTTCCATTTCTATAAGAATATCTACAGTAGTGAGAATTCAATATCTACAATGTTGAGAGTATATGAGCCAAAGTTGAAACCATGACAAAAAAGGAAAATATCTCTACATCACACAGGGTGGGTTACAGGCAAAGCTTATTCTATAAACAAGTTAGTTGCATGGTGAGGCAAAACTTAGCTTATTCTAAAACTTATACAAACAATTGTTAATGTAAAACAGTAAACAACAGCATGTGTTAAACGAACAGAGAACAAGAACAAAGGAAATTTTTAAATGTATGGTAACTAAGAAATTAATAGAACAAGAAATGCAAACAATAAAATATCAATGTGAACAAACAAAGATATAATAATGTTAACAAAATATGAATAATCTTATTTTCATTAATTTCACCTTAAAATGCACCAGAATGCACGAATATGAATTGAAAAATCAAAATTTTTCGGGGGAGGGCCCCCGGACCACCTCTCTTTGTGCAAGCACCTGTGGTGCTTGCAGCGGCTGCCTGTGGCAGCCGTGGTTCGGGTACCGCGCGCATTCGGGCCACCACATTTTCCATTTGGGCCAGTAACTTTTCAATTCCACTGGCCCAATGGGCCACCAGTGGTAAATGCTTAATGTCTAGGCCTGCACTCGATCTTATTTCTCACGGGCTTTCAGTTTCCCTCAGAGAAATAGTGGACACTGCCATTTCGGATCACTTCCCCATTGTTTTCGATTTTGCTGCTTCCCCACCTGCTAATAAGCCTGTTTCCTTAGTTCACAGACGCTGTATTTTTACTTCATCAACGGCTGGAGAGTTTGTTGTTGCCTTTAGGGACTCTCAGCTGCATGCTGACAGTGGGCTGGTTTCTTCCCTTTGCCCAGAGAGTCTACTTTCCACTTTCCATTCTACCTGTTCTGCAATTCTGGATTCTGTTGCCCCTTTTCGGCAAAAAAGCATGAAGACCAAGACGAATCCCTGGTTGAATGACCACACCCGTCTGCTTAGGCAACAATGTAGTCAGGCTGAACGGCGGTGGAAAAAGGACAAATTGCATGTATCCCTGGGCTGGTTAAGGGACAGTTTAGCTGCTTACCAGAGATCTCTGAAGGAGGCTAAGTATCTGTCTTCCATTATAGCCAATAGCTCTCATCATCCTAGATTATTTAATACTATTGACTCTGTTATTAATCCATGCCCCACTGTTCTGTCTGATGCCTCCGCCACAACCTGTGAAGAGTTTGTCTGTTTCTTTACTGACAGTGGCATCAGTCAGACAGAATATCAGTAACATGGATGCGTTCCTTGATGATGTGGATGCTCCTCCTACACAGTCTGTTGTTTTTGACCGGTTTGAGACTATTTCTCTGTCGTTTTTTACGAAAGTGGTTAGTGGCATGAAACCCACTAACTGTCCCTTAGATGTCATTCCAGCCAAGTTTCTGAAGGAGGTTTTTAATTCTGTTGGGTCAAGTTTGCTTGTTTTTATAAATACTTGTCTTAATTCTGGGTCTGTCCCAGCTGCCTTTAAACATGCTGTAGTTAGGCCCCTCCTTAAAAAAAACACATCTTGACCCTTCTGTTCTGTCCAATTTTAGGCCTGTCTCCCATTTGCCTTTTCTTTCTAAGGTTTTAGAAAAAGTTGTTTTTATTCAATTACAGTCATTTTTAGAGAGAAATTCTGTTCTTGATAAATTCCAGTCTGGTTTCAGATCCCGACATAGCACTGAGTCAGCACTGTTAAAGGTGCACAATGATATCGCTCTGTCTGTGGATGCCGGGAATCCTGCCATGCTGGTGTTGCTTGACCTTACAGCGACCTTTGATACAGTTGACCATGTAGTCCTTGTATCTCGCCTAGAGCAGTATGTTGGCATTCGTGGCACTACTCTCCGATGGTTTAGGTCATACTTGGCAAATAGGAGCTTCGCTGAGATGATTGGCGACTTCTGTTCTTCATATGCATCCCTCTCTTGTGGGGTGCCACAGGGCTCTATTCTCGGCCTTATTCTGTTTTCTTTGTACATGTTACCTCTGGGATCAATTATAAAAAAACACAATCTGTCTTTTCATTTTTATGCTGATGATTTGCAGACATATTTGCCCATGAGACCCAATGAAAATACGGCGCTTACTAAGTTACTGGATTGTATTACTGATGTAAAGCAGTGGCTGGCACGGAACTTTTTGCATTTGAACAACAGCAAAACAGTGTATTTTATTTGGCACGTCACCCACGTCAAGTGTTTTTACAACAAATTTTGATACTCTGGCCCCCTTTTTTAAACCATTTGGACAAAATATTGGCGTAATGTTTGACAGTGGGCTTAAATTTGATAAACAGATTAGTTCTGTTGTTAGAACGAGCTTTTTTCAACTTCCTCTCTTGGCCAAAGCGAAGCCGTTTCTCAGTCGGCAGGATCTCGAGAAGGCAATTCATGCATTTATCAGTTCGAGATTGGACTATTGTAATGCCCTGTATGTTGGCCTCAGCCAGTCTTCAATTTTACGTCTTCAACTTGTACAGAACGCTGCGGCCCGATTTTTAACAAGCACGTCTAGACGTGAACACATTACTCCTGTGTTGTCATCACTCCATTGGCTTCCAGTCTGTTTTAGAATTGATTTTAAACTTCTGTTGTTTGTTTTTAATGCCATCAATGGCCTGGCTCCCTCTTACTTGTCTGAGATTTTAACTATTCGTGATCATGGTAGGGCCCTGCGTTCTTCGGGTCAGCTTCTGTTAGAAGTTCCAAGATCGAGATATAAACAGTGGGGTGATCGTTCTTTTGCTGTCGCTGCTCCCAGACTGTGGAACAATCTGCCCCCCAACATTCGCACCACTATTGATCCTGGCCTTTTTAAATCAAAGTTGAAGACCTACTTTTTTAGATTGGCATACAATCCTGACTAGGGGAGTCTTGTTTTTGAGGGGTGCTTTGTTTCGTCTGTTTTATTTCATGTACTTCTGAAAGGCTTTTGGTAATCTGCAGCACGGTGGCACCTTCCGCAGTCAAAACCTGTGTTTTTATGTGTTTTGGTGTTCTGTTTTATGGCTTTGATGTAAAGCACTTTGGGTACCTTTTGGTTATTGTGAAGGGCTATATAAATAAAATTTGATTGATCATAAAATCGTCCACCGCCTTGATTTGACTGTTAGCAAGTAGAACATCATCTCATCTCATCTCATTATCTCTAGCCGCTTTATCCTTCTACAGGGTCGCAGGCAAGCTGGAGCCTATCCCAGCTGACTACAGGCGAAAGGCGGGGTACACCCTGGACAAGTCGCCAGGTCATCACAGGGCTGACACAGACACGGACAACCATTCACACTCACATTCACACCTACGGTCAATTTAGAGTCACCAGTTAACCTAACCTGCATGTCTTTGGACTGTGGGGGAAACCGGAGCACCCGGAGGAAACCCACACAGACAGGGGGAGAACATGCAAACTCCGCACAGAAAGGCCCTCGCCGACCACGGGGCTCGAACCCGGACCTTCTTGCTGTGAGGCGACAGCGCTAACCACTACACCACCGTGCCGCCCTGTAGAACATCTTTCAAAGCCAATTCTGCCCGATGGTTAACACAATGAATTATCAATATCCATGATCTTTCATTTTTCAATCTGGTGAGAAGACCGGTGTGTATGCCAGTATTTACACTCGCTCCATCTGATGTAGCCGAGACCATACATTTCAGGTAATTTGTATTGGAGATGCCCAGGTCGTGGAATGATTGATCGAGACAAGATTTTAGCCCTTCTGCGTCTGCCCCACCATGGTCCTTGACATCTTCGAGTCCAACACAATAATATACTGGCAAGCCATCTTTAACAGTCCTCACAAACACCAATTCTTTCTCTGAACCTGTTTTTTTGGGCTCACTACCATCTGTCAAAATGCCGAAAGTCCCCTCTGTGCACAATAATACTGCTATTTTCTCTCGTATAGCATCAGCTATGTATGAACTGAATTTCCTTGCATTCCTCCCATCCTCAATATTCTTTCCTTCAACTAACTTAGCACCAGAATCCTTCATACACTTCACACGAACATGGTACTTTTTGAAAGGCATTCTCTCATTGATTAATCTGTATGCTGCCTTGAATAGTTTCATATAACATTCTTTTGTACATGTATCGAAGCATTTGTTTATTTTGGGTTGAGTTGACAAACTCGATGGCCCAGCTTGACAGGTCAGCTGACTCAGACTGAACTCCTGATGGGTCAATTGTCTCAGCTTGAATAGCACGTTTGTGTATATCTGAATCCAAATGTCTCAGTAGGTGGTGCTTGCTGATGCTTCCTGTAATGCTGTCTATGAACCTCATTGCTGACTCTCTTGCCTTTCCACTTGGCAAAGATTTATTCGTAAAATCGGCATGTGCCTTGTATAACTTGCAGGAAACTCTCTCCAGAAGCACTTCGCCGTCAACTTCCCTCGTATCAACATCAGAGTTGTCAGAAAACGTGAACCTTTTGAATGTAGCGAGCGTGATTGTCTTTGAACTGTCGAATTTGGACATGTTTATTTTAGTTTCATTTTCATTACCTGAGATTTCATTTCCGCTATGTACAAGCGATGCCTAGAAAAAATGACCGGCTATTTGGTGGTCGACTGTTCCTGAATTTCCAAACTTTTGTTCGATTTATGCTTCTTGGGGAATGTATCAGTCTTAGGATGAATTGCACATACGTAAACCCCGTGAAATTCCGCAAAATCTACCCAAAATCAATGCGCACCTCGAACTGCCGGTTGTTTTTTTTTTTTTTTCGAGCACCACTGGTTAGCCCAGCAGAGGAAATGACATCATCACTCATAAAATTACATATGGAATTGAACGAAAATAGTTGTGATGACCCTTTTCACCGAATAGATATTTATATTAAAATTCTTACCGAGTTTCTGAAAATTGGACATTGAAATCGTCGCGGCCGATTATAAGGCCCCAACAATATGGTGTCACGGCTGATATGGCGGCTGGGGCCGATCGGCCACGACTTATTGTAACCACTGATGTGAGATATACCGTATAACCTCAAATGAACACCCCCTCCGTAATTAACGCCCCCCCCCCCCCCCCCCAATATTTCGGGAAAAAAAAATCCAAAATTAAAAAAACTAACAGTCTGAACAGTTTTACATACCCCAGGTTTTCTATCCAAGTCGGCGAGGGCCTTTTCTGTGTGGAGTTTGCATGTTCTCCCCATGTCTGCGTGGGTTTCCTCTGGGTGCTCCGGTTTCCCCCAAAGTTCAAAGAAATGCAGTTAGGTTAACGTGGGGTGGCCTTGGGCTGAAGTGCCCTTGAGAAAGGTACCTAACCCCTGACTGCTCCCCGGGCGCTCTAGTGTGGCTGCCCACTGCTCTGGGTGTGTGTGCGTGTGTGTGTTCACTGCTTCAGATGGGTTAAATGCAGAGGATGAATTTCACTGTGCTTCGATATGGCTGTCAGGATTGATACTGGCCTATAATTGCCAACAACTGATCTATTTTTCTTAAAAAGAGGGACTACCCTGGTTCTCTTCATTTCACTTGGAAAAATACCCTGGCCTAAAGATAGGTTTATTATACGGGTAAGTACACTAGCACTATCCCTCAGAAGTCTGGATGGAATAAGGCCCAGTCCAGTGGCTTTATTCGTAGACAAAGTAGATAGACATGTCCCCACCCTCTCCTCTGAGACAGGGCTCATTTCAAAAGTGTCAGGAATAACGTTTTTATCTTTATAAAAGGAATTTACAAATGCCTGGCCATATCTACCTGAAATATTAGGCAACTTATCAACCAAACTGGCAGCAATGGTTGTAAAAAAATAAATAAATAAAATGACAAGCAACCTGCCATTTATCAAAACACATCTTATCCTCAATAACTAATCCAATATTGCCAGAATTTGATTTTGACTTTCCTGTGGCACCCATATCAAGTACCTTCCATAGCTTTTTAGGTTGATGTGAGTTTGCAGCAATAGCATCAGCATAAAATTCAGACTGTTTTTTCTATACCTTATAGCTAGCCTGGTTTCTAAAGTGGATGTATGCATCATAATCACTAGGCAATTTTGATTTCTTGTACTTTCTGAACCATCTATCACGTTGTCTGATAATATCCAAAATTTCAGGAGTTATCCAATTGGCACTTCTCTGCTTCATTCTTGTTTTCCTTCATTGGTGCAACAACATCAAGTGCAGCTATAAAGTGCTGCTTAAACAAAGCCCAAGCCCTATCATCATTGCTTCCTAAGACATTGGACCAATCCCTCTGAGAGCCTTTCTATAAGCCCTTTAGCTGTATAATGTTTTGTGGATCTGTATCTAATGGAACGATGGTTACCAGTCATCCTTTGTGATTTAGATACCTTGCGTGTGCAGAAAGTGACGTTGTGATCACTTAAAGCAGTATCAAGGACACCTGACAGATATATTATCAACTTCTGAGACTAATATTAAATCCAACACTGACTCACTATTAGAAAACACTCTAGTTGGTTTCGTAATTAACTATTGCAAACCAGACATTTTACAGAAATTTAAGAAGGATTCTTTCAAGCTACTACGGGGTAGTAACAGGTTTGTATTAAAGTCACCCATAATAATACATTCTTTTTCCATGCATACGTTACTCTTACAACAGACAGTTTCAAGGAGTTCATAAGGGGGTCTGTAGCAAACATCAATAATAATGGGCTTGGTGTTGCGAAGCAGCAGTTCAGCCCATGCGGTCTCCAAACCCTCTGCCTGGAGATCGGTCTGCAGATTATATGCGTCAGATAACGGAATCCAGGGACACATGTCCGCCTGGGGGCATTTTGAGTTATTGACAGATTCAGAAAGTACAGTTTCCAAGCTTTCCAATGATGCCTTCCATGTGGAGATCTGACAATATTTTGAAGAATGTGTGGCCTTTTGAAAGTGCATAACTCTTAAAACAGAAACGGGAGAAAATCGCCCTCAAAGTTTTCCATCTCAGCTACTCTGGGTGCAGGGAGGGCACATAATGGGTGCTCATTTGCATGACATTAATGAAAGCCCTACCCCCTACTAGCTAGCACGATACTACTTTCATGTAAACAAAGATCACCACGTCAATTTTCCTTCCATGCAAAGTATGCCCAAAAAAATTATGAAGTACAAAAATAAGTACTAAAGTATACTTTAACGTTTTGTGGTTGAAAAATTACTCACACCGTTAGAAAGATAGCACGATGATGACACAACTAACACGATGCTAGTTTCATGTAACCAAACCACAACACTCTCCGTTACATGCAAAAATAACCACACAGCCTTAGATTAATAAACTTACCCCATCAGAAAGAGAAACGTCACCTTGCACACACCAATGCCTCCGATGGAATAATGTAGTCCTAGAACACTTCCTTTTGGTTGCGTTTTTTTTGCTAGAAATGGTTATCTCCGATGTAAATACCGTGTGTCTGTTTGCTTCGTGGTGTTTCAGCTCCTCTGCGGTCTGTTTAGCTTGCTCATTCCATAGTGAAATTACATGCCTGTATGCAGCTTAAGTAGCCACGAGCTCAGCTCGTATCATACAGCTGATTTGCGGAAAAAAAAAAAAAGACTTAAATCATCATGTGAATGGCCCATATAGTAATTTACCCACACACCCCAGCAGGCTACAGTCCTGACAAACAAGACAATTTGCAACAACAAATGTATGCTTTTCCAACAAAACAATCTATTATCTGAAATACTGATTGCATTCTTCAAGATCTCAACTTGCACATGATGGAAAAAAACGAAAATCACAAATTTCGAAAAAAAAATGCTTCTTTTGCGATTACCTCGGATTCGTTTTGGCCAACATGCGTCCCGGGATTCGGTGAGGGGTCACATATGTTAAATCATTTTTTATAAACAGGCACACTCCTCCATTTCTGCTACGATCGCGCCGGTAGATGGAGTAACCCTCAAGCTCGACTTCCATGTCTTTAATTGAACAATCAAGCCAGGTCTCCGACACAGCAATCACAGTGGCCTTAGATGTAAACGTGAGGTGCCTGATCTCAAGCTTAGGCAGCAAACTCCTTGCATTGATATGAATAAAATGAAGTCCTTTCTGATTAAAAACAGCCTCAGAATCATTCCTTGCATCATCCAAACTGTCCTCAGAACAGCGCATTTTCTCCTTCAGACCATCAATCACGTTCGCGTGACACATTTCATTCAAACAGCACCTATTGCACGCCAGGGGAATGTCGGATTTACTCCTTGCGGCCAAATCATACATTTTCGAAGCAGTATTCCCACATTTTATGTGAACAAAGACATCAGAAAAGTCACAAGCAACTGCTTTTGCGTTAACTCTTACCACCCTTCCACAGTTAGGACAGTCACTACTGTGGCGGGCATTTGGCTGGTGTTTCACCTGTAAGTTGTTTGGGCCAGGACGCTGATGGATATCTCCAGAAATCAGCAGACTGATAATATCGTGCCGAAAGCATCACCTTGTTGCATTTCTCAGGCTCCATTTGCCTTCTGAAATCAACTCCTCTCACAATTTTTGGAGGAATTTCATGAAACTTGACAGCATTCTTTGTTATATGTCACTACTACGCATATTGTAATTTTGTTAAATTCAGTCACATTTTACCAGAGTTACAGCCCTTGATTAACAAGATTATAACTTGACAGTTTCATGAGTGTGTTTTCCTTCTGAAATCAACTCCTCTCACAATTTGTGGAGGAATGTCACAAAATTTGACAAGAGGCATTGTTATATGTTGGTGGTATGCATATTGTAATTTTGTTCAATTCGGTCACATTTTACCAGAGTTACAGCCCTTGATTAAAAAAAATATATAATTTGAAAATTTCATGAGACTGTTTTCCTTCTGAAATCAACTCCTCTCACAATTTGTGGAGGAATTTCATGAAACCTGGTAAAAGGCATTGGTGTATGTCGATAGTACTCATATTGTTAATTTGTTCAATTTGGTCGCATTTTACCAGAGTTGTGGCCCTTGATTAACAACGTTGTACTTTCACAATTTCATGCGGGTGTGCTTGCCTTCTGACATCAACTGCTCTCACAATTTTTGGACGCATTTCTCGACGCTTGGCAAAAGACCTTGTTATATGACGGTAATATACATATTGCCATTTAATTTTGTTTGTGAAAATTTTACCAGAGTTTTGACTCTTGATTAAATAACTTCTATTTTGACAATTTCATGAGGGTGTACGTTCTTCTGAAATGAACTCTCACAGTTTGTGGAAGAATTTCACCAAAATCGGCAAAAGGCTTTGTTATATGACAGTTACACGCATATTGAAATTTTGTTTAAGTTGGACATATTTTACCAGCATTATGCCCTTGATTATTAACAAACTTGTACTTTGGCAATTTCATCAAGCTGTGCTTGCTTTCTGAAATCAATTTCTCTCACAATTTTGTCAGAAATGGCGAACAGAGGTGACGTGAGGACCCAAGACCAGACTCAAGACAGGCAGTGTGCAAAAGGAAACTTCTTTAATGAAGTACAGGCAGAGGCACAATAGGGCTCAGGCAAAAATCGGCGGTCAAAGAACGGGCCAAGAGGTCAAAACACAGAAGAGCAGGCAGGCATGGTCAGGGATAAAAACAGGACAGAAAAACCTTCACAAAAACTGAAGAAAACAGGGACAAGGGAAACCCAGGCAGAGGAAGCAAAAAACACAGTCCAAAGGAACGGGCAGGTACAACGGGGCAAAAAACTGGACAGGAAACTAGACGAGAAAAAACAAGGAACAATACAGGCAGGGGGAATCTGGAGGTCACAATATCAAAAGGCTGTAGCGAGGCGAGGAAAGTCTACAGGAGACAGTTTGGCAACAGGAGTAGCTCCAAACAGTTCTTAAAAAGGCCCTGGCTGATGGGAGAGGAATGGTAGCAGGTGTGGGAGTGCCATTTCCTGGAAATTGGCCTTCAGCAAGGCAGGACTGAATTCCTGTCCTGGATCCGGCCTAGA
Source organism: Neoarius graeffei (assembly GCF_027579695.1). Classification (NCBI taxonomy): domain Eukaryota; kingdom Metazoa; phylum Chordata; class Actinopteri; order Siluriformes; family Ariidae; genus Neoarius; species Neoarius graeffei. Next base: position 27,664,832 of record NC_083582.1, on the reverse strand, counting down.
GCCGGCATGGGAGTTCCACAAACTCAGGCATGGATGGACCGGATCAGACTGTGACAAATTTTTTATCCCCCGCTGGCCGAAAGGCCCGAAGGGGGATTATGTTGTGGCGATGTCTGTCTGTCCGTCTGTCCCGGGAAGGGTACTCACATTCTGAAATCAACTCCTCTCACAATTTTTGGAGAAATTTCATGAAACTTGACAGGATTCTTTGTTATATGTCAGTACTACGCATATTGCAATTTTGATCAATTCAGTGTCATTTTACCAGCAGGTGATTTTACCTGTTTACTGAAACATATTCAAGTTATAGTTATATAATGGATATAAAGTCCAGACTTTCAGCTTTCATTTGAGGGTAGCCACATTAAAATTGGATGAAGGGTTTAGGAGTTTCAGCTCCTTAACATGTGCCACCCTGTTTTTAAAGGGACCAAAAGTAATTGGACAATTGACTCAAAGGCTATTTCATGGGCAGATGTGGGCAATTCCTTCATTATGTCATTCTCAATTAAGCAGATAAAAAGCCTGGAGTTGATTTGAGGTGTGGTGCTTGCATTTGGAAGATTTTGCTGTGAAGAAAACGTGGTCAAAGGAGCTCTCCATGCAGGTGAAACAAGCTATCCTTAAGCTGCGAAAACAGAAAAAAACATCCGAGAAATTGCTACAATATTAGGAGTGGCAAAATCTACAGTTTGGTACATCCTGAGAAAGAAAGAAAGCACTGGTGAACTCATAAATGCAAAAAGACCTGGACGCCCACAGAAGACAACAGTGGTGGATGATCGCAGAATAATTTCCATGGTGAAGAGAAACCCCTTCACAACAGCCAACCAAGTGAACAACACTCTCCAGGAGGTAGGTGTATCAATATCCAAATCTACCATAAAGAGAAGCCTGCATGAAAGTAAATACAGAGGGTTCACTGCAGGGTGCAAGCCACTCATAAGCCTCAAGAATAAAAAGGCTAGATTGGACTTTGCTAAAAAACATTTAAACAAGCCAGCACAGTTCTGGAAGAACATTCTTTGGACAGATGAAACCAAGATCAACCTCTACCAGAATGATGGAAAGAAAAAAGTATGGCAAAGGTGTGGTACAGCTCATGATCCAAAGCATACCAAATCATCTGTAAAACACGGCGGAGGCAGTGTGATGGCTTGGGCATGCATGGCTGCCAGTGGCACTGGGTCACTAGTGTTTATTGATGATGTGACACAGGACAGAAGCAGCCGGATGAATTCTGAGGTATTCAGAGACATACTGTGTACTCAAATGCAGCCAAACTGATGGCTCGGCGTTTCATAATACAGATGGACAATGACCCAAAACATAAAGCCAAAACAACCCAGGAGTTTATTAAAGCAAAGAAGTGGAATATTCTTGAATGGCCAAGTCAGCCACCTGATCTCAACCCAATTGAGCATGCATTTCCCTTGTTAAAGACTAAACTTCAGACAGAAAGGCCCACAAACAAACAGCAACTGAAAACCGCTGCACTAAAGGCCTAGCAGAGCATTAAAAAGGAGGAAACACAGCGTCTGGTGATGTCCATGAGTTCAAGACTTGAGGCAGTCATTGCCAACAAAGGGTTTTCAACCAAGTATTAGAAATGAACATTTTATTTACAATTATTTAATTTGTCCAATTAATTTTGAGCCCCTGAACTGAAGGGATTGTGTTTAAAAAATGCTTTGGTTTCTCACATTTTTATGCAATCATTTTGGTCAACCCACTGAATTAAAGCTGAAAGTCTGAACTTCAACTGCATCTGAATTGTTTTGTTCAAAATTCATAGTGGTAATGTACAGAGCCAAAATTAGAAAAATGTTGTCTCTGTCCCAATATTTATGGACCTAACTGTATAAAATAGTGTGTGTGTTTCTTTTATTGTTTGTGCTTGCATTATTGTCATAGTACTGAAGTCAGGATTGGTCATTCTCTGAATGAAGGAGAGCAGGACCATGTTTCCAGGAGGAGAGAGACTGTTCTGCAGTGCTTAGAGACATTGCATCAACTGCCCTCTGGTATGGACTCTATTTTTCCCTTTCGTCATTAAATGTTTTACATGGACGAATATTATATAAACAACCATACTGGTGCCATTCTGTGGCTCAGCCTAATGTTCCTTTCACTTAATCATCACTTGCATACAAAGGAGACGGACTGAAAAAGCATGATGTATCCATTTTTAATATGCAGATTTTAATATGCAGAGTTGCTTGTATTCAGATCATTTAAACCACCTTATTTTGCAAGAAATCACAAACTAATGATTTTTCCATTTGTGTATCATTTGAGGAATAAGGTACACTAAGTTAACTCAGCAGAATCCTTGCATGTCACAAATGTTTCCTCATAGGATACAATGCCCAACATTGCACTGCTGGGCTCAGGGGGAGGTGAGCGAGCCATGCTGGGGTTACTGGGATCACTGGTTCAACTAAAGAACTGTGATCTCCTGGACAGAATAATGTACCTGAGTGGAGTCTCAGGATCCACATGGTACTACCCACACACAAATAGACGTGAACAATATAAACTGGTGGACATCAATCAGTGTGTCTCACATCTGTAAATCAGTGAAATACATACAGTATGCTGAAAATCTATGCTAAGTGTACTTCATGGGCTGTGTACTGATTCACTCGACAGAGAATGTTTATACAGGTATTACAAGTATCACACAATAGAATAAATCAGTATTATTAGAAATAGATGAATTTGTGACTTATATAAATGAGTTAATATTTGACTTTGAATCTGAATATTTGAACAATAACTGACTCTTTTTTTTTTGTGTGTGTGTGTGTGTGTGCTTATGGCGTACAGGTGCATGGCATCCTTATATAAAGAGTCAGACTGGTCCACCAAACTGGCCGCTGTGAAGGAGAATATCATTAAAAGGCTTGATGGGCCTGCAGTCAGCTGGTCGGATGCTTGGAAAAAACTGAACAAATACTATGACCAGAATGACAACTTCTCCGTGACAGACGTCTGGGCTGTAATGTTTGTCACTATGATCATGAAAGAGGTAAGTGTGTTCAGTAATGAGGTCAGAGAGTCAAGTTCACAGACTGAAGAAACCACAATCCATCTGCCATTGTTTCTGTAGTGTTTGTTTACTGTATATATTTGGCCTTATACAGACAAATAAGCATTATCCTGCAGCTTTCTGAAATAAACTGAGAAGTAAAGCCAGATATCACATTAGAAAACTGCACTACAAGAAGGCACAAAGTAAATACTCCATGAAAATACCAGCCTGTACTTTTGTTAAGTATATGCTTCACACTTATGACACTGGTTTGAAAACACACTACAAATGATACTGTGCCCAGATTTTCTGTGAGATGTTAATTAATATTCACAACTAAAATTAATCTGTGAGTCAATATAAATTGTGCATATTTTAATGTGTAGATTGATAAACACTGTAAGCGGTCAGAGAGAGAATCACAGCAAAGACCCATATCCCATCTACACTGTGATTGACAAGCAGTGCAAAAAGAAGAAACTGAACCGAGGTTTGTGCAGATGTCTGGTTTGAGGTTGTGCCTCATGAAGCTGGCTACTCCCTCACTGGTGCGTTTGTGGACTCTGTCTATTTTGGGAGTTGGTTTGAAGAAGGACGTTTAGTGAAAAAACAACCTGGGATTGACATGCTGTATCTGCAAGGTATCTGTCATTTCCAGACAACAGAGACTCCAATAACGGAGTCCATTGTTATCACAACACGATACACTATATCCTCAGAATGATTATTTCTCAGTAGTAATTTGCCTCCAAATACCTTAAAATCTAGCGTAGATTTTTTCTTTGACTCTAATCCACTTTTCACTGGTTTGATACAGTGAAATGTATTTTAGAGTCACACAAAAGGAGTTTTAAGTTAACACTTAAAACACTTAAGTGAAGCCTATGGCCGAAAGTTTAGAGACATAGAACTGTGACTGAAAGGATGCTGGATTGATTCCCTGGACCAGCAGGAAACATCCTGTTTGAGGATGATGATACTAAGTATTATTAAATAATACTATTATTTACTATTAACTGCTCCCTGGGTGTTATTGCTGTCCACTGCTCCTTGCTCACTACAGCATGGGTTAAATGCAGAGGATGACATTTGCAGTGGTGATCTGCTCATTATGGTGTGCAAAAATCAGTACTTTTTTGTTGAAATGTTTTTGCCAGTGTTTCTGTCTGTATATTTGGAACAGACTAAATTCAGACATGAAGACACACACACAACACATGAAAAATACCAAGCAAGTAAAAAAAAAAAAAATCCTCTCGAGTAAACTACAGACCTGTGCTACTGAGCATTATCTCTTCCTCCAGTTGTTTTTACTCACATTAATATTCATAAATGCACGGTCAACTCTTAATGCACTCCCATGTCCATTTCCCCATAAATCTAAGAGAACCAACAGCACAGAGGCTGATGTAAACTAACACACAATGAAAAGAGAGAACTGAATCTCATCTCATCATCTCTAGTCACTTTATCCTGTTCTGCAGGGTCGCAGGCAAGCTGGAGCCTATCCCAGCTGACTATGGGCGAAAGGCGTGGTTCACCCTGGACAAGTCGCCAGGTCATCACAGGGCTGACACATACACAGACAACCACTCACATTCACACCTACGGTCAATTTAGAGTCACCAGTTAACCTACTAACCTGCATATCTTTGGACTGTGGGGGAAACCAGAGCACCCAGAGGAAACCCACACAGACAACATGCAAACTCCGCACAGAAAGGCCCTCGCTGGCCACGGGGCTCGAACCCGGACCTTCTTGCTGTGAGGCGACAGCGCCAACCACTACACCACCGTGCCGCCAGAGAACTGAATAGAAAATAAATTTCTTTTAGCCTGTTGTCAGTTTCTGACTAAAAAAAAAAGGTAATAAAATCATGTCTGTGAAGGTTCTCTGTTTTCTTCAGGTTCTTCATAAGGCCCTGTGCAGGTTCTCAAGGTTCTTAAAAAAAATATTTGATCAATCATTCCCTCCTGTTAAATGTTAACCAATGGCAGTTAGAAGTTTTCATGATTATTTATTTTTATTATTCACTAATCTTTTTTTTTTTCTTACCCCTACCTACAGGTTTGAAAAGATGGTATGGACTTCTATATCGTAAATGAAAAGCTCTTCCAAACTGATGCATGGTAAAAATGGAGTCATGGACATTACTCCCTACTTCCCCAAACCGTTCCTTTCTTAAGCCCCTTCTGTATGACAGCTTCTTTCCATTCAATGAGTCTGACTCAGATGATTGTCCTCGAAACATCTCTCATGATGCCTTTGATCAGACAAGCTCTGTGGTTATCACCTTTGTGTACTTTGTGGTGTGTGCTGTTGGACTCTGTGGCAATGCACTGGTCATGTATGTAATCCTTTGGTACGCTAAGATGAAGACTGTCACCAACATCTATATCCTTAATCTGGCTGTTGCTGATGTCCTGTGCATGCTTAGCTTGCCCTTTATTGCAATTCAGCTAGCATTGATTCACTGGCCTTTTGGTGCTGCCATTTGCCGAATTGTCCTAACCATGGACTCGTTAAACCAGTTCACCAGCATTTTCTTCCTGACTGTGATGAGCTTTGACCGGTATCTTGCAGTGGTACATCCAATCAAGTCCACTAAATGGCGCAAGCCACGAGTAGCCAAAACTATCAGCCTTGCAATGTGGGGGGTATCACTGCTGGTTAATTTGCCCATTATGATTTTCAGTGGTCTGAACACTAATAAGAATGAAGCACGGACGTGTACTATGCTGTGGCCAGAACCTCAAAATACCTACGAAACTGCGTTCATCTTCTGTACATTTCTCTTGGGCTTCTTTCTGCCACTTATTGTTATTTGCCTGTGCTACCTGTTCATTGTGATCAAGGTGAAGTCCTCAGGTGTGAGGGTTTGCTCCAGCAAGCGAAAGCGCTCTGAGCGCAAAGTGACCTGCATGGTATCCATTGTGGTGGTTGTGTTTGTGCTCTGCTGGCTACCGTTCTACATGTTTAATGTAGCATCTGTAACTGGCACACTCATCCCTACACCAGTGCTGAAAAGCACCTTTGATTTCGTCGTGGTACTGGGATATGCCAACAGCTGTGCTAACCCCATTCTCTATGCATTTTTGTCAGATAATTTCAAGAAGAGTTTCCAAAATGTTCTGTGCCTCAGGAGAGTGGGCGGCCTGGATGAAATTGAACATAGTGACAGCTGACAGGACAGGACACGGATGGTCAATGACATCATCACAGAGACTCAAAATGCTGCCCTGCTTAATGGTGATCTGCAGACAAGCATCTAGGAATGGTCAGGAGATCTGGAGTTACACCCAAATGATAACCATGACTACTATAAAGGATAGAAGATCACAATACTTCAGTCTCAGAAATTTCACCGTACTTGATTTCGAGAGACCCAGTAAAATGTACAAGAATGGTTAACCCATAAGTAACATGTTTAAATCTGTTAAAATGCCCAAAATTCATTTACAATATTGACTATGAAGAGGGATGATATTCAGTTTGAAAAGGACTACTACTCTTTTTCTGAACATATTTGTGATTTTGATGAGACCTGAATGTTCTAGGTCTCAGAGAAGTGACTAGTTTAGGTTGTGAGACTGATTTTTTTTTTTTTTTTTTTTAAATTACAATCATGAAGATACATTTAGAATGCCACTCAACCACTGTAGATAACCACATTTGTATGTATTGTGTTTCTGTGCAAAACATCCATAACTGTTACTGTTTATTCATATCTATTGCTGAAAAAAGGTCATTATTCTCATAAGATAACCAGAAATTAGCTTTAAATGGGCACAATTTTGGCTGACAAAAACTCTTAGTTATGATGTTAATACTTCACGATAGAAGGAACACCAAAGAGACAGAAGTCTAAAATCAAGAATAATGTTGTTGAAACATATGTAATATGTTTCATAATTACACATGTAATCTTAATAATGTGTAATAAACATCACATCACATTATCTCTAGCCGCTTTATCCTTCTACAGGGTCGCAGGCAAGCTGGAGCCTATCCCAGCTGACTACGGGCGAAAGGCGGGGTACACCCTGGACAAGTCGCCAGGTCATCACAGGGCTGACACATAGACACAGACAACCATTCACACTCACATTCACACCTACGGTCAATTTAGAGTCACCAGTTAACCTAACCTGCATGTCTTTGGACTGTGGGGGAAACCGGAGCACCCGGAGGAAACCCACGCGGACACGGGGAGAACATGCAAACTCCACACAGAAAGGCCCTCGCCGGCCCCGGGGCTCGAACCCAGGACCTTCTTGCTGTGAGGCGACAGCGCTAACCACTACACCACCGTGCCGCTGTAATAAACCTGAATAATAAAATGAAAAATCTATTACTCTTCTCAGCTCATTATAACGTTCTCCCTGTGTCTGCGTGGGTTTCCTCAGGGTTTCCCCCACAGTCCAAAGACATGCAGGTTAGGTTAACTGGTGACTCTAAATTGACCGTAGGTGCAAATGTGAGTGTGAATAGTTGTCTGTGTCTATGCATCAGCCCTGTAATGACCTGGCGACTTGTCCAGGGTGTATCCCACCTTTCGCCCGTAGTCAGCTGGGACTCCAGCTTGCCTGCGACCCTGTAGAACAGGATAAAGCGGCTAGAGATGATGAGATGAGCTCATTATAACAAACATTTGGCAAAAGGCACCAATAAATTATAGAACTCGTGAAAATTTAAAGACTGCAATAGCAAAACAGCCAATAGGCAAAATAATATTAGCTTTTTATCAAACAATTTTTCATGTGTATATTACACTCACTGGCCACCTTAATAGGAACTTGTTCTGGATTCTAAGATTCCTGTTCTTGGCTGGAGGAGTGGAACCCAATGTGGTCTTCTGCTGTTGCATGCAGAGGTGCTTTTCTGCTCATCACAGTTGTAAAGAGTTGCTATGAGTTGCTATATCATTCTTGGCAGCTCAAACCAATCTGGACATTTTCCTCTGACCTCTCTTATAATCAACAAGGTGTTTCCACCCACAGAACTGTTGCTCATGCAAGGTTTTTTTTTTTTGCACCATTCTGTGTAAACTCTAGAGACTGTTGTGTTTGAAAACCTGAGATCAGCAGTTTCTGAAATATTCAATATTAATCTGCCACCAACACCCATGCCACAGTGAAAGTCACAGAGATCACAATTTTTCCCATTCTGATGTTTGAAGTGATCATTAACTGAAGCTCTTGATTTCTAGCTGCATGATTTTATGCATTATGCTGCTGTCAAAGGATTGGCTGACTACGGTAGATTACTCCATAAAACAGCTCGTGTACGTGTACCTAATAAAGTGGCTGGTGAGTGTATATGGCAAATCATTTTCTGACAACACATGGTTGTGAGTTTCAGTTATATTTATTTTACATTTTATGTACTTTTAAAATCTCTCTGTCATTAGTGTCTAGATGCTGATATGTTGTTTGTGTAGTCAGGGTTTCCTGAATTAGAGACAATAAAAGAGAGAAAATGATTGATATTTGGGTGATCAGTGATGCAGAAAAAGACAATTTCCATGATGTTTTTATTTAGCAAGCTACTTGATAGTTTTTGAACATGGCAGATAACTTGTGACCAATGAGTCAAACAGATTACATGTCCTGTAAATGTCTTCAGACACTTGGCCACCTTTTTGAGCCATACTTAAGTAGAGATGGAGGTGGATTTCACAAAGAGGATGGAAATGGCTGTGTTGAATACATACTTGAAGAAGAAAGAAGAACATGGAGTAACATATGTATAAGAGTGGAGGAAAGTGTTCTCAGGTGGACATGTCGGAGATGCAGTCTGAAGGAGATTGGAGAATGCAAAGTGATAGCAGGGGAGAGTGTAGCTAAGCAGCATCGGATGGTGGTTGGGAGGATGATCTTGGAGGTAAAAAAGAGGAAGAAAGAGAAAGCTAAACCAAAAATCAGATGGTGGAATTTGAAGGAGGAAGACTGTAAGTCAGAATTTAGGGATATGGTGAAACAGACATTGGGTGAAGAGGGATTAGATGATTGGACAGCTATGGCAAAATTGGTGAGGGAAACAGCTAGGAAGGTACTGGGAGTGACATCAGGACAAAGAAAGGAAGACAAGAAGACTTGGTGGTGGAATGAGGAAGTCCAGGAGAGTATAATGGAGGAAGAAGTTGGCCAAACAAAACTGAGATAAAAAGAGAGATGAAGAGAGCAGACAAGAATACAAGATGTGAAGAAAAGCAAAGAGAGCAGTGGCAAAGGAAAAGGCATATGATGAACTTTATGAAAGGTTAGAAACTAAGGATAGAGAAAAGGACCTATACCTATTAGCAAGACAACAAGATCAAGCCAGGAAGGATGTGCAGCAGATTAGGCTGATAAAGGATGCAGATGGAAATGTGCTGACAAGTGAAGAAAGTGTGTTGAGAAGGTGGATGGAGTATTTTGAGAAGCTGATGAATGAAGAAAATAAAAGCGAGAGAAGGTTGGCCAAGGTGGAGATAGTGAATCAGGAAGTACAGCAGATTAGCAAGGAGGAAGTAAAGAGAGCCATGAAGAGAATGAAAAGTGGTAAGGCAGTCAGCCCAGATGATATACCAGTGAAGGCATGGAGATGCTTAGGAGAGATGGCAATTGACTTTTTGAACAGATTGTTTAACAAGATCTTGGAAAGTGGGAGGATGTCTGAGTAGTGGAGAAGTCGTATGGTATACTGGTACCAATATTCACAAACAAGGGCGATGTTCAGTTCTGCAGTAACTATAGAGGCAAAAAAAAGTTGGCCAGCCACAGCATGAAGTTATGAGAAACAGTAGTGGAAGCTGGGCAAAGAGGAGAGTTGGAAATATGTGAGCAGCAATATGGTTTCATGCCTGGAAAGAGTACTACAGATGCAATATTTGCTCTGAGAATGTTGATGGAAAAGTATTGAGAAGGCCAGAAGGAGCTGCATTGTGTTTTTGTGGATTTAGCCCCCTGGGGTTGAGAGCTTTGCTGACAAACTCGGCAGGTTTAGAGTGAGTAGGTCATGTATTTAGATAAATATCTTTGCAAGTTTTTATCATACAAGCATGATAAACATATTGACAGAAACTTTATACTTTACACTTTCCTATGTGACCACTGCCAAGTAATATTATGTTTTTAAAATTATCTAAATTAGAAGAAACATAAAACTTGTCACTTGAGTTGGAGCACTGAGTGCCCACTTATGCATTCATAAAAGACTATTCACATGGTCAAGGTATGGTAATCACTTTCACTGTTTTGGTTTCAATTGGTTTCTCTTTTGCTGTGAGAACGGCCACTGTAAACAGGATAAAATATGTCAGCCATTGTTTAGACTACCTATTTGGAGGAAAAACTTGTTCTGAGATGGCACGGTGATTTGATGCTCAGGAGACGCATCAGATGATTCAGGGCAGCAATTCAATTTCAGGACAGTGATTCAATTCATGATTCAATTCATGATTCAGGACAGCAATTGAATTCAATCTTGAGAATTGTGACACTATTGATGAGCAGTGTCATTTTGAACTTCGACTCGATCCAGCCGAAGATCAACTCGAGTAAGTGTAAATATTTCTTCTATCTCTTATGTGCATATCGGTTGACATGTGTGCGCTGTAGTGCATAATCTTTGCATGCTCCTTGAGTATATAAAACACACACTGCCACTTGTTTGGTCTCTTTTTGTCTTTTTCTGGCACGCTAATGATTTTGGCATGTTCTGATGTCAGTTTCAACAATTTTAGGCAGTATTTTCAGTCATATGACTTTTTTTGTATTCAGCACAAGTTCAGCTACAATAATATCTATAAAGTATGTACAGTGCTCAGTGTAAATGAGTATACCCCATTTGAAAAGTAACATTTTAAACAATATCTCAATGAACACAAACAATTTACAAAATGTTGACAAGACAAAATTTAATATAACATCAGTTTAACTTATAACAGGAAAAAGTAAGGTTGATAATATAACTTAGATTACACATTTTTCAGTTTTACTCAAATTAGGGTGGTGCAAAAATGAGTACACCCCATAACAAAAACTACTGCATCTAGTACTTTGTATGGCCTCCATGATTTTTAATGACAGCACCAAGTCTTCTAGGCATGGAATGAACAAGTTGGCAACATTTTGCAACATCGATCTTTTTCCATTCTTCAACAATGACCTCTTTCAGTGACTGGATGCTGGATGGAGAGTGATGCTCAACTTGTCTCTTCAGAATTCCCCATACTGTAGCTGTTCGATTGGGTTCAGATCAGGAGACATACTTGGCCACTGAATCACTTTCACCCTGTTCTTCTTCAGAAATCCAACAGTGGACTTAGATGTGTGTTTAGTCATGTTGGAAAAGTCCACAACAACCAAGGGCACAGAGTATAGAGCAATACATCTGTGAATTCATGATGCCATCAATGAAATGTAGCTCCCCGACACCAGCAGCACTCATGCAGCCCCACATAAGGATACTGTCACCACCATGTTTCACTGTAGGCACCATGCATTTTTCTTTGTATTCCTCACCTTTGTGATGCCATACAGTTTTGAAGCCATCAGTTCCAAAAACATTTATCTTGGTCTCATCACTCCAGAGTATAGAGTCCCAGTAGTCTTCATCTTTGTCAGCATGGACCCTGGCAAACTCTAGGCAGACTTTTTTGTGCCTGGGCTTTAGGAGAGGCTTCTTTCATGGACGGCATCCATGCATGCCATTCCTCTGCAGTGTACACCATATTTTGTCACAGGAAATAGTCACACCAGTTTGGCTTTCTACTTCTTTAGATAACTGCAGTGAAGTTGCATGCCGATTTTCTTCAACCCTTCTGATCAGAAGACGCTCCTGTTGAGGTGTTAACTTCCGTGGATGACCTGGATGTCTCTGTGAGATGGTTGCAGTTCCATTTTTCTTAAATTTTTGTACCACTTTTGTGACAGTATTCTGACTGATAACTAAAGCTTTGCTGATCATCTTGTAGCCTTCACCTTTGTGGTGTAAAGAAATTATTTTCTTTGGAGAATTCTGAAGAGACAAGTTGAGCATCACTCTCCATCTAGCATCCAGTCACTAAAAGAGGCCATTGTTGAAGAATAGATAAAGATTGATGTTGCAAAATGTCGCCAACTTGTTCATTCCATGCCTAGAAGACTTGGTGCTGTCATTAAAAATCATGGAGGCCATACAAAGTACTAGATGCAGTAGTTTTTGTTGTAGGGTGTACTCATTTTTGCACCACCCTAATTTGAGTAAAACTGAAAAAAAAAAAGTGTCATCTAAGTTATATTATTAACCTTACTTTCCTGTTACAAGTTAAACAGATTTTATATTACATTTTGCCTTGTCAACATTTTGGAAATTGTTTGTGTTCGTTGAGATATTGTTACTTTTCAAAGGGGGTGTACTCATTTACACTGTATATCATGATTGTACTTTAAAAAATAACAGACAAATGAACATGTAAAAAACAGTTTTAGAACTGTGTTGGAATGTGTGAAAAAAACATTACCTTACCCATTGTGATGAACCGTTTTGATCACTTGACCTGATGGGCTTAAGAGATAACAGTGGGATGGGTAGTCACTCTTCTCATTGAATGGAATGAATTTTTTTACTCATTGAATACCCCTCCCACTGCCAACCCTTTATCCCAAAACAATAGGACATACATTTTTTGATGGCCAGTTAATTGTCCAAATCAATGGACCAGATTTAAGTTTTTGTGCTTGATACATTCCTAAGACTGAACAGAATCACCTCAAGTGATCAAAATGGTTTGTCACAATGGATAAAGTAATGTTTTTTCATACATTCCAACACAGTTCGAAAAATGCTTTTTACATCTTCATTTCGCTGTTATTTTTTTTTATAAAAGTATAATCATGACATCCATACTACATTGATATTATTGTAGCTGAACTTGTGCTGAATATAAAAAAAATCATATGACTTTGAAAATACTGCTTAGATTTGTTGAAATTGACAACATCAGAGAATGCCAAAATCATTAGTGCCAGAAAGTACCCTCAGACCCCAGACGGTTAGAGAAGGCATATGATAGGGTGCCAAGAGAGGAGTTGTGCTACTGCATGAGGAAATCAGGAGTGGTATAGAAGTATGTGAGATTGGTGCAGGATATGTATAAGGACAGAGTGAAAGCAGTGAGATGTGCAGTGGGAATGACGGAGGCATTTAAGGTGGATTTTGGATTGCACCAGGGCTCAGCCCTAAGCCCTTTCTTGTTTTTAATGATAATGGACAGGTTGACAGATGACATCAGGCAAGAGGCCCCATGCACAATCATGTTTGCAGATTATATTGTGATCTGTAGTGAGAACAGGGAGCAAGAGGAAGAAAACTTGAAGCCATGGATATGTGCACGAGAAAGGGAATGAAAGTCAGTAGAAGTAAGAAGGAGTAGATGTGCATGAATGAGAGTGAGGACAGTGGAATAATATCGGAATATACAAGGAATAGAGATTGTCAAAGCAGATGAGTTCAAATATCCGGGCTCAACTGGTGAGTGCAGAAGAGAAATGAATAAGAGAGTGCAAGCAGGTTGGACTGGATGGAGGAGAGTATCAGGAGTGATTTGTGACAGAAGGGTACCGGCAAGAGTGAAAGGGAAAGTATACAAGATAGTAGTAAGACCAGCTATGTTGTATGGTTTGGAGACTGTGGCATTGATAAAAAAACAGGAGGCTGAACTGGAGGGAGCAGAGCTGAAGATGCTGAGATTTTCATTGGGAGTGACAAAGTTGTACAGGATTAGAAATGAGAATATTAGAGGGACAACACATGTAGGACGGCTTGGACACAAAGTGAGAGAGGCAAGATTGATATGGTTTGGACACGTGCAGAGGAAAGATCCAGGACATATGGGGAAAAGAATGCTGGAGACGGAGTTGCCAGGTAGAAAGAAAAAAGGAAGACCAAAGATGAGATTTATGGATGTGGTGAAGGAGGACATGAGGATGGTTGGTGCTCCACAAAAAGATACAGAGGACAGGAGGAGATGGAGGGACATTAACCCCTGTTGCGACCCCTAAGAGGAACAGCCAAAAGACAAGAAGAAGAAGAAGAGGACTTAAGTAGAGATGGAGTTGGGGAAGAAGACAGAGGCTGTGGTCTAAAGACAATTGAGCATATACTTTATCAGTCTCTGACTGCAATATTCAAGAGAAAATGCTACCCTTAAATGTATGTCCTGAATTTATACAAAATTGATGACATCCAAAAAATTAAATAGTTTAAATAGATAAAATTTGAATGATGAATTCATTCATCATGATGAATAGGCCACAGCTAAAGGATGCTTAAGTGAGCATTGGACATGTAATTTCTCCTTTAGAAAAGTATACTGGATAAGCCATCAAATTAGACATACCATTAAATACTTTTCCAGTATAGAAAATATTGTACATGAATTTTGAAGAAGATGCAGAAACTCTCAGTGGGAAAAGTGCTCACAAATAGCTTGTGTGCTTGTGGTAAATCAAAGGACTTTAACAACAATAATTCATTAACATGCCTGTGAAATAATGGCTGGATATAAATCATACAGGCATTGAATTTGTATGTATGATTGTGCAAATATCTTAAGCCTGTTTCAAAGTAACATTACATTACATTACAGGCATTTAGCAGACGCTCTTATCCAGAGTGATGTACAAGTGCAAAAGTCAGGTACGAGAAGTGCTGAACTTCTAGACAAGAAAGTTCTAGTGCCAACTGAACAAATAATAGAATAACACCTCGTGTAATATTTTGTTAACGTACCAACAATCAGCAAGCAGCAATCAGTAACAGGAATTAATTGTAAGTTATTGATGTAAGATCATGTGAAATAGATAGGGGAACATGGGTTTTGTTCTCAGAGGTAGTCCAGCTATTCCATGTATTTGCTAAATTGACTGGCCAAAGCAGGTGTATATGTGGCAGAATTTAAGAAATATGAGTGTTTTACATTGTGAGCCTTAGTAAGAGGATTGAAATCATACTATATTTCAATGCAGAGAAGAAAAATACTACTAAAAAGAAATAGTTAAACAAATTAATTCATTTATCTTCAGTAAGTTCTGGATGACATCAACTAATAAACTATTTTTTGGATGATGTACAAATATGATGTACAAACTGTAAACAGAAAAACATTTATCAAATCTGAATAAGTTGGGCCAGAAAATGGTGTGGAAAAGCCCAAAAGTTGTTTATATCTTAATGGACAATAGACCTGAGGGGCAAAGAATGCCAAACAAACATCCAGCAGATTCAGTTGACACCAAGGGCGGTGCTGGCAAATGGAAGTACTGAAGAACTTTTTTTGTATAAAGAACAACAACCAGGAACAGAAACTTTTATGTAATTATGGATCTGTAATGTTGAAGTACTGCCTCATCCATCACACTGGATCATCTGGCAAAACCTTATAGCACCAGATAACTTCAACTGCCTGAAAAAGTCTGATGGGCTGTTTTCAGAGATGGGACCAAGTCACACATGTGCAAGTCTTAAGTAAGTCTCAAGTCTTAACCTTCAAGTCCCAAGTAAGTCCCAAGTCTTTTTTGTCTTGGGCAAGTCAAGTCAAGTCAAGTCCAAGTCAAGTCACCTTAGGCGTATTGGCGTAATTTTAGCAGCAGAATATGAATTTAATACATTGAAAAGGCAATACATAAGTAAATGTCAGCAAACATCCCTGGCACATGTGCCCAACCTGTTAAATATTTGCATTTTAAATACTCATGTTCTGTAAAATACATCATGGAATAAAACAAAACAGTAATAATGTCACAAAGTTATTTATTGATGGCAAAATTGATTGCAAGATTGAAAGCCAACTAAGTTTCTCACATTGTCATCAGCCAACAAGAAAAATAAACAGAGATTTGGCATTCTGTTATGTGCATAGTTAAAAGAGGGTAGGACGACACCTTGGGTTAACAGGGGCATGAGCTCCTCCAATCTCTAATCACGTCAGATGAGATGATTATTATTAATAAGATACACGTGGAGAAACCTGAAGTGACTTCGATGTATGTTTGCGCCAGTAAAAAAAACAAAAACAAAGGATAGAGAAATGTGTCAGACATAATTTAGGTCTCAAAAAGAACACCTGTTCGCCCGTGCAAAAGTGACATCATCTTACCCCATATGACAAGCTACAGAGGTGTGTGCAAAAGCGCTCTCTCCCTCTTCGAGGCTGCCTCAGCCTGTGCGGAGCGGGGACATATAGAACGACTTTGGCGCGGGAGTTTTGGTTCCCGCTATAATAGATTGTTACGAAAATAAATGTTAAATGAAATATGCATCCCGCGCATTCCTTTCCACAGGAACTTTGCTCACAACGTTTCGGTCGTGGCTAACGCACTGTCCTCCTTACCACAAGTGCAACGTTTCGGGAACAATACGGAAAGGACAGCGCGCGGGATTCATCTTTCCTTGAACAATTACCCAGAGACTTTTTAAATTACCTCACTGGGAAATATCCAATGCACCTGTTCAGTTACAGAGTTGTGCTCTCTAAATTGTAGTCATTCAAACCATTGTTTTGGCGGCCTGGTAGCCTGATATACTAAATGTAAATTCATGGTTTGGATGACTGCACAATTTATTTTCGTAACACTGTGTTACAGCGGGAACCGAGACTCCCGCGCACAGTCAGCCTATTTTGCAGAGTTTAGTATTGCTGCTAGCCTGTATTCAAACAGCGAGTGGCATGCCAGTGAATCCAAATCGTGGCGCTTTTTTCAATAGTGCATGATAGGCAGTGGGACGGAGTTTTCTTTTCTTTTTTGATCGGGTAGTGTGACGAAAAAAATGTGCAGGTTGCTGCACTGCTATTTCAAACAGCTATGATAAACTCCCCTGCCTCTATGCCCTATGGACAGTCTGGCTAATGTACACGAACACACTTACACGAATTTGTACTGCTCATGAACGTGTACATGTTCACAAGCTCACCATTAGCTTAACCCTGAAACAGAACAACAGGGTAGGAAGCTGCTTATGTTATTCAGCATCACGACTGCAAAGTGCACAATCAACTTACTACTACTGATATACAATATCATTAAACTTGACGTAACTACATTGCTTACCAGCATTCACATAAGAATTTCACAATAATAAACTGAATCCCTAGCTACATCTGCAATGGCTAAAATCCTCCTACCGCTCACTCTCGTGGCTAACATTGGCTAACAAGGAGTTTAGATGCTATCACCAAATAACAACACATTAATAAACTTACTGGGCAGAATGGATCTTCAAATGCCGGACGAAATTGGAGGTCATGGTCTGGCTGTCAGAAATCGTCACGTTGCAAATCTTGCACTGCGCCGTTCGTCGTTTACCTTCTAGGCAGTAGCCCTTGAAGCCGAAAGTGATTACTCTTGGGATGGCTGACATGATGATATGATGTGAAATCTGTGAAGTGTGAACACATCGTGGCATGGGGCGTGGTATATAGCCCACGCAGAGAGCGTGCCTGATGGACAGGGCGGTGACAACGCAACGGCAGTGCAATCAAAATTACTGAAGTATGTGCATATTACATTTTATTTTCACAATAAAAACACGATGGAAATAACACTCAAGTCACTCAAGTCATCGTGTGTCAAGTCAAGTCAAGTCCCGAGTCTTAAACTTCCAAGTCCGAGTCAAGTCTCAAGTATATGGCGCCATTCTATGGTGACTCGGCATTACTCCCTGTTTTGTTTGTTTGTCTTGCGTTATTTTGTTTGTTCCTGGATCCCAGTTCTGGCATTGTCCAGTATGACAGATTTGCTCTACTTCATATCCGTGACAACATGCCCACTTTTCGGCCTGATCTCCCACTGGACTTTCAGCAACACAGGGAGCGGCAAAAGCAATTTTGGAAGCGAGGTGCGAGAGGCGGCACACTTGTCCGGCTACGGTGCCGCATCCACCGCCCGGCTCTTCCAAGCTTGGTTCTCTCCAACGTCCGCTCCCTGGTGAATAAAATGGATGAACTTTCCCTGCTCACCCCCTCACAGAGAGACGTCAGGGATGCTGCTGCTATCTGCCTAACTGAAACCTGGCTCGATGGAAGTTTCCCAGACTCTTTGCTACAACTACCCGGCTTCTCTTTTCATCGTGCAGATCGCACCACAAATTCACTGAAACAACGCGGGGGTGGTGTTGGCTGCTACATCAACAGCAACTGGTGTACTGACTACAAGATCTTGTCACAAACCTGCACCCCAGAGTTGGAGTCTCTCACGGTGATATGCAAGCCCTTCTACTCTCCAAGAGAATTCTCTGCCGTTGTCCTAATCAATGTTTACATCCGTCCCGACGCCTCTGCGCCCTCTGCCTTGCAACAACTGGTGGATCATATAATGGAGGTGGAAAACAGCAACCCAGATGCGGCTATGATCGCGCTGGGTGATTTTAACCACGTCACCCTGAAAAAAGTCTTACCCAGATACAAACTCCACATCGCCACCAGGTTGGATAAAACACTGGATCAGTGTTATTCTCCAATCCCCGAGGCTTTTCATGCTGTGGCCAGGGCCCCCCTGGGTAAGTCCGACCACAACTCCATTCTCTTGATTCCCAAATACCGTCAAAAACTGAAGGCATCAAAACCAACTGTTAAACACTTTAAGTGCTGGTCCCCACAGGCCATAGAAACATTACAAGACTGCTTGGACTCCACTGTTTGGAGCAACTTCTGGTCTGACGGCCAGGATGATATTGACTCCTTCACTGATACTGTCACAGCCTACATCCAATTATGTGAGAGTGTCTGCATTCCTGTGAGAACTGTGACTGTCTTTAATAACAGTAAGCCCTGGTTTAATAATGAACTAAGACTGCTCTGTAGGAAGAAACACTCTGCCTTCAAATGTGGTGACATGACTAATTACAAAAAATTGAAATATGATTTTCAGCGAGCTATGGTGAATGCCAAAGCTTCCTATAAAGCTAAACTTGAAAAAAAATTACAGGCAAATGATATTAAAGGTGTCTGGCAAGGGCTGCAGGACATCACTGACTTTAAAACAAAACATCATGCTCCAGTCAGCGACCCAGCCCTCCCTGATAAGCTTAATAATTTTTACTGCTGCTTTGACGACGGTGTTCAGCTGCCTGCCTCCTGTTACAAAGAACAAGGTGGCCCTCCACCCACTGTTTTTGAACATGACGTCAGAATTTTGTTGCGCCAGCAAAACACCAGGAAGGCATCTGGGCCTGATGGTGTGGCGTCTGCTACACTTAGACACTGTGCTGACCAACTCACCCCTGTCCTCACTTGTATTTTCAACTGGTCTCTCCAACTTGCTATTGTGCCTGCCTGTTTCAAATCTGCTGTGATTATCCCAGTCCCAAAGAAACATAAAATCACTTGTCTTAATGACTATAGGCCTGTTGCCCTAACATCTGTCATTATGAAAATCTTTGGGCGCCTGGTTTGTAAGCACCTGTCCAGCATTACCTTAGACCCCCAACAATTTGCCTACAGAACAAATAGAAGCGTGGATGATGCAGTATCCCTCTGTTTGCACTCTATCCTCCAACATCTGGAATCGAAATGTACATATGCCCGTGTTCTCTTTGTTGATTTTAGCTCTGCATTCAACACCATTGTACCTGTAAAGTTGATTAACACTCTGCAAGAGCTGGGTGTCAGTACATCACTTTGTAGATGGATTTTTAATTTTCTGTGTGATAGAAAGCAGGTTGTTAGAATTGATGACTACTTTTCATAGCCCATGCTCCTAAACATCGGAGCACCACAAGGTTGTGTCTTATCTCCTCTGTTGTACTCCCTATGCACACATTTCTGTCAGTCTCACTCCAATTCAGTTTTGTTGTACAAGTTTGCAGACGATACATCAGTTGTTGGCCTCATCACAAACAAGGATGAATCTGACTACCACAGGGAAGTGGATGAGCTGGTGGGTTGGTGTGATAGGAACAACCTGATTCTTAACATCTCTAAGACCAAGGAACTGGTCGTTGACTTTAGGAAAACCTCTGGCCCCCTCTCCACTCTCTCTATCAAGGGGGTGGAGGTGGAGAGGGTCACTCACTTCCAGTTCCTTGGGACTACTATTCATGAATCCTTATCATGGGACCTTAACACCAACATCAAGATCAGCAAAGCCCATCAGCGACTTCACTTCCTGCGGCAGCTCAGGAAGTTTAAAGTCAGTCAGACAGCCATGATTCATTTTTACAGAGCTACAACTGAAAGTGTTCTCACATTCTCCATCCTTGTCTGGTTCGGTAACACCACCTCATGGAACAAGACAAGGCTGGAAAGGGTTGTACGCAGAGCATCCAAAATCATAGGCGCCAACCTCCCCTCACTTTCCTCCCTCTTTTCATCGCGGTTAATTAGAAAGGCAAGAAAAATCATAGTTGACCCCTCCCACCCAGCACACCATCTTTTTAATCTCCTCCCATCAGGAAGGAGATATAGAAGTTTGAGAACCTCAACATCACGGTTTAGGGATAGCACATATCCACTAGTCATCAGACATCTGAACCTTCTCTGACTGCCATGATATGTAGCACTCTATATGCATGGTATGCACTTTACCATTGGAACACTCTAAGATGCACTTTATCATGCAACTTTAAATGCAACTTATTTTTAGCCATTATTGCTGTCCAATGACTACTGGGTACCCCACTACTGTTCACTGTCTTTGTCTGTTTTACCCATGGCTGTCTGCCCTTAGGTATGGTTTTTTTTTCCTTTTTTTTTATATCTATTTGATGTTGGGGATGTGCCCAAACAAATTCCTATCAACTGTGTTGACATGGCAATAAACTATTGAATCTTGAATCTTGATCTTGAAGTATTTTCATGTTTTGTCAAGTCAAGTCACAAGTCATGAAAACAGTGACTCAAGTCGACTCGAGTCCAAGTTCCCAAGTCTCAAGTCCCCACCTCTGCAATCCACAGTACCAAGTAGAACATGCATAGTCAAAGTGACATTGAATCCGTGATGAGACAAGTAATTTCTTGATAGAAAATTCCAAATGCCTTGTCCTGCGAAACAGAAATTTCAGTTTACTGGCACACTTGGATAATATTTTGGCAGCAGGAGATTCACAAGTTCGTGACTGCTCGAATGTTAACCCCAAGTATGTAACCCTTGCTTGTGATACTATTTCAGTGCCATTACATGTAACCTTTAGTGCATTAGTTTTTGACAACTTCCTCTTAGTTCCAAATAAACTGGACTCAGTTTTACTCTGATGTATTGAGAGCTTATTGTCAATAAGCCACTTGCTAACATTAACTTTCTACCACAAGTATTCTCAAACTCCCTGACATCACTCCCAGGAACCAGTATTCTCAGCATTTGCTGAGAATCAACCATCTCTGTCCAAAAACTCTTGAACAGGTGCACTTCTTCTACAGTAGTCATGGCAATACTCGCGACAATTTTCAAATCTAAACCCAAAACATTTAAAAACAACGCATAAACCAATATTACTGCCGACGCTCCACATGCACCTGGCGCCATCTTTCCTTTATATATGATATATTTATATCATTTATCTTTTCTTTATATTTTAAACACTTTATATTTCATTAGATCTTGGTTAAAAACGAATGCCATGTGATCTTATCGACTGGCTTTAGCAACTACGAATACCTTCAGCAATGACAGTATGATTGCCTTTTGCAACTACTAATATCTATATTGGGGACGCGCACTGCAACGACGCTCTTCATCTTGTTGCTCTTTGGACTCTTTCTTACAAGTAAATTCGGGGAAACCATGTACAGAGACAACATTCATTGCTTAAGAGAGTCAACTCGGTTTTTAACTCTAAAGGGCAACATTATCAGGAAACCCACCCCATACTGTTATGAGGTGATTTCAGTATCCATGCTGATATTTACTGTTACTGCATGGGAATTTAAATTAATTTTGGAATTCTTTAACATTAGCCAGCATGTTGACTTCCTCAATCTTGATTTAGTATGTACCTCTGGGCTTGATGTCTCTTTGTCTAGTCTGTCTGATCACAATCTCGTTCAGATCTGTTTTCCTGAACAGTCACCATACATAGACAAGATAAAACTAAAATCACCTATCAAAGTCTCAAATCTGCTGATCTGTGTACTTTCTCATCTGCCCTCTCTGCCTCCTCTCTTTCCTCAGTGTTTGACTTATCCTCCTCCTCTGAGAGTCTCACTGTGTACAACTCTTCAGTGTATTCAGTTTTAAGTATGCTTTTATAATGGTTCAGCTTGTCGTCGTCTTCTTGTTCCTCCCCCGGTTCACTCCGGAGCAATGTAAGTGCTTACAGCTTAGTATGTCTTGAGCTTGTCTGTTATCTTTACGCTCATGTAAATTGTCATTCTGTTTTCTGTCTCCTATCTGTCATGTTTTCTTTTGGTTGATTTGCTTCTCTTTCTGTAGTGCCATTACTTTGTAAAACATCTTTGGGTTGGTGAAAGGCACGATATTGTAGGTGCAATTGGTTTTAAGTGATCAATCTCATTAAATCAGTCTCATTAAATCATTAAATCAGTCTCATTAATTAATCTCATTAAGTCAGTCTCATTGAATCAGTCTCATTAATTAATACCATTAATTTTGGTGCTTAATAATAAATTACCAAACAACCAAATTATGGTATATTCCAAATTATTATGATCACTTACTGTATTACATAACTCATATCCACCTTTAGAATTCTTTGGAGATTGGGCAACTTCAAGTATATTATCAGAACACAAACACACAGTTTCAATAATAAATGAATTTATTATAACAAAGATAAAAATGAAGAATGTCAATTGAAATGTATACAAATATGATATGGTTGATGTGTGTGTGTGTGTGTGTTAAAAAGAAATTAAACATGAAACATGTAGTGTGTGTGTGTGGGGGGGGGTCACCATGTGTGGAGACAAAGATTAGCCTTGTGTGGCTCGCTAAGATACGTTTGTGTGTGTCCACGTGGTGGAGGCCTAAATTAGCCTTGTGTTGCTAGCTAAGACAAAGGAAAGCTAGCTAAGGTGTGTTTGTGAGGCCTGTGACCACGTGGTGGAGTTGACCACGTGTTGCTAAGTAAAACAAAGAGTTAGCACGTGTTGCTAATGTGTGCTCGTGTGTGGCCTGTGGCCTAAGCAAAAGGCTAGCGTGGGATGCTAGCTGGGTATGTTTGTGAGGCCTGTGTGTGGCCTGAACAACAGAGTTAGCATGGATTGCTAATTAGACAAAAGGATTAGCCGTATGTGGCTAGTTAAGGCCCGAGGACCCTACCTCGTGGAGTTAAGACAAAAGGTGTGTATGTGAGTGTGGGGGAGGGCCGACACGTGTTCCCTTGAGACAATATACTTAGCCCTGGAGGCTAATGGGACAAAAGAATTAGGCTTATTTCACTAGCTTATAACAGTACTAAATCCACTGAAATCTTGATGAGGTCAAAATATGTGTAAGAATGGAAATCAAAATGTTAGTAAGGGATAGAGAAGCATGCACAGCCTATCTATTAAACAATTGAGAGATTAAAACAAAACAGAACAATCAACAATTCAACACACTGCGTGTCTACAGTGTACATATTTAAACCGTTCCTGAGTTTAAATTCACACTTCTTCATAAAAGCTAATTCCTAAGACTAGGTTTTACGTCTAAATTTTGCCAGTCTTACTTAGTATCTTGCCTCTACGCAAGATTATGAAGAGATGTTCTGAGACTTTTGGAGTTTCACCGTTGTGGAGCACGTGAGTCGATTCCGTGGAAAGCAGAGGATTTCTTGGTCCGACGCGTGGTCGCTTGTGGTGAAAAGAGAGTCTCTGATCAGAATAATGTGCACAGTTTAATTAGAAGGATCCAGTCGCTCCTAATTATAAATTAACTGCTTTGAGCTGCAGTTTAGTACGTATTTATAATGAATAAACAAAACCGGCTGTAACTCAAGCTGAGTTTAAAATCGTGCGATTCTAGGATCTACCGTAGCCAAAGGTGAAAGAAAAGCGTGAAACTCTGGTTCTTGAGGAAAAGAAAAGGAAAGACGTCTGTATCTTGGATGCTCTGGTGAGCGGCCTCTTTATCTCTGCAGAACGCGCCGGTTGCGATGAGTTTCACAGCACCGAAGAGGAAGACGGAAGTGTTGCTCAGTTACTTATGCTTTCAGAGAGGAAGTGACGTTGGTGATCCCGCCCAGGCGTGACGCAGGTCAACACGGAAGTTGGCTGATGGGAAATGTAGTTTCTTAAAGGGACTGTGTTGTACCTACAATATAAATTAAACTTGTTGTTGCTCTCACCATCCACACACCAGAGAGAGAGAGAGAGAGAGAGAGATGGTGGTGTACCTTGGGTGAGAGTTGTGTCCACGGGCTCCACTGTTCTCTCCTCATCGCCTTTCATATAATAATAAACTCCTGCGGCCATGGCTGCAGCTCCATCAGCATACAGCAGGGGGCACATTGGCAGATCTGAAGAAGAGCGAGATAAACTCATTCAAAATTACCCTGAAGCACTGAACTCTGTTAAACAGCCGGGTCATTAGAAAGTTCAAGTAAACACTGAAACTCTGCCTTTGTGTTATTGCCCTTCTTACAGCGTCTCATTCTTTCTATTGTTCTGCTGTCATGGTGACAGAATACTCTCGAAGATCCAGAAAGTTCCACCGTTCCATCCAGTGGTGTCACTCGAAGGGGGTGGGGGGGGGGGGTAAGCCCCTGATCTTTTAGTGAATATTATTTGTGTGAATAGTTTTCTTGCTCTGTCATTTAAAATGCCTTACTTTCCAAGGCAGTACATCACCTTTTTATCTTCATGCGTGGCTGTTGTCTGACTTGGGATGTTACTGTTAATTATATATAAAATAAAGAAAACTGAAACTCTGACCTTCAAAAAATGAAGAATACATGCTCACAATATTAGCCACATCCCTTAGCTTCAGAACTCTTCCATATCCCACACTATAAAAAATTTTGCATTCCAAACCACATTCACAACCTTGTGAGTGGACTTCAGCAACCAGAGGAAAAGGTGAATATAACTAATTTGTTTAATGTTTAAAGATAATTACTGAATAGTTGATTTCTTGCATGTAAGCAATGGAGAGACCATCAGCTAAGCCGTATACAAACTGTTACTACATTTCATAATTGTGTGTGCACAATAGTGACATTTTCATTTTTTAACCTTTATTTTACCATTAATTATCCCATTAAGTTTGACTGGCATCCTAAAAAAGAAGCTGTCCATAAGTCATAGCATGGACAGTTGAGTAGAACTGCATAGTTGGACTAGATTTGTGCAGCATATTTACAGTAAAAGAGGAGTGTCTGTATCTCATTCATGATGTGTCCATGTGCCAGACCATACACAACTAAAGACACTTTAGAGTTATATGTTTGTACTTGTATGTCTTGCATTGATCATTTATGGCTATATTTCTACCTTTACAGATGTCTCAGAGCAAACCTATCCAACAGTAAATGTTCCAATGTTCTATCTCTTTTTACTTGTTCACAAATGAGAATATATTCTGGTGACCTTTTTAAAATCATTTTTGTTATGTGTATCTATCTTTTGTTATCCCCCATTGGCCGAAAGGCCCGAAAGGGGATTATGTCATGGCAATGTCCATCCGTCTGCTCATTCCGGGAAGGGCGCTCACCTTCTGAAATCAACTCCTCTCACAATTTTTGGAGGAATTTCATGAAACCTGACAGGATTCTTTGTTATATGTCAGTACTACGCATATTGTAATTTTGTTAAATTCAGTCACATTTTACCAGAGTTACAGCCCTTGATTAACAAGATTACAACTTGACAGTTTCATGAGTGTGTTTTCCTTCTGAAATCAACTCCTCTCACAATTTGTGGAGGAATGTCACAAAACTTGACAGGAGGCATTGTTATATGTTGGTGGTATGCATATTGTAATTTTGTTCAATTCGGTCACATTTTACCAGAGTTACAGCCCTTGATTAAAAAAAAAATTATAATTTGAAAATTTCATGAGACTTTGTTTTCCTTCTGAAATCAACTCCTCACAATTTGTGGAGGAATTTCATGAAACCTGGTAAAAGGCATCGGTGTATGTTGACAGTACGCATATTGTGAATTTGTTCAATTTGGTCGCATTTTACCAGAGTTGTGGCCCTTGATTAACAACCTTGTACTTTCACAATTTCATGTGGGTGTGCTTGCCTTCTGACATCAACTGCTCTCACAAATTTTTGGACGCATTTCTCGAAGCTTGGCAAAAGGCCTTGTTATATGACAGTAATATGCATATTGCAATTTAATTTTGTTTGTGAAAATTTTACCAGAGTTTTGACTCTTGATTAAATAACTTCTATTTTGACAATTTCATGAGGGTGTACGTTCTTCTGAAATGAACTCTCACAATTTGTGGAAGAATTTCACCAAAATTGGCAAAAGGCTAAGAAAAACGAAAGACAAGAAAAAACAAGGAACAATACAGGCAGGGGGAATCTGGAGGTCACAATATCAAAAGGCTGTAGCGAGGCGAGGAAAGTCTACAGGAGACAGTTTGGCAACAGGAGTAGCTCCAAACAGTTCTTAAAAAGGCCCTGGCTGATGGGAGAGGAATGGTAGCAGGTGTGGGAAATTGGCCTTCAGCAAGGCAGGACTGAATTCCTGTCCCGGATCCGGCCTGGAGCCAGCATGGGAGTTCCACAAACTCAGGCATGGATGGACTGGACCAGACTGTGACAAATTTTTTATCCCCCGCTGGCCGAAAGGCCCGAAGGGGGATTATGTTGTGGCGATGTCTGCCTGTCCGTCCGTCCCGGGAAGGGTACTCACATTCTGAAATCAACTCCTCTCACAATTTTTGGAGAAATTTCATGAAACTTGACAGGATTCTTTGTTATATGTCAGTACTATGCATATTGCAATTTTGTTCAATTCAGTCTCATTTTACGAGCGGGGGATATTGTGCTCTGAGAGCGCTCTTGTTTTATGTTAATGTTTTATGTTCATTTCCATGAGGGGTGTGTGTGTGTGTGTGTGTGTGTGCGTGTGTGTGTGGGTATATATTATGAGGGGCCGCATAAGACTTTATCTTTTCTGACCCTCTCACATGCATATATTCTCCTCTCACATGCATACATTCTCCTCTCACAGGCATATATTCTCATTCTCACATATGTATATTCTCCTCTCACATACATATATTCTCACTCTCACATACATATATTCTCACTCTCACATACATATATTCTCACTCTCACATACATACATTCTCCTCTCACATGCATATATTCTCCTGTCACATACGTACATTCTCCTCTCACATACATATTCTCCTCTCACATACATATATTCTCCTATCACATACGTACATTCTCCTCTCATATACATATATTCTCCTCTCACATACGTACATTCTCCTCTCATATACAATGGTGCTTGAAAGTTTGTGAACCCTTTAGAATTTTCTATATTTCTGCATAAATATGACCTAAAACATCATAAGATTTTCACAGAAGTTCTAAAAGTAGATAAAGAGAACCCAGTTAAACAAATGAGACAAAAATATTATACTTGGTCATTTATTTATTGATGAAAATGATCTGATATTACATATTTGTGAGTGGCAAAAGTATGTGAACCTCTAGAATTAGTAGTTAATTTGAAGGTGAAATAAGAGTCAGGTGTTTTCAATCAATGGGATGACAATCAGGTGTGAGTGGGCACCCTGTTTTATTTAAAGAACGGGGATCTATCAAAGTCTGATCTTCACAACACATGTTTGTGGAAGTGTATCATGGCACGAACAAAGGAGATTTCTGAGGACTTCAGAAAAAGTGTTGTTGATGCTCATCAGGCTGGAAAAGGTTACAAAACGATCTCTAAAGAGTTTGGACTCCACCAATCCACAGTCAGACAGATTGTGTACAAATGGAGGAAATTCAAGACCATTGTTACCCTCCCCAGGAGTGGTCGACCAACAAAGATCACTCCAAGAGCAAGGCGTGTAATAGTCGGCGAGGTCACAAAGGACCCCAGAGTAATTTCTAAGCAACTGAAGGCCTCTCTCACATTGGCTAATGTTAATGTTCATGAGTCCACCATCAGGAGAACACTGAACAACAATAGTGTGCATGGCAGGGTTGCAAGAAGAAAGCCACTGCTCTCCAAAAATAACATTGCTGCTCGTCTGCAGTTTGGTAAAGCTCATGTGGACAAGCCAGAAGGCTATTGGAAAAATGTTTTGTGGACGGATGAGACCAAAATAGAACTTTTTAGTTTAAATGAGAAGCGTTATTTTTGGAGAAAGGAAAACACTGCATTCCAACATAAGAACCTTATCCCATCTGTGAAACATGGTGGTGGTAGTATCATGGTTTGGGCCTGTTTTGCTGCATCTGGGCCAGGACGGCTTGCCATCATTGATGAAACAATGAATTCTGAATTATACCAGCGAATTCTAAAGGAAAATGTCAGGACATCTGTCCATGAACTGAATCTCAAGAGAATGTGCGTCATGCAGCAGGACAACAGCCCTAAGCACACAAGTCGTTCTACCAAAGAATGGTTAAAGAAGAATAAAGTTAATGTTTTGGAATGGCCAAGTCAAAGTCCTGACCTTAATCCAATGGAAATGTTGTGGAAGGACCTGAAGCGAGCAGTTAATGTGAGGAAACCCACCAGCATCCCAGAGTTGAAGCTGTTCTGTATGGAGGAATGGGCTAAAATTCCTCCAAGCCAGTCTGCAGGACTGATCAACAGTTACCGCAAACGTTTAGTTGCACTTATTGCTGCACAAGGGGGTCACACCAGGTACTGAAAGCAAAGGTTCACATACTTTTGCCACCCACAGATATGTAATATTGGATCATTTTCCTCAATAAATAAATGACCAAGTATAATATTTTTGTCTCATTTGTTTAACTGGGTTCTCTTTATCTACTTTGAGGACTTGTGTGAAAATCTGATGATGTTTTAGCTCACATTTATGCAGAAATATAGAAAATTCTAAAGGGTTCACAAACTTTCAAGCACCACTGTACATATATTCTCCTTTCACATGCATACATTCTCCTCTCACATACATATATTCTCCTCTCACATACGTACATTCTCCTCTCATATACATATATTCTCCTTTCACATGCATACATTCTCCTTTCACATGCATACATTCTCCTTTCACATGCATACATTCTCCTCTCACATACGTATATTTTCCTCTCACATACGTACATTCTCCTCTCATATACATATATTCTCCTCTCACATACATATATTCTCCTCTCACATACATATATTCTCTCACATACGTACATTCTCCTCTCATATACATATATTCTCCTTTCACATGCATACATTCTCCTCTCACATACATATATTCTCCTCTCACATACATATATTCTTCTCTCACATACGTACATTCTTCTCTCACATACATATATTCTCCTTTCACATGCATACATTCTCCTCCCACATACACACATTCTCCTCTCACATACATATATTCTCCTCTTACATATGTATATTCTCCTCTCATCTACATCTATTGTCCTCTACGTAGATTCTGCATACATTCTCCTCAACTGGACTGACTGATGCCAAAGTCTAAAGCCAAGCCTTGCACATTTACAGTGGTGCCTCACCCCATGTTCCTTTGTATTGTTTATCACTAGGCATTTGCATTTCTGTTTATTTTGAAGACAGTCCACCTGTCTGCATTGGAGACTGAGCAGCTTTTAATCTCAGTCTAAAGTCAGCTGTATTGCTGTATTCCTATTTCTCCTCCCTCCTTTTCCCTTTCCTTTATTTCTTTCAGGCAAAGCGCCTCTTTATCTCTCTCTGTATTGTAGTGTTGCACAGCTATTCTGAACAGGGAAGTCCATGTCAATAAGTTTCACATTGTGCACTAATGTACAGTATGGTAAGCATGCTAATTATCGGTTAAGCTAGGCTATTTTAATACCAGCCTCACTGTGTGTTTTGCCTAATCAAATGAGAACATCATAAAGCAGCATAGCTATAGCCTTTAGATAAGTTGTTGGAACAGTTTCTAAGGTAGCATTGTAGGCCAATTTAGGCCAGGTTAATAAACAGAGGACTGGCATGACTTTTTGTAATACAACGATGCGGGACCTCTTTCTAGACAACAACAATAATAGAGGGTGACTGACTCCAGGTTGGAGTCTGGCCTGGGACATTTCCCGACCCTACACTATCTCTCTCTCCCTGTCATCTCCCTCTAGGCTACCCTATCTCACTGTCCCTTTTCTGTCCTCCTGTCATGATCTCTGGTGAAAATCTTTAGATTTTTTTCAATAATAGTAATTTAGTCAAAATATAGCCTATTTACATTTTATTTTTATTTATAGTTATTAGGCCTATCAAGTACAAAAATTCAAGCCAAACCAACAATAGGGTTCCCTAAAATTATATAGGCCGATATATCTATATATAGATATATTTATATAGGCCTATATATCGAGGGTTTGGAGCCAAAGGGAAGTAAGTGGCATTTTTGGCGAAAATGAGTTCTATCTAACTGTACCGAAAAGACACATCAGAAATCAACCTATATTGAATAAAACAACAAAGATCTTACTCAGAAGTGGGCATCGGTGTTGCAGCCAAAAGGGCGTATGTCCCATTTACACCTATGGCTTAGATAGGCTTAGAAGGCGTAGCTTAAGTGAAGTCATAACAACAAGATAACTGAACAAGATGACTGAAATTGAACTGCTTGAAAGTACAGTAGATGTTAAACTGTTCAAGTGTTTGAAATGAAAGACATAAATGTGAAGTCATAAATGAGAATGGAGCAAAGGGATGTGAAAAGGGGGATGAGAATTGAATTGTGTACTTGTATAGGAAGGAAATGGCCAGGCTACATTGCAATTAAACTAAATAGAGAAGTGGAGAGACCAACACATCAGAATGTGTTTGTTGTATACAGTATTTGAAACAAAATGAAAAAAAAATTACTTGTTAATCACATTGTTTTGAACCAATGATGAGCAGATACGCCTATTTTCCTTTCAAAACATTAGAAATGTTTGGTGCCCAAAAGGCGTATCCTATCTTTTTTTGCCATATTTTTAAGATTTTACAAGATTTTTGAATATGTTCAATATGTTAATATCATATTTTTATTTAATGACTACCTCATTTAAGTATGTTTATGGCTATAATGTTGTGGTTAAAGGTAAATAAATTTTGTTGATTAAAGGGTGGTCAAAATTTTGTTTTGGCTCTCCTGTAAAGTTGGTCAAATGTGACTTACGCCCCTCTGGCTCCAAACCCTCGATATAATTATGTAATGTATGCATGTGAGAGGAGAATGTATGTATGTGAGAGGAGAATGTATGTATGTGAGAGGAGAATGTATGCATGTGAGAGGAGAATGCATGCATGTGAGAGGAGAATGCATGCATGTGAGAGGAGAATGCATGCATGTGAGAGGAGAATGTATGCATGTGAGAGGAGAATGTATGCATGTGAGAGGAGAATGTATGCATGTGAGAGGAGAATGTATGTATGTGAGAGGAGAATGTATGTATGTGAGAGGAGAATATATGTATGTGAGAGGACAATGTATGCATGTGAGAGTGAGAATGTATGCATGTGAGAATGTATGTATGTGAGAGCGAGTATATATGTATGTATGTGAGAGTGAGAATGTATGTATGTGCAAATAACAATATATGCATGTGAGAGTGAGAATGTATGTATGTGAGAGAGCGAGTATATATGTATGTAAAAGGGCCAGTATGGATAATGTCTTGTATGGCCCCTCATATATTTTATATATATACACACCAGGGCTTTGAACCGGTTCAAGGAACGAAAACGAAAACCGGGAACTTTTTCTATTTCACATGGAACAGAAACGAAACCAGAAACTTTATTATTTTTTATGTTCCGGAACAGAAACACTTATTAAAAAATAATGGTAACCGGTTAATACCGGTTTTTATTTCGTTCCTCAAAGTTTCCGTAGCCTACAAATAAAAAAGTCATTCTTCTCCTGCGCAAGTTTCTATGACCCGCTGGGGTTCACTTCCTGTGTGACGTTCGCTGACTGAATGGAGAGAGCGGGAAGGTGGACTACTATCACGTCTCCATGTGATAATAAGTGAGTAAGTGCATTACTCAGTAAGTGCATTACTGAGTGTCTGAGCAAAGAAGAGCCTGCACGTTGCAACCTCCCTATTGGCTGTTTGTAAAAATGTATCAATTGTTGCCCTTCCCACGGGAATCATCGCGGGCTCGAGAGACGAGACCTGATGAGTTAGTTCGTTGGTAGCAGAACAAAATGTCTGGACACAAATCGGGTTTTCAGAAAAGGAAAGAAAATAAACGGAGGGTCGAAAATACAAAAAAGGAGGCAGAAAAAGCAAAACGAGTTTTAAGGTAGGACAAATGGTTACTTTTTAAGGCAGCCCGCCGTGGCTGCAGGCTTTCAGTTGTCATTGAATGGTTACTTTTCTGAGGCAGCCCGCCATGGCTGCCTGCAGGCTTATTTATTATAGCCCATTTAGTTAAAATAGTTGATATAAAATGTTTATAGTTATAGTTATATGATGGTTGTCCTGATTTAGACTGTTTTGTTTTTTTTTTTTGGGGGGGGGGCTGCGTGATGTTGCACCCGGGTCCAGATTAGGGCAGAACCGGCCCTTGCTACATTTCAGGTGTAGTTTGTTTTATGTATGTATGTACTTGGTCTTCCAATATGGCGCCTAACAAAATCTCGCGGCGCGGTGACGTCATGCGGTAGCCCTCTATAGGGCCTGACTAGCCTTTGGTAACACACTAAACGAATTATCTTTCATTTTTGGCACTTTTTCCTGTTTGTGTAGATGGGAAGACATACTGGGAATCCAAATTGCCAACATTTGAAATAATAATTGTTTTGAATTATTTCTTGTCTTATTTAATGAAGGTTGTAATAGAATTAGCCTACATTTGGCTTAAGCTGGATGAGACAGAGACATAATTTTATAGCCATTTGTTAAACAGCTGACAGGGAACGTAATTAACCGTTCCGGGAACGAAATTTTTTTGTTCTAACCGGTTCGGGGACGTCTATTTAATGGTGGAACCCAAAACCGGAAACGTTAAAATTCCGTTTCTGTTCGGAACGAACCAATAGGAAAAAAATTCTGGTTCAAAGCCCTGATACACACACACATACACACAGTTGGGTCCATATATATTTGGACACTGACACAATTTTTTTTTTTTTTACCTGTTTACTGAAACATATTCAAGTTATAGTTATATAATGGACATGGACATAAAGTCCAGACTTTCAGTTTTCATTTGAGGGTATCCACATTAAAATTGGATGAAGGGTTTAGGAGTTTCAGCTCCTTAACATGTGCCACCCTGTTTTTAAAGGGACCAAAAGTAATTGGACAGTTGACTCAAAGGCTATTTCATGGGCAGGTGTGGGCAATTCCTTCATTATGTCATTCTCAATTAAGCAGATAAAAGGCCTGGAGTTGATTTGAGGTGTGGTGCTTGCATTTGGAAGATTTTGCTGTGAAGAAAACATGCGGTTAAAGGAGCTCTCCATGCAGGTGAAACAAGCCATCCTTAAGCTGTGAAAACAGAAAAAAAACATCCGAGAAATTGCTACAATATTAAGAGTGGCAAAATCTACAGTTTGGTACATCCTGAGAAAGAAAGAAAGCACTGGTGAACTCATCAGTGCAAAAAGATCTGGACGCCCACAGAAGACAACAGTGGTGGATGATCGCAGAATAATTTCCATGGTGAAGAGAAACCCCTTCACAACAGCCAACCAAGTGAACAACACTCTCCAGGAGGTAGGCGTATCAATATCCAAATCTACCATAAAGAGAAGCCTGCATGAAAGTAAATACAGAGGGTTCACTGCACGGTGCAAGCCACTCATAAGCCTCAAGAATAAAAAGGCTAGATTGGACTTTGCTAAAAAACATCTAAAAAAGCCAGCACAGTTCTGGAAGAACATTCTTTGGACAGATGAAACCAAGATCAACCTCTACCAGAATGATGGA
The DNA here is from genome assembly GCF_027579695.1 of Neoarius graeffei. NCBI lineage: Eukaryota > Metazoa > Chordata > Actinopteri > Siluriformes > Ariidae > Neoarius > Neoarius graeffei. The sequence goes on along the minus strand of NC_083582.1, from coordinate 27,630,819 downwards.
AAGAAAAAAGTATGGCAAAGGTGTGGTACAGCTCATGATCCAAAGCATACCACATTATCTGTAAAACACGGCGGAGACAGTGTGATGGCTTGGGCATGTATGGCTGCCAGTGGCACTGGATCACTAGTGTTTATTGATGATGTGACACAGGGCAGAAGCAGCCGGATGAATTCTGAGGTATTCAGAGACATACTGTGTTCTCAAATCCAGCCAAATGTAGCCAAACTGATTGGTTGGCGTTTCATAATACAGATGGACAATGACCCAAAACATAAAGCCAAAGCAACCCAGGAGTTTATTAAAGCAAAGAAGTGGAATATTCTTGAATGGCCAAGTCAGTCACCTGATCTCAACCTAATTGAGCATTCATTTGACTTGTTAAAGACTAAACTTCAGACAGAAAGGCCCAAAAACAAACAGCAACCGAAAATCGCTGCAGTAAAGGCCTGGCAGAGCATTAAAAAGGAGGAAACACAGCGTCTGGTGATGTCCATGAATTCAAGACTTCAGGCAGTCATTGCCAACAAAGGGTTTTCAACCAAGTATTAGAAATGAACATTTTATTTACAATTATTAAATTTGTCCAATTACTTTTGAGCCCCTGAAATGAAGGGATTGTGTTTTAAAAAATGCTTTGGTTCCTCACATTTTTATGTAATCATTTTGTTCAACCCACTGAATTAAAGCTGAAAGTCTGAACTTCAACTGCATCTGAATTGTTTTGTTCAAAATTCATTTTGGTAATGTACAGAACCAAAATTAGAAAAATGTTGTCTTTGTCCAAATATCTATGGACCTAACTGTGTGTGTGTGTGTGTATATATATGTGTGTGTATGTATATATATATATATATATATATATATATATATATATATATATATATATATATATATATATATATATTAGTGCTGTCAAGCGATTAAAATATTTAATCGCGATTAATGTTGCAACTGTCATAGTTAACTCGCGATTAATCGCAATTTAATCGCACATTTTTGTCACATGAAAAACCATTGTAATTCTCTTATCAGCATAAAAAAGTGAATGGGCTTGCTTTGTACCAATGTTTTTTATTTTATTGCAGAGCATAACACGTCTTGTCACAGCCACTGCAAAGTCGGGCTGGAGCCGCTGATGGGAAAACGAAACCTAAGCCGAGCACCGTGGCTTTTCGTCCCGAGGTGCGGGGCTAGCGCGCCCTGCCCGCGCTGGTTCTTTGGGGGGAGGGCAGAGGACTCTGGCTGTGCGGGGCGTGGCATTACAGTCTAGCTGCTATCGTTTTTCTAAGCAAAGTCTCTGTTCCAAGTTCCTGGCAGTTTCAAAAGCTTATGAAAAACCTACATCATGTCACAGAGCGTTAATCTCGCGATTAAAAAAATTATCGCCGTTAAAATTGAGTCAAGTTAACGCGATAATAATGCGACATTTTTGACAGCACTAATATATATATATATATATATATATATATATATATATATATATAATAGTGTGTGTGTGTGTGTGTGTGTGTGTGTGTGTGTGTTTTATTGTTTGTGCTTGCATTATTGTCATAGTACTGAAGTCAGGATTGGTCATTCTCTGAATGAAGGAGAGCAGGACCATGTTTCCAGGAGGAGAGAGACTGTTCTGCAGTGCTTAGAGACATGGCATCACCTGCCCTCCGGTATGGACTCTATTTTTCCCTTTCATCATTAAATGTTTTACATGGATGAATATTATGTGAACAACCATACTGGTGCCATTCTGTGGTTCAGCCTAATGTTCCTTTCACTTAATCATCACTTGCATACAGAGGAGACAGACTGAAAAAGCATGATGTATACATTTTTAATATGCAGATTTTACATTGAGTTGCTTGTATTCAGATCACTTAAACCACCTTATTTTGCAAGAAATCACAAACTAATGATTTTTCCATTTGTGTATCATTTGAGGAATAAGGTACACTAAGTTAACTCAGTAGAATCCTTGCATGTCACAAATGTTTCCTCATAGGATACAATGCCCAACATTGCACTGCTGGGCTCAGGGGGAGGTGAGCGAGCCATGCTGGGTTTACTGGGATCACTGATTCAACTAAAGAACTGTGATCTCCTGGACAGCATAATGTACCTGAGTGGAGTCTCAGGATCCACATGGTACTACCCACACACAAATAGACGTGAACAATATAAACTGGTGGACATCAATCAGTGTGTCTCACATCTGTAAATCAGTGAAATACATACAGTAGACTGAAAATCTATGCTAAGTGTACTTCATGGGCTGTGTACTGATGCACTCGACAGAGAATATGTTTATACAGGTATTACAAGTATCACACAATAGAATAAATCAGTATTATTAGAAATAGATGAATTTGTGACTTATATAAATGAGTTAATATTTGATTTTGAATATGAATATTTGAACAATAACTGACTCTTTTGTGTGTGTGTGTGTGTGTGTGTGTGTGTGTGTGTGTGCATATGGCGTACAGGTGCATGGCATCCTTATACTAAGAGTCAGACTGGTCCACCAAACTGGCTGCTGTGAAGGAGAATATCATTAAAAGGCTTGATGGGCCTGCAGTCAGCTGGTCAGATGCTTGGAAAAAACTGAACAAATACTATGACCAGAAGGACAACTTCTCCGTGACAGACGTCTGGGCTGTAATGTTTGTCACTATGATCATGAAAGAGGTAAGTGTGTTCAGTAATGAGGTCAGAGAGTCAAGTTCACAGACTGAAGAAACCACAATCCATCTGCCATTGTTTCTGTAGTGTTTGTTTACTGTATATATTTGGCCTTATACAGACAAATAAGCAATATCCTGCAGCTTTCTGAAATAAACTGAGAAGTAAAGCCAGATATCACATTAGAAAACTGCACTACAAGAAGGCATAAAGTAAATACTCCATGAAAATACCAGCCTGTACTTTTGTTAAGTATATGCTTCACACTTATGACACTGGTTTGAAAACACACTACAAATGATACTGTGCCCAGATTTTCTGTGAGATGCTAATTAATATTCACAACTAAAATTAATCTGAGAGTCAATATAAATTGTGCATATTTTAATGTGTAGATTGATGAAAACATATAAGCGGTCAGAGAGAGAATCACAGCAAAGACCCATATCCCATCTACACTGTGATTGACAAGCAGTGCAAAAAGAAGAAACTGAACTGAGGTTTGTGCAGATGTCTGGTTTGAGGTTGCGCCTCATGAAACTGGCTACTCCCTCACTGGTGCGTTTGTGGACTCTGTCTATTTTGGGAGTCGGTTTGAAGAAGGACGTTTAGTGAAAAAACAACCTGAGATTGACATGCTGTATCTGCAAGGTATCTGTCATTTCCAGACAACAGAGACTCCAATAACAGTCCATTGTTACAAGACGATATACTATATCCTCAGAATGATTATTTCTCAGTAGTAATTTGCCTCCAAATACCTTAAAATCTAGCGTAGATTTTTTTTTTCTTTTTTATTTGACTCTAATCCACTTTTCACTGGTTTGATACAGTGAAATGTATTTTAGAGTCACAGAAAAGGAGTTTTAAGTTAAAGCATAAGTGAAGCCTATGGCCAAAAGTTTAGAGACATAGAACTGTGACTGAAAGGATGCTGGATTGATTCCCTGGACCAGCAGGAAACATCCTGTTTGAGGATGATGATAGTATTATTTAATAATACTTAGTATTATTTACTATTAACTGCTCCCTGGGTATTATTGCTGTCCACTGCTCCTTGCTCACTACAACATGGGTTAAATGCAGAGGATGACATTTGCAGTGGTGATCTGCTCATTATGGTGTGCAAAAATCAGTACTTTTTTGTTGAAATGTTTTTGCCAGTGTTTCTGTCTGTATATTTGGAACAGACTAAATTCAGACATGAAGATCCACACACAACACATGAAAAATACCAAACAAGTAAAAAAAAAAAATCCTCTCGAGTAAACTACAGACCTGTGCTACTGAGCATTATCTCTTCCTCCAGTTGTTTTTACTCACATTAATATTCATAAATGCACGGTCAACACTTAATGCACTCCCATGTCCATTTCCCCTCAAATCTAAGAGAAGCAACAGCACAGAGGCTGATGTAAACTAACACACAATGAAAAGAGAGAACGGAATCTCATCTCATCATCTCTAGTCACTTTATTCTGTTCTGCAGGGTCGCAGGCAAGCTGGAGCCTATCCCAGCTGACTACGGGCGAAAGGCGGGGTACACCCTGGACAAGTCGCCAGGTCATCACAGTGCTGACACATACGGTAAACACAGACAACCATTCACACCTACGGTCAATTTAGAGTCACCAGTTAACCTACTAACCTGCATGTCTTTGGACTGTGGGGGAAACCGGAGCACCCAGAGGAAACCCACGCAAACATGCAAACTCCGCACAGAAAGGCCCTCGCTGGCCACGGGGCTCGAACCCGGACCTTCTTGCTGTGAGGCGACAGCGCCAACCACTACACCACCATGCCGCCAGAGAACTGAATAGAAAATAAATTTCTTTTATAAATTTCTTTTGGTCACTTTCTGACAAAAAAAAAAAAAGGTAATAAAATCATGTCTGTGAAGGTTCTCTGTTTTCTTCAGGTTCTTCATAAGGTCCTGTGCAGGTTCTCAAGGTTCTTAGAAAAATATTTGACCAGTAATGCATGTCAACAAATTATTGAGTAATATGCATTCTATGAGGGGGCAGCACAGTAGCGTAGTGATTAGCACTGTCGCCTCACAGCAAGAAGGTCCTGGGTTTGAGCGCAGCAGCCGGCGAGGGCCTTTCTATGTGGAGTTTGCATGTGTCTGTGTGGGTTTCCTCCGGGTGCTCCGGTTTCCCCCACAGTCCAAAGACATGCAGGTTAGGTTAACTGGTGACTCTAATGCCGCTTTTCCACTACAAACGCGGCTGAGTCGGGCTGAGCCGTGCCGTGCTGAGTTGGGCTGAGTGGGGCTGTTGGAGTTGCATTTCGACTACAACCGCGCTGAACCGTGCTGGCTGGAAGTGGGTGGACACATTGGGTGGAGTTAGCAAAAGTGGGTGGACGTCACGTGATGTCGTTAAGCGGCGCAAACAGTGACATCAGTGATCTTTTAAGCGGTAGTCTCACGACCCGGATAGTAAACAATAAACATGGAGGACATGAAGTCGTTAGTGTTGCTGGTCTTGGTGCTGTGGCTTGTTGTCACCGACAACGCCAACAGATACTGGCAAGAGCGTATAGATGAGGCGAGGCGCATAAGGCTTCAGAAATTCTCGTAATTCGTAATTCTCCTTCTTCCGGGTTTACGGTGTTTACAGATCCCAGCGTGCTCGCGGGGCGTGTGTGGGCATGTGAGGACACTCCTCCTCACCAATCAGTGCACAGGGGAGTGTCTGCTCACGCCCCCAGCCTCACTCAGCTTGGTTTGGCTCGCTTCAGCCCCACTCCAAAACCGTGCGAGTTTTGGGTGCTAAGCAGGGCTGAAGCGAGCTGAGTCGTGCTGTTCTAAGGTAGTCGAAACGCGAGCCGTGTCGGGCTGAAGTGAGATGAAGCGAGCTGAAGTGAGCTGAAAAAGGGTAGTGGAAAAGGGCCATTAATTGACCGTAGGTGTGAATGTGAGTGTGAATGGATGTTTGTCTCTATGTGTCAGCCCTGCGATTATCTGGCGACTTGTCCAGGGTGTACCCCGCCTCTCGCCCATAGTCAGCTGGGACAGGCTCCAGCTTGCCTACAACCCTGTAGAACAGGATAAACGGCTGCAGATAATGGATGGGCATTATATGAGCATGTTAAACGCAGAAATGTTATACTGTGTACAGCCAAGTAAATAAATGATCATAATTAACCAGAAACCACTAACTGTTTATCCTTCTGATATTTTTACACAGGACACTGTGGCAGTGCCCTCGCTGATGGACAAAAGATATGGAAATGGTTATTGAAACAGATCAAAAGTATTCATGCCTTTTGATTAATATTTCACTCTTCTGTTTTATTTTTCCATTTAATGAGTCAGTCTGGACAACTGGACATCTTCAATCTGTAATATTGCAAAATTAACTGCTGCAAGTGCTCAGTTTAATGTATATGTTTTGAATTTCTCTTTTACACACACACACACACACACACACACACACACACACACACACAGAATTAATTCCACATGCGCAGGACTCACTCCAGGGCCAAAAGATGCTTTTAACTCTCGTGGAGCTGAACATATGTGTTCTGAACAAGGAAGACCCCGCAAGTCTAATCACAGAAATGACTGTGCTGCTAGAAGGTACGCTGCTCAGAAATGTTCTATACTGTTAAAAATACATTTCTGTTCTCTAGAAGAGTTAATTTAGATCACAAAAACATTCAGAAATAAAGTCATGAATGAATGGTGTATGAGAGAAGTCTGTAGGTTTATCAAAAAACTTGGTAAATGCTTCTTTACTAAGATATGTTTTCCACCACAGGAAAGCTGGATAAACATGGGAGAGCAATGTTCATCTCTAAAGAAGAGTTACTATATGACCAGAAGCATCAGACACTGAAGGAATACACACTGATGATATGTGAAAATTTCCAAGATTGGTTTGATGACTCTGAGGGGAGTGAGTTTATCGGAATCCTCAGTTCTCCAATATTCAGTTCATTTATTTTGTGAAATATTATATAGAGTGCAGCATGGTGGTGTAGTGGTTAGCACTGTCGCCTCACAGCAAGAAGGTCCGGGTTTGAGCTTCGTGGCTGGCGAGGGCCTTTCTGTGTGGAGTTTGCATGTTCTCCTCGTGTCTGCGTGGGTTTCCTCTGGGTGCTCTGGTTTCCCCCACAGTCCAAAGACATGCAGGTTAGGTTCACTGGTGACTCTAAATTGACCATAGGTGTGAATGTGAGTGTGAATGGTTGTCTGTGTCTATATGTCAGCCCTGTGATGACCTGGCGACTTGTCCAGGGTGTACCCCACCTTTCGCCCATAGTCAGCTGGAATAGGCTCCAGCTTGCCTGCGACCCTGTAGAACAGGATAAAGCGGCTAGAGATGATGAGATGAGATGAGATATTATATAGATCCGTCACCTTTAGATACATGGTTTATTGAAAATAGCTTTTTAATGATAACATTTTTAAAAATAAATATTTCCTTTTTCTGTTAAAATTTAAATACCATGAGGGGTGGCATGGTGGTGTAGTGGTTAGCACTGTTGCCTCACAGCAAGAAGGTTCTGGGCTCAAGCCAGGTGGCTGATGGGGGCCTTTCTGTGTGGTGCTTGCATGTTCTACCTGTGAGTGTGTGGGGTTCTTCTGAGTGCTCTGGTTTCCCCCACTGTCCAAAGACATGCAAGTTACGGTAGGTTAATTGGTGGTTCAAAATTGACCATAGGTGTGAGTGTTAACTGTTGTTTGTCTATGTGTGTCAGCCTTGCAATTATCTGGCGACTTGTCCAAGGTGTATCCTGCCTCTCGCCCATAGTCAGCTGGGATAGGCTCCAGCTTGCCTGCGACCCTGTACAGGATAAGCAGCTACAAATAATGAATGGATGTTATACATGCTTAATCAATTGAGAAAGAGTTAATATATCTGACTTAATTATTGAAGTAGATAGGTCCATCCATTATTCATAACCACGTATCCTGTGCAGGGTCAGAGGCAAGCTGGTGCCTATCCCAGCTGGCTATGGGTGAGAGGCAGGGTACACCCTGGACAAGTCACTAGATCATCACAGGGCTGACACATAGAGACAAACAACAATTCACACCTATGGTCAATTTAGAGCCACCAATTAACTTCACCTGCATGTCTTTGGACTATGGGGGAAACCAGAGCACCCAGAGGAAACCTGGACAGATATGAGGAGAACATGCAAACTTCACACACAAAGGCCCCTGTCAGCCACTGGGCTCAAACCCAGAACTTTCTTACTGTGAGGCAGCAGTGCTAACCACTACACCATTGTGCCGCCCAAGTAGAGAAGTATAAACTTGTTATACTATAACATTAAAACTAGTATGCTGTTACACTATACTATCATCAAACTATAATATTTTTATAAACGGTTCCAATAAATATTTTAGAAAATGCATGAAGAGAATTAATTTGTGACAACATTAATCCCAGAGTAACGGAACACTCTGTGGGAATTCAGTTTTTATTGTCATTAACACAATGTGCAGGCGCAAGTGTAAATGAAAAGAGGGCTGCGGCCTCACCAAACAGTGAAGTGGGGGGGGGGGCGCTAGTGTGCAGTAATGGAGTAAGACATTCATCTCTTGAGCTCCGTGTTGTTACCTCCTTTTAAAAGTTTATATTTACGGCATACCAACGTTTTTCTGAAACTGCCTGCTGTTTAAGTTCTTCTTACGTCTATCAAACTCAGTTTTACGCCAAGATGCCCAATAAGGAAAAAGAAACTCAAAGAGGGAAAGGTTCATCTTCCAATGCTGCTAGCAACGAAGCGATATTAGCTGCTATCACTAAACAAGGTGCGGAGCTAGCCAAAGTTTCTAAACCAGTGGATGGTCTTAAGAAATCAATGGAAGAGCATCTTGATTCAATAGAGTCATGCCTGTCTACTCTTCAGCACAAACATCACGAAGTTGAATGTCGTATGGGTGATATGGATGAGGCTCTTTTAACTGCTGACCAACGCCTTACGACACTGGAGGCCACATGCAACGAGCTGCAGGTGGCTAATGGCTGCCTCAGTGCCAAGCTCAATGATTTAGAGGGGCGCTCTCATAGGCAAAACATACAGATTGTTGGTATCAAAAAGGGAGAAGAGAAGAGTCGACCTACCGAATTCATCTCCAAGTTTATCCCAGAGTTACTTGGTCAGGACAACTTCAGCAAACCAGTGAAGGTGGACAGAGCACATCGCAGCTTGAAACCCAAGCCCAAAGAAAACGAGCGGCCAAGACCCATCATCGCTAAAATCCATAATGACAGAGACGTGCGAGACATCTTGCAGCTAAGTCGTCAGCTGGCACCACTCAACTACAACGGAGAGAAGCTGTCGATATTCCCCGACTATACAGCGGAGGTGGCAGCCCAGCGACAGTCCTTCAACACCGTAAGGTATAGGCTCACTGAGGCAGGAGTCAAGTGCTCTCTTCGCTATCCAGCCAAACTTCATGTGGTCTACGACAACACGGTGAATGTCTTTGAGACAGCAGCAGCTACAGAACGATTTACCGAAACTCTAACAGATAAAGCTTAACGTTTTCATAGAAAGCTCGATGTTCAGTAAGTATTTAATCTTTGCAGCCAAGGTTTTTTTGTTTTATGGGCAATAAGTTGCTTGCAAAGGAAGCGGGACTTTTCATTCAAATAGTGATTTACTGAGTTTAGTTGCCCGGTCTAACTTCTTTGCATGTTATGCATTATTCATGAATATGGTAATTCAGCGAGGCAATATACAGTAGGCTATATTATCTGTGCAGTAATACGTTGGTTTATTTCACTGTATCGGAGGTTCTCACGGAGCTGTTGGCTTAGGCTAGTTTTTGGTGTGTAGTTCAGCTGGCTCTGTTACCCGGCAGTCTCCTTATAGGAAGTATGGTAAGCCGCATAGTTCTCCACTGCGGCTTTGGGTTTATTTTTGGGGGGTTTGTGTTTGTTCTATGTCAATCTGCCAGATATGGAGTTCTTCAGTCAGTCTATATGTCAATCTCTACAATGCGTTTACTTAGATGTAGGATAATTGTTCAATAAGGTCAGGACAAGGTCCTATTACTATCATATCTTGGAATTGTAGAGGCCTTGGTGGAGCATTAAAGCAAGGGAAAGTTTTTTCACACCTTAAATCCCTGTCAGCAGATATTATTTTTTTTGCAAGAGACCCATATTTGGCCAACTGAGCAAGGGCAATTACGATCTTTATGGATATCCCACATTTACCAGTCTTCTTTTTCTTCTAAGGCAAGGGGGGTTGCTATTCTTATTCGCAAAACTATTCCATTTAGTTTCAAGTCCATGTCCACTGATCCAGCTGGGAGATATGTCCGTCACAGGTACAATTAACTCTGTTCCAGTAGCTTTCTTAAACATATATGCCCCTAACTTTGATTGCCCTGATTTCTTCTGCAAAATTTTCAGTCTTGTGGCCAACCATAGCACTCACAATATTATCATAGGTGGAGACTTCAACTGTTATCTAGACCCTCAGATTGACAGGTCTTCTTCGAAACCAGCCCCACTTTTAAAATCTGTACCCACTCTTAATAATCTCATGAAGTCACTTTGTGTTTGTATTCACAAAGGGTTATGGTCAAAGCAGGTGAATAAAGTAAAACATTTATTTTGTACACTTAGTCATATTTAACATTTAATTGCATAAAGAGTTTCTATTTTTGTACTGTATTTAATATTTATGTATACATTTCCTGTCACGATATTCATTGATGGTGCAATTATTTTGACATGGTCCTGTCTTTTGTGTTGCGTCCTGTCGTATATGTCACTTCCTGTTTTGTAAGAAAAGTTTGTGAATGGAAGCGGTATTCTACAAGTGAGTTAGCCCACACGAGCTTACGAAGCGTTACGATTGTCACCTTTCTAAGTATCCAGACTAAAGTTGGAAGGTTTTAAGTCAAGACAACTGTAACATTGTAACATTAAGACGGGCGACCTCAACCAAGTCAGCGAACCCTTCCTTAGTCAACAAGCGGGAAAAGTGGTATGTGTTATGTCTTTGTGGAATTATGATTTTGTTTACATCTTAAGATTTTTGTGTGTGAGAGTATATGATTTAGCCTATTGTTTTCTTTGTTTCTTTAGTTCTACGGTGTTTACAGTGTCTACACGATGGTGTTGGTATGCTTGTGTTTGTGCGTAATAAACATCAGTAAAACGGAACCTCGACTTTGCCTGTTGACTGGGGATGGCATAGTAGAACACCTCTGCTTCGGTGAAGATGAGGACAAGGCGATTTGTCTACACCTGCGGTCTGAAGTCGGCAAGAGACTTTTGTTTCGTGGGAAGTGGTGGCTATTTGCGTTTTGAACTACTTTGCCCGAAGGACAGAAACAGCAAGTGGGTAATTACGGCGCCATCAAGCAAGCAAGTTGTATTCGCGTCTTTGAAGTGACGTGAGTATTTGATCTACTCCGAGGTAAAAACAAGGCTGTTTTTCTCTTCTTATGTATTTGGATAATCGTGGACATTTCACTTAAACAACGCGTACTGGATACAAAGGTGACTTTAAAGACAGACACATCGCATCACATTATCTCTAGCCGCTTTATCCTTCTACAGGGTCGCAGGCAAGCTGGAGCCTATCCCAGCTGACGACGGGCGAAAGGCGGGGTACACCCTGGACAAGTCGCCAGGTCATCACAGGGCTGACACATAGACACAGACAACCATTCACACTCACATTCACACCTACGGTCAATTCAGAGTCACCAGTTAACCTAACCTGCATGTCTTTGGACTGTGGGGGAAACCGGAGCACCCGGAGGAAACCCACGCGGACACGGGGAGAACATGCAAACTCCACACAGAAAGGCCCTCGCCGGCCCCGGGGCTCTAACCCAGGACCTTCTTGCTGTGAGGCGACAGCACTAACCACTACACCACCGTGCCGCCCTAAAGACAGACAAAGCAAACTAAAAGGAAATGAAACAATGGACATGCACTTTTCTTAAATGGTTTGATTGCTGAAGTTTTTGTTTGATATGACAATTACTTTGTATCAAATGCTATATTTGCACAAAGAGTTTAAGGTTGTCAAACAATGTTTTAAAGGTTGAATTTATTAACAATGTTTGAAAATTGATGATTTGATGTTTACTGTTGTTGCAAGCACTTCATTTTAAATGAATCTCTTTTAGAAGGTTAAATGTGTCTAGATTGCTAAAAAAAGGTACCTTAGTATACTGCCATCACCTATTTTAGTCGATCATGTCAGACTCAAATGAAAGTACATTGCTTTCCACAAGGGTTAGTAATACAAGTCCCAATACAGTAGAGCAAACTGAAGTATATGAACAAGATGAGGGGGCTATACAAGGTCAACCTCAATCTCTAGTGGGTGCAAATATCCCAGACATAAGAAGAAGTGGGCGCACACGAACTCTTACTGAAAAGGGGAAAGCGTTGCAAGATGCTAAGTTAAATCAATTGTACAAAGCCTTTGAGCGAATTTACAGGCATTGGAAATATCATATGAATGGTCTAAAAAGGTCTCTCAAAAACAAAGAAGACGCAGATTTTATTAAAGAAATTGTGAATGCCATAAATGCTAGTCAAGCAGATGTAAGCAACACTTATGAGAAAATTAGGTCAACTGCGATTCCTGAACATGAGATACGCAGGAAAAATGATTTATGTCATGCAGTCACTCAAACAGCCAACGAAAAAGCTCAATGCTTTATCAATTTAGAAGGTGATGTGGAAGACATCCCTTGGCCTGACTCAAATTCTGTGTTTGACGCTACTGAATCCAGTGTTGTCTCTGTGCCGTCAATGTCTACTTCAAGGACATCAGGAAGATCGTCATGCAAGTCGTCACTGAGAAAACAACAAGCAGCAGCTGAAGTAGCGGCAACACAAGAAGTGCTCAAAATAATGAAGACACAGCATCAGTATGAGGAGGAGATATGAGAGCTTGAGGCAGAGGAGAAGAGAAAGACTGCTGAAAGAGAGGTTGAAGAAAAGGAACTGGAAGCAGAGATTGCAAGAAAAAGAGCTGTTTGTGTCAGGAAGTGTAGCAAGGAAAATTAAAATCCAGGAGAAAGAAAAGGAAGTGGAACGATTGGAGGGATTGAAAGAACATAATGCAGCACAAGCTAAGCTAAAAGTTTATAATGAGAGCATCAGTGGTGGTGAAGTTACTACCGCTCCTCAAGAAAACCAAAGCAGTCATGTTCCTTTAATTTACACTCAGGGCAAAGCCTCTTTAAACAGCTCTCCTTCCTCTCCTCAACAAATGCAGACTGTTCAAGCCAGTGTACCTCAAGTAGGTGCAGCAATGTCTTCTTATGGAGCTGCTAACGATCTCATGAAAACTCTCGCTGAAGCAATAACTGCCAGTAGGATTCTGATCCCAGAGCCTGCTGTTTTCTTTGGAGATCCCCTGCAGTACACAGATTGGAAGTTGTCTTTTCAGACCTTGATTGACCATAAGAATCTCCCAGTTCAAGAAAAACTTTTCTTTCTACGCAAATATGTAGGGGGCTCAGTGAAGAAGGCCATTGAAGGGTATTCTTTACTTGGAACTGAAAGTGCTTACCATGCTGCCTGGCAGATATTGGAAGACCGCTTTGGAAATGCCTTTGTTGTGGGAAAAGCATATCGTGACAAAATACAGTCATGGCACAAGATTGCTACCAAAGACAGCAAAGACCTCCATGAATTTGTGGACTTCCTGAGCAGTGTTGAGACAGCCATGCCACATGTGCAAGGCTTACAAGCTTTAAATGACTGCATTGAAAATCAAAGAATAGTGGCCAAGTTGCCAGAGTGGCTGAGTTCACGTTGGAACAGAGAAGTCACCATGTTCCAAGAAAAGCATAAGGCTTTCCCTGATTTTAAATATTTTGTTCAGTTTTTAAACAAGGAGGCTAGAATTGCCTGCAACCCTATCGCGTCACTCCAAGCAATAAAGTCAATAGAACATGAGCAATCCAAGCAGTATGACCACAGTCATAAGATCCAAAGAAGTCGTAGCTCAACTGCCAAGACATTCACTACTAGCTGTAGTGCAAGTTCTACCAACACCTGTGCATTCTGTAAAAGGTATGGCCATACTCTTCATAAGTGCTGGAAGATTATGGAAAAGGCAGTTGAAGAAAGAGTGAAGTTTGTGCAGTCTGAGAAGTTGTGCTTTGGTTGCCTCAAGCCTGGCCATAATTCCAGAAATTGTAATGCTAGGAGTATCTGCGATAAGTGTGGAAAACATCATCCAACTTGTTTGCATGCAGATCGTGCAAAGAAAGAGCAAGGGTATAAAGGTAACCAAGTACAGCCACAGATCACACAAGTCGTTGACAAGTTGGCTCCATCCAAGACACGGCAAGAGGTAGCAGAGGTTACATCTAATAGGGTCATCCAAGAAGGGAGAAGCAGTCATACTGTACATCATCCATCCTTCCAGTGTTTGTCTCCACTCAAGCTAATCCGCATGAAGAGATTCTGGTGTATGCTTTACTTGACACTCAAAGTGACACCACTTTTATTTTAAAGGATATAGCGGATGGACTGCATATTAACCAAGAACCAGTCAGACTTAAAATCTCCACAATAACATCAAAAACAAAGGTCGTCTCCAGCTTTAAGTTGCAAGGTTTGCAAATAAGAGGTATGATGTCCAGAGAAAGAGTTAAACTCCCCATAACATACACCAGAGAGTGCATACCTGCTAATAGATCTCACATACCTACCTGTACAACTGCAAGGAATTGGCCTCATTTACAACACCTGGCTGATGAAATGCCTCCTCACCTAGACTGTGAAGTGGGATTGTTAATTGGCTATAACTGCCCTCAGGATTTGCTCCCTAGAGATGTGCTGAGTGGTGAAGAAGGCCAGCCATTCACGCAGAAGTCTGTCCTGGGTTGGAGCATCATCGGCTACAACAACCTTGCCATGGACCTTGAGGATGAGATTGGTGTTAGTCGTTGCATCATCACCCAGCAAGTGCTACCTGTCATTAAACCCACTCATGGTTCCCTGACCAGGAATTCCAAGTCTGAACTCAAGTTTGAAGTCCACTATGTGCACAGGTGCAAGGTAAAGGAGATGCTTAGCCCGGTGGACATAGTGAAGGTGTTCGAGTCTGATTTTGCAGAGAGGACCGATGGAGAAGACCCTATGTCACAAGAAGATGTGATGTTTCTGATTAGGCTGAAGGAAGGCATCAAGCAAAACAAAGATGGACATTATGAGATGCCACTGCCATTCAAAGTGAAGAGGCCAATGCTGCCAGATAATAAGGCATGTGCAGAACATAGACTCAACTGTCTTAAGAAATGCTTTAAGAAAGATGAGCATTATTACAAGGACTACATGACCTTTATGAGTGATATTATTGAAAGAGGCGATGCAGTAAGGGTTCCTAAGCAAGAGCTCAGCAAACAGCCAGCCTGGTATATCCCTCATCATGGGGTTTATCATCCCCACAAGCCCGGAAGGATCAGGGTAGTCTTTGATTGTTCTGCAAGATTCCAAGGAACTTACTTGAATGAACATCTCTTGACAGGACCCAACCTCCCAAATACTCTTGTAGGTGTCTTGTGCTGGTTCCGGAAGGGTCAAGTAGCAATCATGTGTGATGTGGAGCATATGTTCCATCAGTTTCATGTCGCACAGGAAAACCAAGACTACCTCTGCTTCTTGTGGTGGACAGATGGTGAATTGGACACTCCACCAGCTGTGTACCAAATGAGAGTCCATTTGTTCGGAGCTGCTTCCTCTCCAGGATGTGCAAACTTTGGCTTGAAACCAGTGTTGGGCACGTTACTTTCAAAAAGTAATTAGTTATAGTTACTAGTTACTTTTCCCAAAAAGTAACTGAGTTACTAACGGAGTTACTTTGTCATAAAAGTAACTAATTACCAGAGAAAGTAATTATTCCGTTACATTTTGTTCCCCCTCAAAAAAAAATTAAATTAGTGTAATCATAATAAAAGTGAATGTTAAATGTGTTTAATGACTGAAATGGACACTTAACAGAACCAATTAGTAATGTTATCTACACTATATTAATATTTTTGTGGGACAATGTGAGATAAGACATCTATCAAATGTAATATATTTTTGTAGTTATTAAAATTGTTACTAATTACTGGCCACTGACGAGGACAAACGCTTTGTTCCTCGACATAATGTGCATTGCACGTAAACACTCTTGCCTTTTATTTCAAGTAATGAAAAGTAATGGCTGTATTTCCAATGTGAAAGCGCAGTGCTGGGCTGACCGCTCACCATCGCTGTGTCTTCTGATTGAAAGAGCGCGCAGTAGTGCAGTAGGCGTGGCCTACCCACGTATGTTGTCCAAATCTACTCTGATTGGCTTACTGTGCCGTTGTCTCGTGTCTCCCCGCCCCACACTAAAGCAGAGTAAAGAAAGGCTGAACGAGCAGCGTGCCAGATGAGAACAGCTTTAATAAAGTAACGCATAGTATTTTATTGTAAGTAACGGGAACGGCGTTATAACGATGTAAAAAGTAATTAGTTAGATTACTCGTTACTAAAAAAAGTAACGCCGTTAGTAACGCCGTTTATTTCTAACGCCGTTATTCCCATCACTGCTTGAAACATCTGGCTGCCCAAGGTCAAGACAAGTTCAGTCAAGCTGCAGTAAACTTTGTTCAGCGCAACTTCTGTGTAGACGATGGGTTGACGAGTGTGAAGACAGAAGCAGAGGCTATTGAGCTTGTGAGAGAGGCCAGAGACCTCTGCCTTTCTGGGAAGCTACGATTGCACAAGTTCATCTCGAACAATAAGAAGGTAGTTGCTACTATTCCAAAGACTGAATGTGCAGAAGGTGCAGCTGACTTTGACCTTGCGTTAGGAGAGCCGAAAATCGAACGTGCCCTGGGGATACAGTGGTGCATTATCTCTGATACGTTCCAATTCAGAGTGATTGTGAAGCAGAATCCCTTTACCAGAAGAGGAATTTTGTCAACAGTGGCTTCAATTTTTGATCCTTTTGGGTTTGTGTGACCCTTCATCTTAGTTGGGAAGAAGATACTGCAAAGCATGTGCCGTGACAAGGTAGGGTGGGATGATCCACTTCCCGATGACCTCAGGCTGCATTGGGAAGCTTGGCTTCAAGACCTCCCAGACCTGTCTGCCATGAAGGTACCCCGTTGCTATCTGCCATCATCATTTCAAGAGGTCCAGCAATATGAGCTGCACAATTTTCCTGATGCGAGCCTAACGGGCTATGGCGTATGCTCATACTTGAGAGCCGTGTCCATGTCAGGTGAAGTATACTGCATTCTTGTTATGGGAAAAGCCAGGGTTGCCCTGACTAAAGTCACAACAATTCCAAGATTGGAGCTGTCTGCTGCGGTTGTGGCTACAAGAATTGGAAATCTGCTGAAAAAAAGAGTTGGAGGTGCAAGAGATCTGTGAATACTATTGGACCGACTCCAAGGTTGTGCTTGGTTACATTAATAATGAAGCGAGACGGTTCCATGTATTCGTGGCAAATCGAATTCAGCAGATAAAGTCAAGTACTCAGCCTAATCAGTGGAGATATGTTGCATCAGAGCTCAGCCCAGTTGATCACGCTTCTCGCAGGCTCACTGCAAAGGAGCTTGTAGAATCCAACTGGTTTGCAGGACCAAATTTCCTCTGGCAGCAAGAGCTTCCAGAAGAAGATGAAGTTATGGTGGCAGAAATTGACAAAGATCCAGAGGTCAGAAGGGCACAAGTCCACACAACCAAGGTCAAGGAGCAAAAATCTCTCTTAGACCACTTGAAGTTCTCTGATTGGAGCAGAGCTCTGCAGGCCATAGCAAGACTCAAACGTTGTGCAAGGAGTGCCAAAGGTCTGGAAAAAACACCCAATGGCTCTACAATGCTTGAGGAGAGAAAGGATACTGAGATGTTCATCATTCAGAAGGTGCAGGAAGAAGTCTTCAAGGAGGAAATAAAGTCTCTAAAACAAAACAAAGAGGTTAAAGCCAAACGATCGTCCAGGTTATATAAGCTCAGTCCATTTGTTGATGCTCATGGTACCTTGAGGGTGGGAGGTAGACTCACACAAGCAACACTGCATCCTCATGTCAAACATACTGCCATCCTTCCAAAGGGCCATCATGTATCTCGCTTACTTGTAAGGCACTTTCATGAAAGGGTGTCATCAAGGTCGAGGTACAGTGGTGCTTGAAAGTTTGTGAACCTTTTTAGAATTTTCTATATTTCTGCATAAATATGACCTAAAACAACATCAGATTTTCACACAAGTCCTAAAAGTAGATAAAGAGAACCCAGTTAAACAAATGAGACAAAAATATTATACTTGGTCATTTATTTATCGAGGAAAATTATCCAATATTACATATCTGCGAGTGGCAAAAGTATGTGAACCTCTAGGATTAGTAGTTAATTTGAAGGTGAAATTAGAGTCAGGTGTTTTCAATCAATGGGATGACAATCAGGTGTGAGTGGGCACCCTGTTTTATTTAAAGAACAGGGATCCCATCTTTTTCCTCTGCCGTCCTACCAAAACCAGATGCGCCTCAGCTCGCTCTGACCGACACTCTCCGACCAATTCACCGTTGGTAAAAAGAGACACTATGGCCTGCAGGCGGAAGCGAAGAAACAAAGGGATAAACATGCGTTGCTGTACGGACCACTGACCACTGTTTAAAAAAAAAAAATAGACCTCAGTCGCATTGTTTCGCTTTTGTTGTGTTTGAAACTGGCTACTGTTATTACTACACTGTAATAATGCTAATGAAGATTGGAGGCGAACGATTCCCTCCACGTCTTCAGCCAACAAACTTTTGACCAAGGACCTTTTGGATCAATGAGATCCTGCCAAGGAAGGACTTTTGCAGCATAGGAGATCTGCATT
This sequence comes from Neoarius graeffei, assembly GCF_027579695.1. Classification (NCBI taxonomy): domain Eukaryota; kingdom Metazoa; phylum Chordata; class Actinopteri; order Siluriformes; family Ariidae; genus Neoarius; species Neoarius graeffei. Next base: position 27,612,324 of record NC_083582.1, on the reverse strand, counting down.
AAACTGAATTGAAGCTGTGCTCCACTCTTCAGGAGAATACACCAAAATGGAGGATCACTGATGAACTCCTTCATGCTGCCATGTGAGAGTGGTCCCAAGTAAGGCTGGCATTTGGGCAATGTTAGTCTTAGTTTGATTAGTTTATATGAAAAGTTCTATTTAAATCTAAGGTCAACCTTAGGTCAACAGATGATCAAACTTTTGGTTTGATCTATGTTATTTTATTTCTCAGTGTCACTCTGGTTGATAGATTTTGCATTGCCCTATCTCTCTTTACCTCTATTTCTCTTACACTTGCTTACCATGCACCATTTTTACACATCTGAGCATTCAGACATGGCTAAACTAAGGGCCAGTTAGCTCAGCTCATTAGAGCATGGTGCTGATTATACCAAGATTGTGGGTTTGAGCCCTGTGCGGGCCAATGATTATTTATGCGCCTTTTGTTAAAATCCTTTGTCTAATCAGTCACACAGAGTGCCTACGGTCCCCTCCCGCACCTTTTTCGCACGATTTCACTTACCTGCAAACATACACACACAATATTACTCCTTCATATCATCATTTTGTGCCTTGATTGTTAAGAAGAAGAAGAAACCTTTGTCACATGCACACTTCAAGCACAGTGAAATTCATCCTCTGCATTTAACCCATCTGAAGCAGTGAACACACACACACACACACACACTCAGAGCAGTGGGCAGCCACACCAGAGCACCCGGGGAGCAGTCAGGTGTCAGGTACCTTGCTCAAGGGCACTTCAGCCCAAGGCCGCCCCATGTCGACCTAACTACATGTCTTTGGATTGTGGAGGAAACCGGAGCTCCCGGAGGAAACCCACGCAGACACGGGGAGAACATGCAAACTCCACACAGAAAGGCTCTCGTAGCCTGCAGGGAATCTGCCGTCATACATTCTGTCGCATGTCCCAGACCCGGTGAAATGTAACTGAATTGTCTTGGCCAGCCCTAAGGGTCCCATCTGCATCCCATCATTGCTGAGGAGTGTGCTCCCATCACCCAATCAAGCGTCCAGTCAGAGCAGGTCATGCTATTTTTTTAACCATTTTTACATGCCATTGTTGTGTACCATATTATGCCTGATGTCAAGACTCTCGTCTCTGCGAGCCTACCACACAGAATTAATACTTGTCATTTTTAGGGCATACCTAACAACCTGTGTTTTCTCTCCCCCCCCCCCCCCCCAAATCTGTCCCTCTGAGTTACATGTCGGTCCTGGGATCGAGATGCTGACCTCTTCTGCTCCTCAGACCTGCTTGATCCATCCTGGTGCCCTGTGTCTGGTTGGAGTCTCATCGCATTGCTCTTGTGGAGGATGGCCCCATGAGGACAGTTGAAAGTTACACCTGGAGGATGCTCTGGACTCTTACAGTAATGCTTTTATGGCTGAGGACTACAGTTGACTTGCTAACTTTCGGACTGCAGTTGTCATGAACAGTTTTGCACTCAAGTGTCCATCGATGAAGAGTTACAACATCAACGAAACTGTCTTCATGTTAAAACTGTTAACATTTATAGTCATGCTGTCTGTTGTTGCCCAAATGAGGATGGGTTCCCTTTTGAGTCTGGTTCCTCTCGAGGTTTCTTCCTCGTGTCGTCTGAGGGAGTTTTTCCTTGCCACCGTCACCACAGGCTTGCTCATTGGGATAGATTAGGGATAAAATTAGCTCATGTTTTAAGTCGTTCAAATTCTGTAAAGCTGCTTTGCGACAATGTTTATTGTTAAAAGCGCTATACAAATAAACTTGACTCTCGACAGTCGCTAGGTTTGAACCCGAAACCTTCTCGTTGTGAGGCGACTGTACTAACCACTACGCCACCATGCCACCCCCCCAAAATCAGAATCCGCTAAGGAGTGTGTAACAACTCACCTGCTGAATCAACTAGCCCTGAAAATGGATGGCACTGGAGCGTCGGGCCCATACCCGGCCGTCGCCGGCAGGCTGTTTTATCCGGTAAAGCTAATGATTGTTAAATTGCTGTTCGTATTATTGAATGTACCTGATCAGTATTATCCTCACTTGGTTTTGTCATTTTAAAACATTAAATATTTTATAAGAAACTGTGTCTTGTCTGGTTTGCTGCAGTATTCCTCTGCCATCAAAGAATTCACATTGCTTTCACTAATCTAGTGTATCATTAGAGTAATTAATTCATTAATTTAATAATTAATAGAAATACTGATGAGTAAAATTAATGAACTGATATTTTATGAGACTGATTTAATAGTGCAATTGCACCTACATAATTTTGGTGCCCCGTGTGAGGACCTACACTGTATACATGGTCACTCATTTAAACCATGCAAATGTGTATGTGCTCAAACGTATGCTTGTACGCTCATTTCTGTTTGCATTACCTCCATGGGGTCTCCAGAACTGAAATCAAGGAAGATGAAGAGATCGATGTGTCTCTTTTCTCAGCATTGGGAAATAAGGAGAGTTGTTCAGCAGCGAAGCATCCATATAATTTCTCTCTTCCTCACTCAGAACAGAGGGGTCCACATCTTCCACTGATATTAACAATCACAGGAAATAACAAATAACATTTTTATATGGTCAAGGCAAAGGCTATTCAGTTACATCAAAATTTGTTTTCTACACTTACTGTCAATGGGTTCACCCATTGCAGTTAAGCCTTTGTGCCTACCTTTCATTTGGTAGAGGAAATTGTATGTTGTTCCCCATGTCCAGTTTGTAAGAAGCTCAAAGATCTTTGGTATAATCCACGGGATCCATGCCTCTTTAAAAGTAAATTACCAGTTATTCAGTTTGAACACAGTCTAATAAAAATGTGAAAATGTAATGGATATTTAAATGAGCAATATGCAATACATCAACCTTTGATGCACTGACAGTAGCATAAAAATATGTGCAAGTTGTATGAATAACTTCCTGAAATTGATGAATACCAAAATAAACTTTTGCTAAATTAAGTTTTCACTGTGTTTTTTTTTCTTCTCTTAAGGCCCGGTCCTACTGGCCGATGGACACAAAACGTATGCAAAAAGGACACAGCGGATGAGCAAAATTTCGGGGGTGGCTCTATCCGTTTTCATCCACTCCAGAAATGGACAAAATTGGCGAAAATTTGCGAAAACAGTACGGAAAAGAACGGACGTGGGTAGTTATATAGCGGGGATGTTAAACGCATGTTCATAGGAAGCCTAGCGGATGAAAGCGGATGGAAGTGGATGACAGCTCCGAAGGGGTTACCGGTGATAACTGAGAAGCGGACGCACAGCAGAAAGAGCGGATGCATAGCGGATGAAGGGGATGCATCACGTACGCCTAACGGAAACAAAGGGGATGTTGCGCGGATGTCCGTTTTGAATACTTTATATACGAGATGCATACGCTTACATCCTTTCTATTTCCGTGCTACTAACGATGAATAGACGTTTCATGTACCTTATCTTTCCTCCCTCTTTCCGTTTTCAGCTGCAGCGGATGTGAGTTGCAAGGATGCCCAGAGGATGCAGAGAGGATACAGCAGACGTTTAACGGATGATAACGGACATAGAACGTTTGTTGCTCGTATATGTCGCGGATTTACATCGTACACGGCGGAAAGTTCATCCGTTCTAAAAGTTTTGTGCAGCTCAAAACTTTTTGCGCGGATGAAATCACAGTGGACGGATGCTCAATGGATAGAGCGTATGAAGCACGTATGCAATGAGTACACAACGGATGCATAGCGTTTTCCAACGGATGGCAAAGATTTTTTTACGTTTTACATCCTCTTTGCATCCGTAAGTGCAGTGGGACCGGGCCTTTATCTCCACCTTCCTCTCATTCAGCAAGTCAATAGGTACAAGGGAGGTTCAGAATTGTTTAGACCAGGGCTTTTCAAAGTGTGGGGTGCGCCTCCCCTAGGGGGCGCCAGAGTTCTTCGGGGGGGGGGGGGGGGGGGCGCAACGTGAGGAAAAATAAACCAGAATAAGTTACTATTGCGGACATTTAGCAAACTTCAGCTAGCCTTTGCCAGAGACAAAATGGATCGATTTTTAGTACCTAAAGCTACAGTGAGTGAGGAGACAGAGTCTGGGCCAAGCAAAAAAAGAAGGAAGTATGACCATGATTTTTTAAAGTTTGGATTTTCATGGACTGGATCTGAAGATGCTCCACTGCCACAGTGTGTTGTCTGCCAAGAGGTGCTAGCTAACGATACTATGAGATGTTTAAAATGTGTAAAACAAGATGTTTTTTAAAAAGCACAGATGTTTAAAATGTGTAAAAAAGAGGTTTTAAAAAAAGCACAGATGTTTAAAATGTGTAAAAAAAAGAGGTTTTAAAAAAGCACAGATGTTTAAAATGTGTAAAACAAGATGTTTAAAAAAAGTACAGATGTTTAAAATGTGTAAAAAAAAAAGATGTTTAAAAAGCACAGATGTTTAAAATGTGTAAAAAAAGTTTTAATAAAGCTCGTGTTTTAAATGTGTAAAAAGATGTTTTCAAAAAGCACAGATATTTAAAATGTGTAAAAGAAAAAAAATTTAAATGTGTACAACAACCATTTTTTTTTAAATACAAATGGAATATTAAGTATAGCAACAACAAAAATTGTAGGGGGGGGGGGGTGCTGTTGGTTGTTTGCTCTCTGAGGGGGGGCTGACTCTCCCACACTTTGAAAACCCCTGGTTTAGACTTTAAACTATTTTCTTCATCCCACCGCAAGCTGATCCAACGTCTTATGTTAAAATATGGTAACATTTCTTCACTAAACTGACATTTTTCTCTTCTACTTCTCAAAGTTGCTGTTTAAGCGCTTAAAGTTTTCACAGTATTTCAACCTCTCACTACAAGTCCATCATCTGTACAACAACTTCCATCTTCAGCAGCTCGATGGACACAGTTGGTTTGAGTCCCCACAGCACTAAGAGAAGGTACATCTAAACTTATTCTATAAAAAGGATGTCCTGTTCCGATGTCTTGGTCTGAAAAGTGCTAAAAACCTGCCATTCTACTGGAAGTCAAGGACCTCTACCATCTCTCACAACTCCTCGCTGCCCTGTGTTAACCATACTGTGGGCTACCTAGCTCAAGCTACATCAGCATCTCCAACTGTCTCTTTTTTTCTTGAGTATGTGAACAGTTATTTTCCCCTATCCTGCTCAGGTTTCCTCTCCGGCCCCTTGTCTCATCTCATTATCTCTAGCCGCTTTATCCTGTTCTACAGGGTCGCAGGCAAGCCAGAGCCTATCCCAGCTGACTACAGGCGAAAGGCAGGGTACACCTGGGACAAGTCACCAGGTCATCACAGGGCTGACACAGACAACCATTCACACTCATACCTATGGTCAATTTAGAGTCACCAGTTAACCTAACCTGCATGTCTTTGGACTGTGGGGGAAACCAGAGCACCCGGAGGAAACCCACGTGGACAACATGCAAACTCCACACAGAAAGGCCCTCACCGGCCACGGGGCTCGAACCCGGACCTTCTTGCTGTGAGGCAACAGCGCTAACCACTACACCACCGTGCTGCGGCCCCTTGTCCAGTTTGTAATATTACATCTCAACACCCTTTAAGGGCCTCTGCATGCTCTTGCGACAAGGCTTTCGCAGATAGCTTTTCGCAGACAGTTGTGATTTATCGTTGAGCGGGGAGTAATGGGCGTGCGCGATGTTATTCACCGCCACAATGCAAGGGGGCACGAAGTCGCGAAATCGCTAGGAGTTGTTGGTGGGTGTGGTTAGTGGAGTGTTTATCCTCTGGTTACTTATAATAACTAGAACTGGAGTTGTATAGATGTACGCACTTCCTCACTTCCTCGATCAACCGCTCTTCGTGCTGCTCCATCTTCGCTCGTTTTTTTAAAAATGGCGGTCGTGAAAACAAAACAAACCGGGAAAATAGGGACGCGGAAGTGCGTGTACAGCAGATGTAGAGTGGACCAATCAGAGCCCTCTTGTCTGCGATGCTGTCTGCGAGGCTTCTGCGGTGGTCACAATTTTTGGGAAGTGCGCGCAGAGCGTCTGCGAAGGTGGGGGGGGGCTACGCAGACGCTGTCCGCGAGGCCATCTGCGAGGACTAGGTTGTCACCATAAATTGGCCTTAATGATACCTCATGATCCCTAAATTAATATTATGGGATCCTTGATTGTCCGGTTTCTGGTTCTGGTTTGGCAGCACACAGGATGCAGTGGTTTTTGTGACTCCCAGTATAGTGCTCTATTCTATTCTATTCATTTATGATAAATTATGATACAAAGAAATCTCTCTCATCTCATCTCATTATCTGTAGCCGCTTTATCCTGTTCTACAGGGTCGCAGGCAAGCTGGAGCCTATCCCAACTGACTACGGGCAAAAGGCGGGGTACACCCTGGACAAGTCGCCAGGTCATCACAGGGCTGACACATAGACACAGACAACCATTCACACTCACATTCACACCTACGGTCAATTTAGAGTCACCAGTTAACCTAACCTGCATGTCTTTGGATTGTGGGGGAAACCGGAGCACCCGGAGGAAACCTACGCGGACACGGGGAGAACATGCAAACTCCACACAGAAAGGCCCTCGCCGGCCACGGGGCTTGAACCCACAACCTTCTTGCTGTGAGGCGACAGCGCTAACCACTACACCACCGTGCCGCCCACAAAGAAATCTATGAGACAAAATTATGATACAAAGCCCATGAGGGGCTTTGATAACACAGCCCCTTATGGCTCTCATACAGCCATTATACAACCCCAATTCCAAAAAAGTTGGGACAAAGTACAAATTGTAAATAATTAAATTCCATTTATCATGGAATGCAATGAACTGGAAATTTCAAAATTCCATATTTTATTCAGAATAGAACATAGATGACATATCAAATTTTTAAACTGAGAAAATGTATCATTTAAAGAGAAAAATTAGGTGATTTTAAATTTCATGACAACAACACATCTCAAAAAAGTTGGGACAAGGCCATGTTTACCACTGTGAGACATCCCCTTTTCTCTTTACAACAGTCTGTAAACGTCTGGGGACTGAGGAGACAAGTTGCTCAAGTTTAGGGATAGGAATGTTAACCCATTCTTGTCTAATGTAGGATTCTAGTTGCTCAACTGTCTTAGGTCTTTTTTGTCATATCTTCCGTTTTATAATGTGCCAAATGTTTTCTATGGGTGAAAGATCTGGACTGAAGCCTGGCCAGTTCAGTACCCAGACCCTTCTTCTATGCAGCCATGATGCTGTAATTGATGCAGTATGTGGTTTGGCATTGTCATGCTGGAAAATGCAAGGTCTTCCCTGAAAGAGACGTCGTCTGGATGGGAGCATATGTTCCTCTAGAACCTTGGATATACCTTTCAGCATTGATGGTGTCTTTCCAGATGTGTAAGCTGCCCATGCCACACGCACTAATGCAACCCCATACCATCAGAGATGCAGGCTTCTGAACTGAGCACTGATAACAACTTGGGTCATCCTTCTCCTCTTTAGTCCGAATGACACGGCGTCCCTGATTTCCATAAAGAACTTCAAATTTTGATTTGTCTGACCACAGAACAGTTTTCCACTTTTCCACAGTCCATTTTAAATGAGCCTTGGCCCAGAGAAGACGATCCAGAAGCGCAGACATGTTTAGATACGGCTTCTTCTTTGAACTATAGAGTTTTAGCTGGCAACGGCGGATGGCACGGTGAATTGTGTTCACAGATGATGTTCTCTGGAAATATTCCTGAGCCCATTTTGTGATTTCCAATACAGAAGCATGCCTGTATGTGATGCAGTGCCGTCTAAGGGCCCGAAGATCACGGGCACCCAGTATGGTTTTCCGGCCTTGACCCTTATGCACAGAGATTCTTCCAGATTCTCTGAATCTTTTGATGATATTATGCACTGTAGATGATGATATGTTCAAACTCTTTGCAATTTCACACTGTCGAACTCCTTTCTGATATTGCTCCACTATTTGTCGGCACAGAATTAGGGGGATTGGTGATCCTCTTCCCATCTTTACTTCTGAGAGCCGCTGCCACTCCAAGATGCTCTTTTTATACCCAGTCATGTTAATGACCTATTGTCAATTGACCTAATGAGTTGCAATTTGGTCCTCCAGCTGTTCCTTTTTTGTACCTTTAACTTTTCCAGCCTCTTATTGCTCCTGTCCCAACTTTTTTGAGATGTGTTGCTGTGATGAAATTTCAAATGAGCCAATATTTGGCATGAAATTTCAAAATGTCTCACTTTTGACATTTGATATGTTGTCTATGTTCTATTGTGAATACAATATCAGTTTTTGAGATTTGTAAATTATTGCATTCCGTTTTTATTTACAATTTGTACTTTGTCCCAACTTTTTTGGAATCGGGGTTGTACATCCACTGTGCAATTTTATATTACCTTCTGCATTGAGGCCATCACAATAAAAGAACAGCTGGCTGAGGTCTTCACCACAATATTCAACCTCTCACTTTCCCAATCCATAGTCGTCACATGCCTCAGAACCACCTCAACTTTCTCCATCCCCATGAAATCATCACCCTCATGTCTGAATGACTTCCAACACATAGCATTCACCCCCAAACTGGTCGTGGCCCACATCAAAAGACCCCATCCCTCCCATACTTGACCAACACACAATTTGCCTACCATCCCAAAAGGTCAAGGGAGGATGCCATTGTTACTGCCCTGTGCTTTGCTCTGACCCATCTGGAATATAACACCACATATTTGGATACTGTTCATTGATTTTAGCTCTGCCTTCAATACCATTGTCCCCTCAGTACACATCCTCCAACCTGACCCTCAGTACAAGTGCCCTCCAAGGTTGTGTCCTGAGCACCTTCCTCTATTCTCTCTTTGCCTATGACTGCCTGCCAAGCCAGCACTCAAACTCACTAATAAAGTTTGTGGTCAACACCACAATTGTAGGCCAAATCAATAACAATGAAGAGACAGCCTACAGGGACGAGCTCCTGCACCTCACCTCATGGTGCACCGCCAACAAATTCATCCTCAAATGTGCAGAAGACAAAGGAGCTGATTGTGGACTTCAGGAAGTCCAAAAGCTGCAGCCACTCCCCATCACTGAATTCAAAGTGGAACATGTGCTCAGCTTTAAATTTTTTGGACTTCACATCAATGAGCCTGCACTACCAGGCTCAGAAACAACTTCCCCCACCAACGTGTTATACATCTGAACCTGGCTACCACTGAACTCTACCCACTCACTTCTTATCACCCCACCTCCTCCTTCTCCTATCTCTGCACTTTAAATGACTCTGCTTTGCACTGCTGCCACTGCAGGCCTGCCATGTTTATCATGCAGAAGTTTATATTTTGCTCGACTGCTTAATGTGTACAGTGCTACTTTACATACACTACCTCAGTCAATGCAAATTTGCACATATGTGATGGTCTTTTGTTCTCTTGTGTTCTTATTGATATTTTTTCCTTCCCTGTTACTCGTGTTTTTGTTGATAGCCATGTTCTCACCACTTCGCTGTTTGGTGAGGCCGCAGCCCTCTTTTCATTTACACTTGCACCTGCACATTTGCACATTGTGTAAATGACAATAAAAATTTAATTCCCATAGAGTGTTCCCCTACTCTGGGATTAATGTTGTCACAAATTAATTTTCTTCATGCATTTTCTAAAATATTTATTGGAACTGTTTATAAAAATATTATGGTTTGATGATAGTATAGTATCACAGCATACTAGTTTTAATGTTATAGTAAAAAAAAAGTTGATACTTCTCTTCTTGGGCGGCACAGTGGTGTAGTGGTTAGCACTGTTGCCTCACAGCAAGAAGGTTCTGGGCTCAAGCCAGGTGGCTGATGGGGGCCTTTCTGTGTGGTGCTTGCATGTTCTACCTGTGAGTGTGTGGGGTTCTTCTGAGTGCTCTGGTTTCCCCCACTGTCCAAAGACATGCAAGTTACGGTAGGTTAATTGGTGGTTCAAAATTGACCATAGGTGTGAGTGTTAACTGTTGTTTGTCTATGTGTGTCAGCCTTGCAATTATCTGGCGACTTGTCCAAGGTGTATCCTGCCTCTCGCCCATAGTCAGCTGGGATAGGCACCAGCTTGCCTCTGACCCTGCACAGGATAAGTGGTTATGAATAATGGATGGACCTATCTACTTCAGTAATTAAGTCAGATATATCAACTCTTTCTCAACTGATTAATCATGTATAACATCCATCCATTATTTGTAGCCGCTTATCCTGTACAGGGTCGCAGGCAAGCTGGAGCCTATCCCAGTTGACTGTGGGCGAGAGGCGAGATATACCCTGGACAAGTCACCAGATAATTGCAGGGCTGACACACAGACAAACAACAATTCACACTCACACCTACGGTCAATTTTGAACCACCAATTAACCTAACTTACATGTCTTTGGACTGTGGGGGAAACCAGAGCACCCAGAAGAACCCCACACACTCACGAGTAGAACATGCAAGCACCACACAGAAAGGCCCCCATCAGCCACCTGGCTTGAGCCCAGAACCTTCTTGCTGTGAGGCGACAGTGCTAACCACTACACCACCATGCCGCCCCTCATGGTATTTAACTTTTAACAAAAACAAAAGGAAATATTTATTTTTAAAAAAGTTATCATTAAAAAGCTATTTTCAATAAACCATGTATCTAAAGGTATGGTGATGGATCTATATAATATTTCACAAAATACTTGAACCGAATATTGGAGAACTGAGGATTTCGACAAACTCACTCCTCTCAGAGTCCTCAAACCAATCTTGGAAATTTTTACATATAATCAGTGTGTATTCCTTCAGTATCTGATGCTTCTGGTCATATAGTAACTCTTCTTTAGAGATGAACATTGCTCTCCCACGTTTATCCAGCTTTCCTGTGGTGGAAAACATATCTTAGTAAAGAAGCATTTACCAAGTTTTATGATAAACTTACAGACTTCTCTCATGCACCATTCATTCATGACTTTATTTCTGAATGTTTTTGTGATCTAAATTAACTCTTCTAGAGAACAGAAATGTATTTTTAACAGTATAGAACATTGTAGCAGTTCGGTATGAGTGGGTGGAGCACAGAGGACGGCAGGACAGAGATCAGGTTTATAATAAGGCTTTATTGCCACACTTTTCAGTCTAACAATATCTTAACCCAACAGACACACACACGCAACCGGCGTCTAGCTTGGGGATGAGCTCCTCTGCTCTCCCTCTTTAAATAGGGCGCGGTTACTGGGAAGACACACACAAACAGGTGAATTGGCATCAGGTGTAGTGATTCTGCCACTTACCTCCCCTGACTCCGCCCTCCTGTCACAGACCGGCGCTTGACCACGCCCCCGCTGCCACAAACATTTCTGAGCAGCGTACCTTCTAGCTGCACAGTCCGGCCTGCAGCCGACCCCCCCCCCCCTTGACGGGAGAGGAAGTCCGCCACGACCATCTGCGCCCCCGGCCTGTGGACCACCTTGAAATTAAAGGGTTGGAGTGCCAGATACCAATGGGTGATCCGCGCGTTGGCATCCTTCATGTGGTGGAGCCACTGGAGGGGCGTGTGGTCTGAACAGAGGGTGAAAGGGCGCCCCAGCAGGTAGTACCGGAGGGCGAGGACCGCCCACTTGATGGCTAGACACTCTCTATGGTGCTGTAGCGCCCCTCACGCACCGACAGCTTCCTGCTGATGTACAAGACTGGGCGGTCCTCCCCCTCCACCTACTGGGACAAAACCGCCCTCAGCCCTCTGTCCGACGCATCGGTCTGCAACATAAAGGGGAGAGAAAAGTCAGGGGAGTGTAAAAGTGGCTCCCCACACAGTGCAGCCTTTACCTCAGAAAAAGCCCGCTGGCATTGCTCCATCCACTGGACCGGATCTGGTGCCCCCTTTTTAGTGAGATCAGTCAGCGGGCTGGTGATGTCCGAATAATTAGGTATAAACCTACGATAATAGCCAGCCAGCCCCAGGAAGTGTCTCACCCCCTTTTTGGTCTTGGTCCTTGGGCAGGCCGCAATTGCTGCGGTCTTGTTAATTTGGGGACGCACCTGCCCGTTGCCCAAGTGGAAGCCCAGAAACCATACTTCCACCCGCCCAATCGCACACTTCTTCGGGTTGGCTGTGAGACCCGCTCGCCTCAGCGACCTAAGGACGGCCCTCAGATGTTCGAGGTGCCTCGGCCAGTCATTACTATAGACGATGATGTCGTCGAGACAGGCTGCCGCATAGGTGGCGTGGGGGCGGAGGACCCTGTCCATCAGCCGCTGAAACGTAGCGGGCACCCCAAAGAGCCCAAACGGAAGTGTGAAGAATTGGTGTAAACCAAACGGTGTGGAAAAGACCGTTTTTTCTCGGGATAGTGGAGTCAAGGGGATCCGCCAATATCCCTTCATCAAATCCAGTGCTGAATAAAAGTGAGCTGTGCCGAGTCGATTGAGCAACTCATCAATACGAGGCATTGGGTACGCCTTGAATTTAGACACCAGATTGACTTTTCTGTAGTCCACACAGAACCGGACCGACCCGTCGGCCTTGGGTACCAAGACCACCGGGCTGCTCCAGTCACTGTGGGACTCCTCGACGATGCCCATTTTGAGCATGGTCTCAAGTTCTTTCCGAACCACCTTTTTTTTGTGTTCAGGTAGCAGGTAAGGGCGGCTACGCACTACCACCCCCAGGGGCGTCTCTATGTGGTGCTCTATGAGGTAAGTGCAACTGGGCAGGGGCGAGAACACCTCCGAAAACTCGGTCTGCAACTGGGCGACCTCCGTGAGTTGGGTCGGGGAGAGGTGGTCTCCACAGGGGACCGGAGAGGTACGTGATGCCAATGTCCCTTTTTGAACCTCCGGCCCCAGCTCCGCCTTCTCTGGAACCACCGACACCAACGCCACGGGGACCTCCTCATTCCAGAGTTTGAGCAGATTGAGGTAGTAAATCTGTAGTGCCCCACCCCTGTCTGTTCGCCTCACCTCATAGTCGACGTCCCTGACTCGCCGTGTAACCTCAAAGGGTCCTTGCCACTTGGCGATCAATTTGGAGCTCGATGTGGGCAACAGTACGAGTACCTTATCTCCCGTTGTGAACTCCCTAAGGCGCGTACCCTTGTTGTACAGGCGGGCTTGCCGTTCTTGGGCCTGCCGCAAATTCTCCTGGGTTAGGTGGGTGAGCGTGTGGAGTTTTGTACGCAGGTCCATAATGTATTGAATTTCATTCTTACTTTGTGAAGGTTCCTCCTCCCAATTTTCCCACAGCACGTCTAGAATGCTGCGTGGCTTACGCCCATATAATAATTCGAATGGGGAGAACCCCGTGGAGGCTTGGGGAACCTCTTGCACTGAAAACAACAAGGGCTCGAGCCACTTATCCCAATTATGTGCGTCCTCACTTAGGAATTTTTTTAATGATATTCTTGAGGGTGCGATTGAACCGTTCCACTAAACCGTCCGTTTGTGGGTGATACACGCTGGTGCGGATCAGCTTAATCCCCAATAACCCATACAGTTCGCACAGTGTCCGTGACATAAATGTGGTGCCTTGATCAGTCAGAATCTCTTTCGGGATTCCAACTCGGGAGATAACGCGGAAGAGCGCCTCAGCAATACTGCGTGCTGAGATATTGCGCAGAGGCACTGCTTCCGGGTATCGCATTGCATAGGCCAGCAAACCGGCCCGGTCTTCCTCTCTGCACCGGTGTTCGGGGGCTCACTCACCTGAGGGGGGGAGAGACAGACACAGAAGGGAGAAACTGGAGGGCACCGCGGGTGCGGCGGGCTGGCTGGGGTGGTGCCGGCCCCCGCCTCCGCGGTGGGGGAATGGGGCGAGGACGGGACACAGGAGGAGGGGGAGAGAGAAGAGGAGAGAAGAGAAGAGGCTGTCTGCTGTCCTGCCACCGGAACAGCCACCAAATGGTCCTCCGCCAACCCGATGGCCTGATCCAGCGACGCCGGGCGGTGGCACTGGACCCACTCCGCGGTTCCTGTCAGCAAGCGCGCGATGAACTGCTACAGCACCACCTGATCGACGATCTCCTCGGCGTCGCGGTTGTTGGCCCTCAGCCACCGCCAGCAGGCGTCCCGGAGCTGCTGGCAAAACGCGAACGGCCGGCCGACTTCCTCCAACCGCAAAGCGCGGGAGCGCTGGCGCTGCTGCTCTGGGGTGCGCCCCACGCACTGGAGGACGGCCCGGCGTAGGTCTGCATAGGCCAGCCGGCGGTTGATGGGGAGCTGTAGCACGACCAGCTGTGCCTCTCTCGTTAGCAGGGGGAGGAGGCGCACCGCGCGCTGCTCCATCGGCCACCCCGAGGCCTCTGCAACTTGCTCGAAGAGCGTGATAAAAGCCTCGGGGTCATCCTGCGGACCCATCTTGCTTACGGTGAGGGGGGACAGGCCTGCGGTGGGAACGCTGGTGGACCCCGCCGACGCGAGGAGGTGCCGGAACGCCTCTCGATCTTCTTGCTGGGCCAGCACCAGGGCCTCGAAGCGCCGTTCTTGTTCCTTTTGGAGGGTGACTAGTGCCTTGTGCTGGCTTTGCTGGGCCGTGGCGAGGGCGTGGACCAGGTCGGTGAACGGGGAGGACTCCATGGGGCTGATCGGCTGCTGTGCTCCACTACGTTCCCGGGTTTCAGCACCACTATAGCAGTTCGGTATGAGTGGGTGGAGCACAGAGGACGGCAGGACAGAGATCAGGTTTATAATAAGGCTTTATTGCCACACTTTTCAATCTAACAATATCTTAACCCAACAGACACACACATGCAACTGGTGTCTAGCTTGGGGACGAGTTCCTCTGCTCTCTGTTCTCCCTCTTTAAATAGGGCGCGGTCACTGGGAAGACACACACAAACAGGTTAATTGGCATCAGGTGTAGTGATTCTGCCACTTACCTCCCCTGACTCCGCCCTCCTGTCACAGACCGGCGCTTGACCACGCCCCCGCTGCCACAAACATTTCTAAGCAGCGTACCTTCTAGCTGCACAGTCATTTCTATGATTAGGCTTGTGGGGTCTTCCTTGTTCAGAACACATTTGTTCAGCTCCACGAGAGTTAAGAGCACCTTTTGGCCCTGGTGTGAGTATTGCGCAAATGGAAGTAATTCTGTGTGTGTGTGTGTGTTTGTGTGTGTGTGTGTGCGTGTGTAAAAGAGAGAGAGAGAAATTCAAAACATATACATTAAACTGAGCACTTACAGCAGTTAATTTTGCAATATTACAGATTGAAGATGTCTAGTTGTCCAGACGGACTCATTAAATGGAAAAATAAATAAAACAGATGAGTGAAATATTAATCAAAAGGCATTAATACCTTTATGTTCCCATAACCATTTCAGTATATCTTGTCTATCAGCGAGGGCACTGCCACAGAGTCCTGTGTAAAAATATCAGAAGGATAAACAGTTAGTGGTTTCTGGTTAATTTTGATCATTTATTTACTTGGCTGTATATAACATTTCTGTGTTTAACATGCTCATATAATGCCCATCCATCCATTATCTGTAGCTGCTTATCCTGTTCTACAGGGTTATAGGCAAGCTGGAGCCTGTCCCAGCTGACTATGGGCGAGAGGTGGGGTACACCCTGGACAAGTCGCCAGATCATCGCAGGGCTGACACATAGAGACAAACATCCATTCACACTCACATTCACACCTACGGTCAATTTAGAGCCACCAATTAACCTAACCTGCATGTCTTTGGACTGTGGGGGAAAACGAAGCACCTGGAGGAAACCCACACAGACACATGCAAACTCCACACAGAAAGGCCCTCGTCGGCCGCTGGGCTCAAACCCAGGACCTTCTTGCCGTGAGGCGACAGTGCTAATCACTACACCACCGTGCTGCCCCCTCATAGAATACATATTACTCAATAATTTGTTGACATGCGTTACTGGTCAAATTATTTTTTAAGAACCTTGAGAACCTGCACAGGACCTTATGAAGAACCTGAAGAAAACAGAGAACCTTCATAGACATGATTTTATTACCTTTTTTTTTTGGTCAAAAACTGACAACTGGGTAAAATAAATTTATTTTCTATTCAGTTCTCTCTTTTCATTGTGTGTAAGTTTACATCAGCCTCTGTGCAGTTGGTTCTCTTAGATTTGAGGGGAAATGGACATGGGACTGCATTAAGAGTTGGCCGTGCATTTATGAATATTAATGTGAGTAAAAGCAACTGGAAGAAGAGATAATGCTCAGTAGCACAGCTCTGTAGTTTACTCGAGAGGAATTTTTTTTTCTTTTACTTGTTTGGTATTTTTCATGTGTTGTATGTGTGTCTTCATGTCTGAATTTAGTCTGTTCCAAATATACAGAGAGAAACACTGGCAAAAACATTTCAACAAAAAAGTACTGATTTTTGCACAAAAATAATGAGCAGATCACCACTGCAAATGTCATCCTCTGCATTTAACCCATGCTGTAGTGAGCAAGGAGCAGTGGACAGCAATAACACCCAGGGAGCAGTTAATAGTCTCATCTCATTATCTCTAGCCGCTTTATCCTTCTACAGGGTCGTAGGCAAGCTGGAGCCTATCCCAGCTGACTACGGGTGAAAGGCGGGGTACACCCTGGACAAGTCGCCAGGTCATCGCAGGGCTGACACATAGACACAGACAACCATTCACACTCACATTCACACCGCAGTTAATAGTAAATAATACTAAGTATTATTAAATAATACTATCATCATCCTCAAACAGGATGTTTCCTGCTGGTCCAGGGAATCAATCCAGCATCCTTTCAGTCACAGTTCTATGTCTCTAAACTTTCGGCCAGAGGCTTCACTTATGTGTTAACTTAAAACTCCTTTTCTGTGACTCTAAAATACATTTCACTGTATCAAACCAGTGAACAGTGGATTAGAGTCAAATAAAAAAGAAAAAAAATCTACACTAGATTTTAAGGTATTTGGAGGCAAATTACTACTGAGAAATAATCATTCTGAGGATATAGTATATTGTGTTGTGATAACAATGGACTCTGTTATTGGAGTCTCTGTTGTCTGGAAGTAACAGATACCTTGCAGATACAGCATGTCAATCTCAGGTTGTTTTTTCACTAAACGTCCTTGTGGCAGCGGGGGCGTGGTCAAGCACCGGTCTGTGACAGGAGGGCGGAGTCAGGGAAGGTGAGTGGCAGAATCACTACACCTGAGAGCAATTAACCTGTGTTTGTGTGTCTTCCCAGTGACCGCGCCCTATATAAGGAGGGAGAGCAGACAGCAGAGGGGCTCTTCCCTGAACAGACACCCGTCGTGTGTGTCTGTTTGAGTGACTGTTAGACTGAAAAGTGTGACAATAAATGCTAAATTGGAACCTGATCTCTGTCCTGCCGTCCTCTGTGCTCCACCCACCTACTCCGAACTGCCACAGTGGTGCCGAAACCCGGGATCTGGAGCACAGCAGCCTCACAGCCCCATGGAGTCCTCCCCATTCGCTGAACTGGTCCACGCCCTCGCCACGGCCCAGCAAAGCCAGCACCAGGCGCTACTCACCCTCCGAAAGGAGCAGGCACAGCGGTTCAAGGCCCTGGTGTTGGCCCAGCAAGAAGATCGACAGGCGTTCCGGCACCTCCTCGCGTTGGCGGGGTCCACCAGCGCTCCTACCGCGGGCCCGTCTCCCCTCACCGTAACCAAGATGGGCCCGCAGGACGACCCCGAGGTGTTCATCACGCTCTTTGAGCAAGTCGCCGAAGCCTCGGGGTGGCCGATGGAGCAGCGCGTGGCGCGCCTCCTCCCCCTGCTCACGGGAGAAGCACAGCTGGCCGCGCTACAGCTCCCCGCCGACCGCCAGCTGGCCTACGCGGACCTCCGCCGGGCCGTCCTCCAGTGCGTGGGGCACACTCCAGAACAGCAGCGCCAGCGCTTCCACGCGCTGCACTTGGAGGAAGTCGGCTGGCCGTTCGCGTTTGGCCAGCAGCTCCGGGACGCCTGCTGGCGGTGGCTGAGGGCCAACAACCACGACGCCGAAGGAATCATCGACCAGGTGGTGCTGGAACAGTTCATCGCTCGCTTGCCAGCAGGAACTGCGGAGTGGGTCCGGTGCCACCGCCCGGCATCGCTGGATCAGGCAGTCGAGCTGGCGGAGGACCATTTGGCGGCTGTCCCAACGGCAGGACAGCAGATGGCATCTTCTCTTCTCTCCTTTTCTCTCTCTCTCTCTCTCTCTCTCTCTCTCTCTCTCCCTCCTCCTGTGTCCCGTCCTCGCCCCATTCCCCCACCGTGGAGGCGGGGGCCGGCACCACCCCAGCCGGCCCGCCGCACCCACGGTGCCCTCCCATTTCTCCTTTCTGTGTCTGTCTCTCCCCCACCTCAGGTGAGTGAGCCCCAGATCACCGGTGCAGAGGGAAAGCCCGGGCCGGTTTGCTGGCGCTGTGGGGAGCCGGGCTACCTTCAACAGCAGTGCACAGCAATGGAAGTGGGCGTGGTGGTTCGGATCCCCGACGCGCCAGAGGCCGCCCTCGATCGGGCTGGAGTGTATCGCATACCGGTGAGTATCCAAGGGGCTACATATCAGGCGTTGGTGGATTCTGGTTGTAATCAGACCTCAATTCGCCAAAGCCTGGTTCAAAACGAGGCATTGGGGGGAGCACAATTGGTGAAGGTGTTGTGTGTGTATGGGGATGTTCACTGCTACCCTTTGGTGTCAGTCCACATTATTTTCAGAGGGGAAAAATTTATAGTGAAGGCGGCGGTTAATCCTCGCCTTACCCACTCTTTAATTTTGGGGACTGATTGGCCGGGATTTCGGGGTTTAATGACACGCCTAGTAAAGAGTGGGTCCTGCCATTTGACAGGGGGAGGTCCCGGTGTCACTTTGGTGGGAGCAGCTGTCACAGAGCCGTCTATGTCATCTCCACGTCAGGGTGAGGAGCCGTCGGCTCCTCCTCTCTCTCTTGGGGAATCCCTCGCGGATTTCCCATTAGAGCAGTCGCGAGACGAGACTCTGCGGCATGCATTTGACCAAGTGAGAGTAATCGATGGTCAAACGCTCCAGCCGAATGCCACCCCGTCCTTACCCTACTTCGCGATTATGAAGGATAGATTATACCGAGTGACGCAGGACACTCAAACTAAAGAGCGAGTCATGCAGCTTTAAATTCCGAAGAGCCACCGAGAATTGGTATTCCAGGCGGCTCACTTTAATCCCATGGCTGTACACTTGGGGTAGGATAAAACACTAGCCCGAATAATGGCCCGATTCTATTGGCCGGGGATTCGCGGCGATGTCCGTAGGTGGTGTACAGCATGCCGCGAATGCCAGTTAGTAAATCCAGTGGCCATTCCAAAAGCACCTTTGCGCCCTCTTCCATTAATCGAGACCCCATTTGAGAGAATAAGGATGGATCTCGTCGGGCCATTAGATCGGTCAGCACGAGGCTACCGCTTTATATTAGTTCTGGTGGACTATGCAACGCGATACCCGGAAGCAGTGCCTCTGCGCAATATCTCAGCATGCAGTATTGCAGAGGCGCTCTTCCGCGTCATCTCCCAAGTTGGAATCCCGAAAGAGATTCTGACTGATCAAGGCACTACGTTTATGTTACGAACATTGCGCGAACTGTATGGGTTATTGGGGATTAAGCCGATCCGCACCAGTGTGTATCACTCACAAACAGATGGTTTAGTGGAACGGTTCAACCGCACCCTCAAAAATATTATTAAAAAATTCGTAAGTGAGGACGCACGTAATTGGGATAAGTGGCTCGAACCCTTGTTGTTTTCAGTGCAAGAGGTCCCCCAAGCCTCCACGGGGTTCTCCCCATTCGAATTATTATATGGGCGTAAGCCGCGCGGCATCCTGGACGTGCTGCGGGAAAATTGGGAGGAGGGACCTTCACAAAGCAAGAACGAATTTCAGTACGTTATGGACCTGCGCGCAAAACTCCACACGCTTACCCACCTAACTCAGGAGAATTTGCGCCAGGCCCAGGAACGGCAAGCCCGCCTGTACAACAAGGGTACGCGCCTTAGAGAGTTCACACCAGGAGATAAGGTACTCGTGCTGTTGCCCACGTCGAGCTCCAAATTGATCGCCAAGTGGCAAGGACCCTTTGAGGTCACACGGCGAGTTGGGGACGTCGACTATGAGGTGAGGCGAACGGAAAGGGGTGGGGCGCTACAGATTTACCACCTCAATCTGCTTAAACTCTGGAATGAGGAGGTCCCCGTGGCGTTGGTGGTTCCGGAGAAGGCGGAGCTGGGGCCGGAGGTTCAAAAAGGGACATTGGCATCACGTACCTCTCCGGTCCCCTGTGGAGACCACCTCTCCCCGACCCAACTCACGGAGGTCGCCCAGTTGCAGACCGAGTTTTCGGAGGTGTTCTCGCCCCTGCCCAGTTGCACTAACCTCATAGAGCACCACATAGAGAAGCCCCCGGGGGTGGTAGTGCGTAGCCGCCCTTACAGGCTACCCGAACACAAAAAAAAGGTGGTTCGGGTAGAACTTCAGACCATGCTCGAAATGGGCATCGTCGAGGAGTCCCACAGTGACTGGAGCAGCCCGGTGGTCTTGGTACCCAAGGCCGACGGGTCGGTCCGGTTCTGTGTGGACTACAGAAAAGTCAACGCTGTGTCTAAATTCGACACGTACCCAATGCGTCGTATTGATGAATTGCTCGATCGACTAGGCACGGCTCGCTTTTATTCGACACTGGATTTGACGAAGGGATATTGGCAGATCCCCTTGACTCCACTATCCCAAGAAAAAACGGCCTTTTCCACACCGTTTGGGTTACACCAATTCGTCACACTTCCGTTTGGGCTGTTTGGGGCACCTGCTACGTTTCAGCGGCTGATGGACCGGGTCCTCCGCCCCCATGCCACCTATGCGGCCGCCTATCTTGATGACATCATCATATATAGTAATGACTGGCCGAGGCACCTGGAAAAGGGCCGTCCTTAGGTCGCTGAGGCGAGCGGGTCTCACAGCCAACCCAAAGAAGTGTGCGATTGGGCGGGTGGAAGTACGGTATCTGGGCTTCCACTTGGGCAACGGGCAGGTGCGTCCCCAAATTAGCAAGACCGCAGCAATTGCGGCCTGCCCAAGGCCCAAGACCAAAAAGGGGGTGAGACAGTTCCTGGGGCTGGCTGGCTATTATCGTAGGTTTATACCTAATTATTCGGACGTCACCAGCCCGCTGACTGATCTCACTAAAAAGGGGGCACCAGATCTGGTCCAGTGGACGGAGCAATGCCAGCGGGCTTTTTCTGAGGTAAAGGCTGCATTGTGTGGGGGGCCACTATTACACTCCCCTGACTTTTCTCTCCCTTTTGTGTTGCAGACCGACGCGTCGGACAGAGGGCTGGGGGCGGTTTTGTCCCAGGAGGTGGAGGGGGAGGACCGCCCCATCCTGTACATTAGCAGGAAGCTGTCAGTGCGTGAGGGGCGCTACAGCACAATTGAAAGAGTGTCTAGCGATCAAGTGGGTGGTCCTCGCCCTCCGTTACTACCTGCTGGGGCGCCCTTTCACCCTCTGTTCGGACCACGCGCCCCCTCCAGTGGCTCCACTGCATGAAGGATGCCAACGCCCAGATCACCCATTGGTATCTGGCACTCCAACCCTTCAATTTCAAGGTGGTCCACAGGCCGGGGGCGCAGATGGTCATGGCGGACTTCCTCTCCCGTCAAGGGGGGGGGGAGTCGGCTGCAGGCCGGACAGCCACCCGGCCTGAGTCGGCCGGTGGGGGTATGTGGCAGCGGGGGCGTGGTCAAGCGCTGGTCTGTGACAGGAGGGCGGAGTCAGGGAAGGTGAGTGGCAGAATCACTACACCTGAGAGCAATTAACCTGTGTTTGTGTGTCTTCCCAGTGACCGCGCTCTATATAAGGAGGGAGAGCAGACAGCAGAGGGGCTCTTCCCTGAACAGACACCCGTCGTGTGTGTCTGTTTGAGTGACTGTTAGACTGAAAAGTGTGACAATAAATGCTAAATTGGAACCTGATCTCTGTCCTGCCGTCCTCTGTGCTCCACCCACCTACTCCAAACTGCCACAGTCCTTCTTCAAACTGACTCCCAAAATAGGCAGAGTCCACAAATGCACCAGTGAGGGAGTAGCCAGCTTCATGAGGCGCAACCTCAAACCAGACATCTGCACAGAAAATGCTGTCAGAATTTCAGCCTTATACTTACTAATTACTTTATAAGCACACACAAACAGGCCTTACATTACCCCCATATACAGGTACACACATGGACACAGAACAAACCTCGGTTCAGTTTCTTCTTTTTGCACTGCTTGTCAATCACAGTGTAGATGGGATATGGGTCTTTGCTGTGATTCTCTCTCTGACCGCTTATAGTGTTTTCATCAATCTACACATGAAAATATGCACAATTTATATTGACTCACAGATGAATTTTATTTGTGAATATTAATTATCATTTCACAGAAAATCTGGGCACAGTATCATTTGTAGTGTGTTTTCAAACCAGTGTCATAAGTGTGAAGCATATACTTCACAAAAATACAGGCTGGTATTTTCATGGAGCATTTACTTTGTGCTTTCTTGCAGTGCAGTTTTCTAATGTGATATCTGGCTTTACTTCTCAGTTTATTTCAGAAAGCTGCAGGATAATGCTTATTTGTCTGTATAAGGCCAAATATATACATTAAATAAACACTACAAAAACAATGGCAGACGGATTGTGGTTTCTTCAGTCTATGTACTTGACTCTCTGACCTCATTACTGAACACACTTGCCTCTTTCATGATCATAGTGACAAACATTACAGCCCAGACGTCTGTCAGGGAGAAGTTGTCATTCTGGTCATAGTATTTGTTCAGTTTTTTCCAAGCATCCGATCAGCTGACTGCAGACCCATCAAGCCTTTTAATGATATTCTCCTTCACAGCAGCCAGTTTGTTGGACCAGTCTGACTCTTTATATAAGGATGCCATGCACCTGTACACCACACACACAAAAGAGTCAGTTATTGTTCAAATATTCAAAGTCAAATATTAACTCATTTATATAAGTCACAAATCCATTTATCTATTTCTAATAATACTGATTTATTCTATTGTGTGATACTTGGAATACCTGTATAAACATGTTCTCTGTAGAGTGCATCAGTACACAGCCCATGAAGTACACTTAGCATAGATTTTCAGCATACTGTATGTATTTCACTGATTTACAGATGTGAGACACACTGATTGATGTCCACCAGTTTATATTGTTCATGTCTATTTGTGTGTGGATAGTACCATGTGGATCCTGAGACTCCACTCAGGTACATTATGCTGTCCAGGAGATCACAGTTCTTTAGTTGAACCAGTGATCCCAGTAACCCCAGCATGGCTTGCTCACCTCCCCCAGAGCCCAGCAGTGCAATGTTGGGCATTGTAGCCTATGAGGAAACATTTGTGACATGCAAGGATTCTACTGAGTCGAAACTTAGTGTACCTTATTCCGCAAATGATACACAAATGGAAAAATCATTAGTTTGTGATTTCTTGCAAAATAAGGTGGTTTAAGTGATTTGAATACAAGCAACTCAATGTGAAATCTGCATATTAAAAATGTATACATTATGCTTTTTCAGTCCGTCTCCTCTGTATGCAAGTGATGATTAAGTGAAAGGAACATTAGGCTGAACCACAGAATGGCATCAGTATGGTTGGTTGACTTCAGTACTATGACAATAATGCAAGCACAAACAGTAAAATAAACACACACACCTATCTATCTATCTATCTATCTATCTATCTATCTATCTATCTATCTATCTATCTATCTATATACACACACATACTGTATACACACACACCTCATGGAAATGAACATAAAACATGAACATAAAACAAGAGTGCTCTCAGAGCACATTATCCCCTGCTGGTATAATGAGACTGAATTGAATGAAATTGCAATATGCGTAGTACTGACATATAACAAAGAATCCTGTCAAGTTTCATGAAATTTCTCCAAAAATTGTGAGAGGAGTTGATTTCAGAATGTGAGTACCCTTCCCGGGACGGATGGACAGACAGACATCGCCACAACATAATCCCCCTTCAGGCCTTTCGTCCAGTGGGGGATAAAAAATTTGTCACAGTCTGGTCCAGTTCATCCATGCCTGAGTTTGTGGAACTTCCAAGCCGGCTCCAGGCGGGATACGGGACAGGAATTCAGTCCTGCCTTGCTGAAGGCCAATTTCCACACCTGCTACCACTCCTCTCCCATCAGCCAGGGCCTTTTTAAGAACTGTTTGGAGCTACTCCTGTTGCCAAACTGTCTCCTGTAGACTTTCCTCGCCTCGCTACAGCCTTTTAATATTGTGACCTCCAGATTCTCCCTGCTTGTGTTGTTCCTTGTTTTTTCTTGTCTAGTTTCCTGTCCAGTTTTTTGCCCCTGTTGTACCTGCCCGTTCCTTTGGACTATGTTTTTTGCTTTCTCTGCCTGGGTTTCCCTTGTCCCTG